>NW_023494784.1:37117383-37717383 GCF_904425465.1 Colossoma macropomum
CACAGTCAGCTGGTGGAGAATCTGAAGGAGCAGATGGTGGATCAGGATGAGGTGAACACACTGCCTGTCTCTCTGCAGCCCATCCCTCCCCTCATATCACTCACAGCCCATTCACAAAATTGACTGCACATCACAGAGCATTTTTAACACATACACACTTACAGTGAGGAGAGACAAGCTTTTAGACATCTTTCTTTGTTATTTCATATATTTCCAGTGCATATATCAACTTCGCTTTTACACACATAATGTTTTTTGACTTCATACATATAAATATGAACAAAAATGTATGTATTCTAATGCAGAAACACAGATATGTTAAAAAAAAAAAAATTTTTAGGGAAAGAATATCCAGATATTATATTAAAATCTACATATATGCAAAAAATAAAAATAAATCAAGGCATGCAGGTAGACGTTGTAACTTTAAGAGGCAAGAGCTTCCATTACTTCTTAACTCTGTTAAGTAAAAAACTAACACAGCAAGTTACAGACACGAAACATGTCTCACCCTATGTAAGCAGAATAAATCTGATATAGTCAAACCGAATCGTTCTTTGAATTATTCCTTCCAGCCCTTCAGAACAGAGCGGATATCTGTTTCTGTGTTCATATGAAGCGACTCTCATTTTGAGCGGTAATGTCTTCTGCTGATCATTAGATCATTGAGCCTTCAAGTCGTCACCTATTCTTTCACACTTATCAATATTAAAGTGATCGATTAGAACATCCCTTCTATTGACATTGTGATATACTACCATAAAATCTGATATATTGCCACCTGCTGGTTATAGTTGTCACTGCATCATATCACTCTGAATGCAAGTAGCATTGTAAACACTCTACTTATTAATCCCTTCAGTTAGAATAAGAGCCATTCAACTGTGTTAAAAGCATAATTTTCCCCATCAATGCAGTTTGAATAACATTGTTCCCATGGCAACTGCACAGTTTCATCCTCCATCTTCTCTCAGGCTGTCCATGTTTGAAAGCTTGAGGACTCTAAATAGCGGAAAACATGCAATGAATAATTTATACCTTTTGACATTTTAACAGTTGTCCCTTTTGAAGATGTTGAAACTGTATGGTCCCAGCATTTCTGTTACATCTTCCATTAAAACAGGTTCTACTTGTATCATAACTCCACTGTTAGGGAGTTTTTCTGCCCTTGGCAGTGTTGGTTAGGATTGGGTTCTGTAGAAAAAGGCAATGGTTCTGTTTAGTGTAAGTAAGCAAGCTTAAATGGTTCTTTGCATGGTGAAATTGTTCTTCAGATTGATGGAAAATGTGTTGTGTATGGTTCTATATAGAACCTTTTTGAAAATGGTTCTATATAGTACCATAAAGGGTTCTGCTGTAGTTATGATGTCAAGCTTGTAACAATAGCAGAACCCTTTTTGGTGCTATATAGAACCATTTCATACAGGTTCTATACAGAATCATATATAACTCATTCCCCATCAATCTGAAGAGCCATGTCACCATACAAAGAACCATTTAAGCCTACAAATGGTTCTGTATAGAACTCACTCATTCATCATATAAGCTGCTTATCCTCCCGGGTCGCAGGGGGTGCTGGAGCCAATCCTAGCGCACATTGGGCAGAAGGTAGGGAACACCCTGGACAGGTTACCAGTCCATCACAGGGCTATATAGAACTCGTGGTTCTAAATAGAACCATTGCCTTTACTGAAGAACCCTTGAAGAACCATCTCTCCCCCAACAAATACATATGCTAGAATTCAAAGATTTGGGATGATTTGCCATATTAATAATTATAAGTTTTTTTATTCAATAACAACTTAAACAGTGTACATTGGAATATTCTAAACTAGAAGAAAACTATTAAGTAAGTTGTTTGTAAACTTATTAAATGATATGATAGATGATGGTTATTAAACCAATATACTGTGAATATCTATAGTGATTTTCTTGTAACTTTTGGATTTTAATTAACATTTTGGATATTAATTTTAATTGCAATTGTAACTAAATTTTTCATGTCATTCAACCTTCTTAGTTGTTACGGAATCACCTGCAGCCCATAACGGCTTCCTGTGTACCTGAAACCTGAAATCCTGCAGAGTACTAGCAGGATAGTGCAGTCATTCCTTAAATGTATTTCTCTCACAGTTGTTGGCGTCGCTGCGGCGGGACTACGAGAAGCTGCAGGAGGAGCTGGGGCGTCTGCAGCAGGAGCACCAGGCTGCCAAGGAGGAGGTGAAGGAGGTGCTGCAGGCATTGGAGGAGCTGGCAGTGAACTATGACCAGAAGAGCCAGGAGGTGGAGGAGAAAGGAAGGTCCAACAAGCAGCTGAACGAGGAGCTCTCACAGAAGAGCGTGAGTGAAGGAGGAGGATTAGGGGAAACAGTGCAGGAGTGTAGGGGAAGACAGGAGGCAAGAGAGCAAGGAGTAGTCTTCTAAAGCACTGGTGGAGCTGGATTAGTTTTCACTAAGGAGGTTGTGTAATGTAATTTGAAAAGTATACTTTACCTGCAGCTGCAGTTTTGAATCAGAGTTAGAAGTCTTTGTATTTTGATAACTGTGTTTTTGTGTGACAAATGTAGGATTTCAAAATGTTATAAAGGTACACTATTTATTGGCAGCAGTTTCTTACTGACCATTTCTTTTAGACCAAATTTAATTAAGGTTTTGTTGCAATACTCATAAAATTACAATACATCATATTTCCATTGTATAGCTTACATGTGCTCTAATGTGAACCCATTTACATTACATAGTTTATGTAGGCTGTTACATAGTTAAGAGATTGATTGCACTATTTTTCACAACAGCATAGTGTTGTTTATCAATCACATCATGAACTGAACGCCACATTGCAGCAGTTGCATGCACTTATACCAGCCATTAAGAGTACAAAGATGGTAGTAACCAAATGTATCATTGCGGTCGGAATAAAACCTCGTCTCCGTTTTTGTCTTTTTCCGTTGTTTCGACATAATTTGAAAAACATTGATGAATCGACCAATAGAAATGCTTCAAAAACATGTAATATCTGTATTCAAATTTCAAATTTCAGAATTCTAATTTTTGAGATTTTTGAGGTAGGAATAATATTTTAAAACAAAACTGTAAAAGGGAAAGCAAAAACTACAAAAAACAAAAGCTAACAAACCACAAGAAAAGCTGGAAAGGTAGAAAGCTCTACCCGCCGTTGCTGCAGTATTTAAAGACAGGCTACTTAAGATCGCTCAAAGTGCCACTCACTTTCCCAGAATGATTTTCAAATAACAGCTGCTGACTGTAAATCTGACATTTTAACTTCTTTGACAAGACGCTTGACCTGTTTTTCCCAAAAATACTGATTGTCAACAGCTATCTGCTGTATTTGAGGAGTACAATTGATTACTGCAGTGTTTCTGCTGTGAATGTACATCAGTTCTTTACAGTGCACTATATACTCTGTACACCTCTCTCTGGAGACTGGACGCTTTTTAGGGTAATATCATTTTAAATCACTAACATTTAGCACTAAAAGGAAATGGCAAATCACTGGTTTGTTGCATCATTGAATCATGCCCAGGTTAGTAGGTAGCTTATGCTAGCAAGCTAAAGCCAGTATTGAGACACTAGGAGCCTGTTTACACCTTGCATTAACATGTGTTGCATTAACATGTCTTTAGCTGGATTCCTTTTACACTTCTTAATAAAATTCATCTCCAGTTTGACCAGATGAGATTTGATTATACTTTTTCTGTGTAAAAGGCACAAAAAACAAATGTTTTGTTGTTGTTTTTTTTATTTACTTTTGTTTACTTTTTTCCCTGGTACAGTACGAGCCTGGAGTACAAGGAGGCTGTTGGTTTTTTGGGAACCCAATGTACCCCCCCCCAGCTTTCATTTCATTGTTTATTCTCTCAGTATTCTAATTGTTTGTCTTAAGTAGTTGTGTACAGATAACAAAAACATATTTTGTTTACATTACACCTGTCTTTTCATGTGGTCAAGTGAAATCTGAACGAGATCTGTTCACCAAAAATGCATGTTGATGCAAGGTGTAAACAAGCCCTGAGACTTTTCTCACATAATACACAAAGAGTAAGAGAACATCACTGCAAAACAATGAGTATACTGGAAAAACATTTTTTTTTAGAGTAGATGTGAATAAACATGCTGTGGTGGTTGCTGGCTAATTCATGTAACTAACATATTTTTGAAGCTTTAAAAAAACACTGCTGTCTTCCATACTTTGTCCAGTAGCGTACATTATTGTACTTTAGTACTGCTGGGGCTGAGGTAACCTTCTGTGTTGTGTGTGATAGACGCTGCTAGCCACTGTGGAGAGGGATTTCGCCACCCTTCAGGAGATGAGTGGACATCATAAGAAGAGATCTGCAGAGATCCTTGGCATGCTGCTCAGAGACCTCAGCGAGATTGGAAGCATCGTCGGTACCAGCGACCTTAAAGCTGTAAGACCTTCTGATTTGCACATCCTTCTCTCTTGTTGACATACAAATGCACATATGCACACATCCTTGCTGGAGCTGTCATCATCTATTATACAGCTTGTTGTGTATTGAATTACATTGACATTTGATTTACACTCCTTAATAAAGGGGAAACAGATTTTCCACAATTTCAAACCTTACTGAAATGTAAACAAAGTCATTCAGAGTGCTTTAATGTGAAATTGTTTATTGTAGAGAAATGTACCGACTCAGATTTCTTTACATTGGTGGTGATGGGAACCAGGGGTCAAAATTTTTACATCAAAATATAGCCACTTTATTTACTGCACAAAGTGAATAGTGAACCTGCATGTGTCTTCTGAGGTGTAATGTTGTAATATCTTTTGATAAAGATGATTTAATTAATATGATTAATATTAGATTAAAATATTAGAAGTTTGATGGAGAACCCAAGAGAAATGTTGGCACCTTTCATATAGACTGGTCATACAAAGATAAAAGAAGATCATTCAGTGTGACAAGCACAACTAATACTTCTTCTCTTCTCCTTTCTCCAACATTTCCACCTTATTCTTTTCTTTCCACCTTATTGTTTTGTCCCACTCAGATGACAGAAACACATGGAGTGATGGAGGAGGAGTTCACCATGGCCCGCCTCTACATCAGCAAGATGAAGTCAGAGGTGAAGTCTCTGGTGAACCGCAGCAAGCAACTGGAAGTTGCCCAGGCTGACACAGCACGCAAGATGCAGGCCAATGAGAAGGAGCTGGCATCCTGCCAACTGCTAATCTCCCAGGTGAGAGCCAGTTCAAGGGGAGCCTGGCCACTTATTATTTCTCCTGTTATATCAAAAACATGACTGCAAAACGCCAGAGGGTGCTCGCTTGCGAGTCCTAAATGAATGAGGGTGAATGGAGCTAAACAGGTAAAGTCACTGACGATTGATCAGATTTTACTCACCAGAGCCCTCTAGTGGCACACATAAAAGAAATCCTGTGTTCCACAAGTGTCTAGGGCCACAGTACTACGGTACTCAGTACATAAATAAGTTATGTAATTAATTACATTTACATTTGTACCTGTTACAGGTTTAATAGTTTACATGTACCTGTTACTGAATGCATGTTCATCTCTGACTGATGCAGCTCCAGGCCAAGATTAAGTCCCTAACGGACTACATGCAGAACGTGGAGCAAAAGAAGAGGCAGCTGGAGGAGAGCCAGGATTCACTGATGGAGGAGTTGGCTAAACTCCATGCGCAGGGTGTGTGAATCACACAGATGCACACACAGGATATTTCTGAGGGGATTACATATAAAATAATCCCACTTACATAGAAAAGTCAAAGGAAAAAGTGAAAAAACAGGAATTTAAAAAAATTATTAAAAGCTATAGCGAAAGTGGGGCTCCTAACAACCACCTGGAAGACTTGGTAGACCACCAAAACTGTCCCCAGTCGTATTTTGATTTACAATGGGTGGAACAATTTTGTGAGACATCAGATAAACAGCACTTAAAGCTTACATCTTTGCGAGAGAGGAGAAAATCAAACTCCACTCTTGCTTCAGATTTGAAAAAAAATCCACAGGTGTTTCTGTCCATCCTTCCACACCTCAGTGCTATCGGTCTGAAAGGATGTGTAGCTGTCAGGAAGCTCTTACTCTCTGACTTTAGCACAGTACTATAGGTCATCCAAATTACACTAAATGTCCAAAAAACATAGAGATAAGCTAAATGCTGTTCTTATATATTAATACAGAAAAGATGCATGAAGTGTCCGTGATGGACAAGGAGAAGGAGCATATGAGCAAGATGAAGGATGCTGAAGAGATGAAGGTAAATAACATGCTTCTGTTTCTTTTACACATGCGCTTCCGCAACGTTTTACCATTCGAATGCATCTTAAAAGAAAATTGCTATTAATTAGTGAAAGGCTGCTAGATGCTAATTAGCATGACGTAGGTAAGGTTGTGCTAACGAAAGGAGAAAGAATCACTTGGAAGGGTGCATTCATTTAAAACTGTAAAGCAGTTGACTTACCTTTTACCATTTCTCTAAATGTGGGTTCTATGAACTTTCTGTGTGTAGAAAACTCTTGAGGAGCAGATGGAGACTCACCGAGAGGCCCATCAGAAGCAGCTGTCTCGTCTCAGAGATGAGCTCGACGAGAAACAGAAGATCCTGGACGAGCTGAAAGAGTTAAGAGCAAAATGTGTACTCTCTCTTCTTAGACAAGTTATACACATTACGAACGTTGCTAACTGTCAGTGAAACTCGTATTTGAAGCCACCTATATGGAATACAAATATACGGACATATATGTCCACACATATTGCCATATTAATCAAATATATTTTTAAATGCATTTATTTTCAAACAGCTCTGTTACACCTAGAAACGTACCATACAAAAATAAATGTATGTAAATGTTTTTATAAAATACATTTGAAAATGTGTGAAAATAGACAAAATACTGTCTATTGCACTTTACTGTTTGGATACCGACCTGTCCAGGGTGTATCCTGCCTTCCGCCCAATGACAGCTGGGATAGGCTCCAGCACCCCACCGCGACCCAGAAGGATAAGCGGTTTAGATGATGGATGGATGGATGGATGTTTGGATACCTTTTGAAATGAATTTGTATTCCAGTATCTTAATTTTAATTATTAGCTAATGAACCTTTAACATGGCAAAAGCAAGTGTTGTAGGTGTCGATACTCTGTGAAAATGCAGTTATGATTTGATATCTTGTTTATTTGGAATACATTTTTATGAACGCAGTCTTACTGCATATGTGCATGGTTAATGCAAAGTACAGTGCAAAACACAGAAGTCAGTGCTGTTTAGTTACATCTGTAATCTTTGTTAAAACTACATGCCATTGAAAAAATGTAATGAACATAAATAAGGGCATTTTAAAAGTATATTTAGCAAAAACAATTTACAGACAGATATATTTGATAAATACATTTGGAATTTATTTTTTTCCATAGGGGGAGTTAAGTCAGGGTAACCAGAAAATGGCTTTTATTCTTGACCTTCTGCTGCCTTCACGTTGTGTCGGGAATAATATATATACATATATAGAGGACTTGAAGGCAGCATTAATCACTGTAAAGATTTCTAATTCAGTCAGAAAATAAACTGAATTTCAACCTGAATACATAGTCAACAGAATTTATTTGCATGAATACTAGAGAATTAGATTGTCCTCCTACTCAGATGACCTGAAATGTATCTGTTCTCTCTCAGTCTGAACCAGGCACTTCAGCTGGAGCAGAAAAAACTCCTCTCTGACTACGACAAGCTCAAAGAGCAGGAACGAGAGAAAGATGAGAAGCTGCAAAAACTAGTGTAAGTGGGCTGCTCTTGTGGGTTGTTGACTTCCATGACCTGACCTCAGTTTTTGGACTAATGTAGTACTAATATGCTCAAGTATGTGAAGCGTTTTAGTTACTGTTTTCCCTGTGCATTAGTTTACTAAATGAGAAGAGGGAGCAGGCCAAGGAGGATCTGAAGGGTCTTGAGGAGACTGTGGTAAGTAAGCAAGTGATGTGATGCTGTAAGAGCTAACATTTACTTTGTCAGTATATTATAATTTTTCAGAAGTAAGAACAAACAGTCACAAACTAGGCATAATTACACTTTCTTGGTTTACAATTACTGACTGTAAACCTCTGTTGCTGCGCTATTTGTCAGCCCACAGTTTGTCTCTTCCCCTTCTATCAATGGAAAGCAGTGGTGAACCATTACTAGTTGAGCTAGGCTTTCAGTTTAGACCATAAATATGAAAACTCTGTCAAAAATTAGGGAAAACAACTCTATTATAATGCTAATTTCTGCTAGCACCCCTATGGGATTCCCAACAGTATGTAAGTAGCATGCTAACACTGGTACACATGAACAATGTTCCGCATGTTTTGGCCATTTTAGATTGATTATGAACATTTAAGCCTTGTATTTTATGTTGTATCAGTTGTATCAGTTATACAGTGAAAGAGTTCTGGCATAGAGCTGCTGCCACTGTTTTCTATTTCTAACAACTGAAACCTGGTTAGACTACTACTTGTATTCACATGGACGTACTGAGAACTTCTAGAAGACCTAGAATGATGTTTTTCCTCAAAAAATAGTTCCAACCATTGTAAATCAAAATGCAATTGGTTGATTCCTCTGTCACTTTAAGCTGATAGCTAATCCAATGTGTAAGGCCTTCAGTCCAGCTCCTGAAGGCCTAACTAATGGGAGAGCTCACTAGGTTATATTTCTGTAGACACCATGGAGAAAAAAATTCTGATTGGACAATTTTTGTTGTTGTTTTCCGAGATTTTAACCCTTTTGTTTCCAAACCAAACTTAGCAATGATATAGGAGTATTACTACAATACTTTCAGAGTTCAAAAACAGCAGTATGATTATTCTGCTAAAAAAGAATGACCTAAAAAGTACAGACATATATTTATGTAGTTTCCAGAAATCATTAGGCCTTCTTTTCTCAGAGGGTCCCACACCGCAAGACCACTGCTGACCAGATATTATATGCGTGGTGGTCTGTTCTCAGCACAGCAGTGACACTGATGTGGTAGTGTGTGTATGGTGGTACAAGTGTATCAGACACAGCGGTGTTGCTGGAATTTTCACACACGTCAGTGTCACTGCTAGGTTGAGAGTGGACCGCCTCTCAAAAATACCCCGACAAGAGTGGCTCTGTGGTCAGAAACTGACCACTGATGTATAGTTATAGGATGACTAACACAATTTGTGCATGAACAGACAGACTGCAATCTCTCAGCTGTACACCAGCTACATTACAAGAGTGGTCATATGGCAGTCCAGTTATTTTGGAACAGAAGATCTGTAGACAGTAACTGTAAACCTACAAAGTGCACCTTAATGGTGTCTGTTCATGGGTGTAGATACAAGGTAGATGGACCTGATAAACTGGCCGCTCAGCGTATATAATCTGTTAATGGAGCTGATTGATGGTTAACTACATCATCATTTTAATCTTTAATAATATTTTCTGTGAACTTCCAGGCAAAAGAGCTACAGACGCTCCACAATCTGCGTAAGTTCTTCATTGAGGACCTGAACACGCGTGTCAGCAGGGTAAGCGTTAAGACATATTACTGTTAACATGGTGTTTCTTTATTGTTATTTTAGTATTTTTGCTTTACTGCACTTCCCAGCATTCCCTTGAGCATATAGGTGGTACCTACTGCTGGCTCATCCAGTCACAGACATCCTTTGGCTTTGAGCCTTCATTTTGGAGCCAGAAGCTGAATGACTAATGGGGATTTATGTTCTCTAACAAAAAAAAAAGAGGAAAAAACACCTGGTTGAGATATTTCCAGTGTTACTAAGGAAACAGTGTCATTAGCTTCTTTGAGGAAATGTGAAGTAAACGTGTCATTGCCTCGTTGAAGTGACAATAAAGCCAACTCTAAAATAAGTCAGACTGTTCTCACAGCTGTGGATGTTTCTTGACCTTACCTGTTCTTTTTTCTCTGGGTCATGCTGTTGGCAATCACGGTGGACATGTTTGTGCAGCCTCAGTGACAACGTCTAGCATATTACTGTGTGCTGAGATACAGGTGTTCAGGATTTTATTTTTATACGCAGTACTGTGCAAAAGTCAGAGATCGCTTTTAATTTATTTAATTTTCAGTCAAACTGGTAATTTTTTCAGGAGATATTTCTGAGGAGAGGTTAAGACAAGATAATCCACTTTCATAAGGTAGGAAAAAGTCAATGGAAAATAAGAGGAAAAACAGGAGTTTTCCAAAATGAAATTCAAATGATTAAAAGCTACAGAGAAAACGGGACTTCTAGCAACCAGCCACAAGATATGGTAAGACCACCGAAACTGTCCCCATCAGATAAACAGCACTTAAAACTTTCATCTTTGAGAGAGAGGAGAAAATCAAGCTCCACTGTTGCTTCAGATTTGAAAAAATCCACAAGTATCTAAATGAAATAGACAAAAAAAAAAAGAAAGAAAATGTGCAAATCAAACAAAGAAGCTGCTGGTGTTCTCAGAACAATGGACTGACCACCCCAGAGTCCAGACCTCAAGATCACTGAATGTGTTTGGGATTGGTGAAAAGCAGAAAATGTTAAACCAATTTCTAGTAACTGAACTTTGGAGGTGTGAAAAAATATCCCTGCAGATTTATTTGAAAAAGTTTCGTATTTTTTTTTTTCTGACAGAGTGTAGAATTGGATCCTGATGAGGGCGGCAGCCTGGCTCAGAAGCAAAAGATCATTTTCCTGGAGAACAATCTGGAACAGCTCACTAAAGTCCACAAACAGGTGTGCTGTGTCAACGGTTTTCTTTAATTGCTACAGATGATACCAAAGTTGTGTCTTCCTAAACCTTCTTCTCATCTCCTCTGGTACCCCTGCTCTTTCTCTCTCCCTCCCTAAAGTTGGTGCGTGATAACGCAGAGTTGCGTTGCGAGTTGCCTAAGCTGGAGAAGCGTCTACGGGCCACAGCAGAGCGAGTGAGGGCTCTGGAGGCAGCACTAAGGGAGGCCAAGGAGAACGCCATGAGGGACCGCAAGCGCTACCAGCAGGAGGTGGACCGCATCAAAGAGGCCGTCAAGGCCAAGAATCAAGCAAGGAGGAGCCACACTGCACAGATTGGTCAGTATAAAGGGATGGAACCTTGAGCTTGTGCTCTGTTTCTTGATCATGGACGACAATATGAAAATGCTGTCTTTGGCATCAAGTACAAGACCACAACAGGAAGTCTTGATATCCATCCTTAGCTAATTTTCAGCCATAGTCCCTGAGCAGATATAGACAAGATGATGCTATCTGATGAAGTGTTAGCTTCAGTTACTTGTTGACTGCATTATCCTCTCAGCTTTAGTGCTAAACTAAAGAAGTAAACTAAAGACACCAAACGTGTCCTGGCTGGTCGACTGCGTTTGGGGGAAATGATTTGCGTATGATTTACTGCTGAACCCTTTAAGGCAGTGGTGCCTCTTTATGACAGTGATCAATCTTAGTTTTGGCCTTAATCTTGGCAGCCAGGGGGCTGTCTTGGTTTCAAAGGATCTGGCCTTGATGAAGGCCACAGAAAAAAAAAAAATTAGCAAACACAAAACCTCAACACTATTAACTTTCAGTGTTATATTACTGCCACAAGGGGGCAGCATATGCACGTTTATTTTCCTTAAAAACAGACTTTCCACTTAGAAGGCCCACCTGTATTGCACAGTTTTGTGTTTTCCTGCTCTAACACACCCGGTTTGGCAAAGAAGGGCTTAATGATCCCCAAATGATGTGACTTAGATGTGTGAGAGCAAACACAACACAAAATCTGTGCAGACCCAGAGCTGAGAAACATTGCTTTAATTTGCTGTAATTTCAGAAACCACAAACTAGAAGCACTTTTATAGCTGCAGGTCAGTTTTGTATTAACAGTGTCACAGGAATTAGACTAAAACACAGTTTCTAGAAGGGGTACTGAGAAAGACAATACTTTTTAACTGAGGGCAGCTTTCAGGACTCTGCCTTAGGGAGCAGTTTTATAAATATAGTATGATCTGCACCAGGTTGCTCATGTTTCTCCAGAGTCATTGAAAATGAACTAATTGTTTTGATGATTTTCTAAGTGAAAATAAGTGAACGCGTCTTCTGCAAGGAATACATTTAAAAATGGCATTTTCTTGCAGATTTTAGTGCACAATTTGTATTTATTTGCAAATTTAACATCGGGGAAAAATGTGCCATCACTTTCACACAGGCCACATTAGATCTTGTATTTTTTTCCAATATGTTAAATTCAGTAAATTAAACAGTAATTGTGCATTAAATGAGCAGGAGTGTATTCTCTGTAGTGGATTTGTTAACTTATTTTCACTTTAAAAAATGAACAAAAACATACAACTTGACCAGGGGTGCCCAGACATTTTAACATGACTGTACTGTTAGTACAAATGAGCATGTACTCTTTGTTGATTTGCAAAAAGTTTACATATAAAATAGAAAGCATTTTCTAGATTTTGCCATTTTCCCTTGCAAAAACTGCAAAAGTAAAGGAAAAGCTGCTAAAAGTGCAACCTAGTGAATAATGCCAAAAGCCTATACATCATATCCCCTTGTTGTGAAGTTAACACTCATCAGCACTCAAACCTTTCAGATGTTTAAACCACCTTTGGGCCAAAAGAGTTTCAGCATGTGCATTTAAGAATAAAACAAAAAACTGGGAAAGAAAACAGATTTGCAGGTATTTTTTCTTACTTATTTGTAAGAATACAGAGCCCTGCTGGCGACATACCGTATAAATAATAATAAGGAGTGGCCACAACTTAGTAAGGTGTGGGAACGAGATCTTAATGCGTGGCCACAACTAAGTAAGGCGGGGGGATGAGATATTTAAGCCTTGGCCAGAGCTTAATAAGGCATTATCTCGTCCCCATGCCTTACTAAGTCATGGCCACACATTAGGACCTTGTTCCTACGTGTTATTTTTATTTATACAGGATGTCACCAGCATGGCCCCGTATGAGAAAGTAAAAGCGAAAAGGCAAAATTGTCCTAAACTTTTTGCCAGCAATGTAAGTGGAAATCTCACAGAACTGCTTAATCATCCACCTTCCCACTGCTTCCTTTAGCCAAGCCCATTCGCGCTGGACATCATCACTCAGCTGCCACCGGCTCGCCGGGCCACAGCATTAGAGGAGGAGCCCAGGTCGCGTCCAGCCCGCGCCGTCAGCACCACTACCAACAAGCTCAGCACTACCACCACAGCAGCAGCAACAGCAGCAACAGCAGCAAGTGAAGGACAAAGAGAAGGTACAGTCCAGTCCACCCTTTACATATCTCACAAAAGCTCATCTAAACTCTTCTTCCAATCAAATTAAGACTGACTGTACAAAACATTAGGGGAACCTACGCTACATGACACACGCCACTGTCACTGTTAGAATGAGAGAGGTCCACCATCCAAAAATATCTAGCCAAGAGCGGCTCTTTGGTCAGTAACTGAGCATTGATGCAGAGCTAGAGAATTCACAAATTGTGGATCAACTGAATCTATCTGTACAGCAGCACGGTGGAGCCACAAAGCTAATAACGCATCTAGTCAGTGTATTTATGTACCCCGACTCCATTTGTAGGTCTAGTCATCACTTCTGGCCCTGGACAGCTGAAACCCACCACAGTTTGGTGATTTCCCTGCTCTAACAGACCCACTAAACCTGATTGTTCAGGTTGGGCAATATGTTTTATTTAATGTCATGATAATTTAAGATATTGTCACGTGATTTAGTTTTTCTGTGGTGTCATTTAAAAAATACAAAAACTATGAATATGATTGCCATTCAGTGTTCTGCATAGTACACTGAACTAAATCCAGCTCAATCTGATTAGACTGTCTTTGAGATTAAACATGCAGTTTGTCTTTGTTTTAAGGTACTGATGCTGTTCACATTGTGCTGAGAAAAGCATATTGTAACGTAGTCTGGCATAATTTATCCCGATAGCGATCAATCATTTCAATGTATCAATATATTTCAATATTAAAATTCAGGGCTGAACTGAGTGAGCTCCAAAACCAACTGAAATTGGATTTAATAGTTACTGTGAAAAATGTGTTGAAGTGTCCATTTCACAGAAAACTACATTTTCCTCACTTTTTCAAAATAAAAGAGATTGAAGTAGTATATAAACATAATTCAGTTTTCAAAACACAGCATTCATTCCCCATACAATCCATACAAATAGAAACTGGGCTACAAAATTAGCCTGTTTTAAATTGTTTTTGTGATGTGTACCTATTCATGTTGAAGTTATAAGCAGTGTTTCAGCCCGAGCTGTTCTTTGAATAAGGTACAATACAGGACAGCCAATCAGGACATAGCTCATTTACATATATCAACCTTAAAGATGTAGTAACAAAAATAGCCTGTTTAGTTGTAAGGGATAAAGAAAGCTGGAAAACTGTCATGTACAAGTGAACGTGGAAAAAATCAAACCGACAGTTTTTATAATCAACGATTAAACTTGGTTGACTAATCATTGCAGCCCTAGTTGCAGCTCTAGTCTGCAAAAAGGTTCTCCGGGAGCACGGCTGGTGACCACTGTTCCAGTTCTTGAACACTGATGGATGGAATCAGGTGTCAGAACAGGAAAATTGCTCCACTTGGTTTGGGAAATATTGACCTCCACCATTTTTAGCTGGCTCGTTAAGCTAAGACGTATTTATCACTGTTGCAGCTCGACACTACAGATTGATATGCGAGTGTCACGGCAGCTCTTCTTGATTTAGGACTTTCAGAAGCTGTATGTCACCCCTACCTCATGTGGAGCCACCCCTGGCCCCTCTCTGCAGTATTTTTGGATGGGATAGTCCCTCTCTCCCTTTTCCCAGACTGACACATCAGGATGTTACCAAACTCTCTTCCTTCAAATTCGATTTGACCTGAGAAAAACAAGCTAACAAGCCCCTCCAGCTGCACTTCCCTTTATGCCAGATTTGTCCCCCTAGCAGCAAATAAAAAGAGCGCCTGTGTTCGATCAGATTTGGTGTAACATCTTATGAAACAGACCTTTATTTGAGTTAAAAAAGTCTGTTTACCTCAGTGTCCTGCTTTAGCAGTGGCTGATCGGGCAGCTTCAGTGGGACTGAAGTTTTCTCTTAAACTGCGTGAAGATTAATTGCGCAGTGCTAAAAGAACACCGCTAATTACGTTTCAGCAGCATGTGACGTGTCTGGAAGCGCCAGCGGCTTAGTTGGAAAGTGGTGGCTGAACGTTGCCGCCGGTGCCAGTGGCTCGACTAAGATGGAGGAAAGTGTTTATAAAGGATACAAAAAGGTCTGTGTGCACAAAGACCCCCGAGTCTTGGGAAAGTAACTGAGAGCAGGACATTTACATTAACCCTTAAACGCATCGCTGCTTTACTTATTATTTGTAAATCTGCTGAACTGCACTGGCTGCCTATATCTTGTAGGATGTATTTTAAAGTTCTCTTACTAGTTTTTTAAACTCTAAACGGCCTTATAGCACCTACTTATTTCACATAACGTCTGTCTTTCTATGTTCCAAAATGTGATCTTAAATATGCAGATACTGATCAATTGCAAACACCAAAATTGTTTTATTTAATAAGTCAAGTATTGACTTTTAAACAAAAAAATAATAAATAATATACTGTAATGATCTGATTTTCTATTTATTTATTAATTTATTATTTGTTTATTTAAGCTCCCTACCAATATTTGAAACCTGTGAGGTTGCACAGGACAAAAGTATTAGAATCATTTTATACATTTATCTGCATCCAAATTGATTTATATTTTATATTTAAATGTACTCAAATATACATGGATGTTGTTGCTTTTGTTGATTCTAAGCATTTGAAAGGTAATGTACATACACCACATGTATATATATATATATATATATATATATATATATATATATATGTATGCCAACTGCCAGAATACATTGTAAAAAAATATGCAGCTTTTAAACCACTTGTGACCAAGTTAACTTAAAATGTTGAGTTCATTGAACTTTAAATGATAAGTTAACAAACGTAAAACACAATTGATTCTTCCATTAACTTGATATTGCAAGCTCAGTGCTCAATTTAAAGTTAACTCCATTACTTTTTTAAGTTTAAAAGTGGCATCATTTTTTACAGTGTGATTAACTGAGTTTATTGATCTTGTAATATTAAGTTAACCTGTAAAACACAAATTATTCTTCTGAACTCAAAATTTCAAATTAGCAGTTACTTATTTTTAAATTTAAAATGCTAAATTAAAAAGATTTTTTTTTGGCAGTGTAGTGTAAAACTGGCAGAATACTCTAACACAGTCGTATGCAAAAGTTCAGACGACAGGTTATGTTGATTTTCTAAATGAAAATAAATTAACACATCCTCTACAGAGAACACACGTTTGCACATTTTAATGCGCTATTACTGTTTATTTACTAAATGTAACATATTGGGAAAAAAAAAATAAAATGTGGGAAGAGGCTACTTATCGCTTCTGTCAGAACAAAACCTTGTATCTCCAAAATGGTAACTTTACCTACTTTACTTTTAATGTAAGGAGAACCAGAATTTTTTTCCAAGTAATTTTGGACCATTTCTTCTGGTCCATTCATCATTAAACTGACACTCAGTGTAAAGGGTAACAGGTACTTTCAAGTT
This sequence comes from Colossoma macropomum, assembly GCF_904425465.1. NCBI lineage: Eukaryota > Metazoa > Chordata > Actinopteri > Characiformes > Serrasalmidae > Colossoma > Colossoma macropomum. Next base: position 37,133,988 of record NW_023494784.1, read on the forward strand.
ATGTCAAAAACTGAAAAATGACAAAAATGGAGGTTTTGTTCCGACAACAGCGTTGTACTCTCTTGGGCTGAGATGGCTGTGGCATCACAGGAATCATCAAGAGCATGCGAGCTCCTGACAGTGGGACCAACACCTACATGACTATACCATTCTGGAGCCCCTCATTTCTTATATTTAAACTTCTTATATTAAACTGTGCTACAAACAGCTGAACCATTTCATAGGTACTTGTACATTAATATTTTGTGAAGCAACGGGCTACCTAAAACACAGTCATTTCATTATGGATAAATGTTCAAAATGAATAGGAAGAATACGTGGGAGACAGGGGCCTAACTGAATAAATTAAGGGTGAGTTATGAGGTCATTTAAGCTTTAAACTATATAATCTTTGCTAAAGATTAGTGGTCATGTAATGCTTGAGTCTCAAATTCAGAGATCTTTTCCTTGCTATTCTTTTCCAGAGCGAGAACATCTGTTTACTCTCTTCATGTAAAATACTTTCATCAGTGTCCACTAGGGGGTGGTGTCCAATTGCTAATGTCCAGTAGGGAACAATGAGTCATGAGGAATTGCAGCACGGTTGCTTCCACAGTACAAAATTGTGATTCGTCAGCCTTTTCTTAACCTAACTGTCCTCCTGTCTTTGTCTCTGTTCCAGTGGGAAGAAAAATGACTCATCGTGAGCTCGCTTGGGCATTCTTTCCTTCCAGAATTCATCCGTCCATTTTTTCCCATGGTGGTCTTTTCTTGTTTCAGGAGCACAGCTGCAATCACCTCTGATCACGTTGAGGACTTTTCATCCAATATCCAGATATGTGCATCACGACTGACTAGACTGGCTCATAGACATACACACAAACCCACACCGACGTGGAAACAATGAACAATCCGTTACATCCAATTAAGCACTGTTATCCCCCCTCTTCTCTATTGTCACCCCCCTTGTAGTTCTGAACATCAGTACAGTTCCAACTGTTAAACCTGATTGGTCTGATTGACCCGATTGACTTTTTTGTCTCCCACAAACGGTCCTGGAACACAACTGTAAGAACCCAAAGTTCTGCTAGTTATCACCAAACTGCAGTGATAAAGCCATGAAATGAGCATGGCCATCTCTGGTGCCCTTAGCAGCAGAATGAGGGCTTTTCTGTGGTTCCTCTAATTGGCAGTGACCAAATAAATCCTGTTTTAATTCCCTGCTCAGAACAAGTTCAGATATGACCAGGAATGTAGTTTGCTGTAGAAATCCAACATTGCCGATATAAGGCCTCTGAATGTATTAAGGAGTTTTTTTACATGCCAGAAAAAAACATCAGTAATATGGGCTGAATTTTATACCTTACAATCAATTTATTTATACTGCAAATCATTTCAGAATTAGTTAAAATGTTGTTTAATTTTTAATTTGTATTATTTGTATTAAGGTTTTGTTTTTTTTTTTGTTTTTGTTTTTTTTTACACATCTATTTCTTTTTGCATATGAAGTCAGGGATATCTGTATATGTGTTTATAAGTGTTATCAGTACTGGGCGGGAATTGCTCAAACTTCTGAGAGAGTAATTCAGTCAGCGTCCACTGATGGGTCAAACAGAAAATGCAGGCCCTGTACTTGAAGGTCAAATAATATACAGAAGTTTTGATCATGCATGTGTATGATGAAAGCTACATTTAAGGTTACTTGACCTTTATATAAAAACATCAAAGAATTTTGAAGGATCATTCCACTGATTTCTGCATAATTCAGTGGTTGAGATGTAAACAGAGTCATTCAGAGTGGTTTGGGATGAAATGAATAAAGAGACTCAGATTTCTTTACAGTGGTGGTGATAGAAACCAGGGGTCACCATGTCTACAACACAAATATGGCCATTTTATTAATTTGACAGAACAACCAGTGAACTTACACCTACATCTGAGCTTTTGTGTGTAGTGTAGATGCTGGTCAAATAGGGGTAAATCTGGAAAAAAAAAAGTTTTAAGCTCTATTTTGCCTCACAGCACCCTGCATAAAAAATAGGTTTAGGCCCGAATCTGAGTGTAGAACTATCATAAAAAATGTCTTGGGCATCAGGCAGCGCATTCATAACCATTTCATGTAATAACTTTCTTTGTGTGAACAATTCTGACTCACTAAGTTTCTCTAGAACGGAGCATTTCACACCAAACCACTCTGAATGATTTTGTTTACATCTTAACCATTTAATTATGCAAAAATGTTTGGAAAATTGGTGGAATTGAGGCTAGAAACGTCTATTTAAAAAACAAAAAAGATTCCCCCCAGATGCCTTATTCTGATATTAATGTAGTTAATTTATTAACATTTTATCAATATAATTGCACAATTGATTTATTTTGTATTTATTGTTTTATTTATTTATTTATTTATACTTGAATGTAAAATTAAAATAGTTATTTATTTATTTATTTAATTTCTGCTAATGTTTCTTGGAGCTTTACCGCTGCACTGATGCTGACCAGCCACTCAGTTCATCGAGCAGCGATCCAGAAAAAGAACAATAAAAAATTGCAATTTTTATTTATTTATTTATTTTTTAAAATCAGATGTCATGTTTTAGTTCTTGTCTTCCTTGTGTTATTGTGCTGACCAGACACTCAGCATCTGACTGAAGGGAAGACCAGATATTTAATGGTGCTCAAAAAAACATTTTGTACTAAAACTACACTCTTAAAAATAGGTACCATAAAAGGTTCTTTGAGTGATGCCATAGTACCACTTTTGGTTCCCTAAAGAACCATGATTTGTGAGTGTGAAGGGCCTTTTAAAGGCTCAAAGAACCTTCAGATAAGTAAAGGTGCTATAACGTATGTAAACGTATTTCCTAGAACCTTTACTTCATCTCAGGTTCAAAAAGGTTCTTCCCACTAATATATTTCATTTACAAAAATGGTTCTCTAAAGCAGCAGTTCTATGACCCCTGTGTGGATAGCAAGTGCTAATGCACCCGCATTTCATGACATTACAGATAATTTTTTAAGTGGAGGCAGGATGGTTGTGAATTTTGATTGGTTGGCACATAATTCTTTTTAATAACAATAATAATGATTCTGTCTAACATATTTAAACAAGTAACACTTTAATATATGATACTTAATATACGATATATTTAAAAAATTAAAGATGGCTAGGTGGTTTCTTAAAAACACCATGAGAGAATTGCCGGTACAGCAATCAGGTCAACTTGTTTTCTTTCCTCTCCAAGTTTGATATCAGCAAACAACAGTAATGTTTAACAAATAAAAGTTGATGTGCTAGCTGGGCAGTGCATCTCTCTCTAGTCTGTGAGAGTGAAATATGACTATTTATTACGTTTGGTGAGCGCCAATCATACATAATAAAAGTGGTGTTTACAAACTGCAGCTCGGAAAAGATAACCACATCGCGCATGGACCTGTGTTCATGTGCACGCACAGGAAATGAAGCTCACACTTTGCAGCAGCAACCTCTGTCCAGTCCAGTCCCGAGAATATGTGGGCAGGAGGGCACACTCCTCACAGGCGCACATCATTTAAAAAATACGCAACAATTATCTAGTGTCTCGGTCAACTCTGGACTAATACAAAACGGAAAGCAATGGATTGAAATTAACTGTTGATTAAATATTGAATTTAAAATGTTGATTAGCTGGGCATACTAGGCAATATGGATATATATGTATCGCTGTTGTCAGAACAAAACCTCGTATCTCCAAAATAGTAACTTCACAGGAGAAGGAAAAAACCTACTTTACTTTTAATGGAAGTCAATGGAACCAGACTTGTAACCAAGTCATTTTGGGCTGTTTCTTTGGGTCCATTCATCATGAAATTTACACACAATGTAAAGGGCAACAGGCATTTTCAAATTGTGTCAAAAATGGAGAATCAAGGTTTTGTTCCAACAGCAGTGATATATATACATATAAATATATAAATACTTTATAATTGAAAATGTATAAAAAGAAAATTTGGGGGAGTCAGTTTGAATGGACCTGATGCAGCTGATAAAATGAATACTCTAATACTCTTTATTCATAATTTTTCAGCTATGCTATATAGTTTGTTTACACCTCATTCTGGTCTATATAGGTCTACTTATTCTTAGACCAACAGATGGAGCAAACTGTATAGTAGTGTGAACACTGGGGTGTCAGGTAAGGCTCTGGAACCGCTGCTCTAAAAAACATCCATTGAAAGTTTTTTACGGAACCAAAATCTTTTCTACAGCATTGCACAAAGAACTCTTTCTGGCACCTTAATTTTTATGTGTTCACATATATTTTGTTGTTATGCACTTTTTAATCTTTATCACAGTATCTGTCTGATTTCTTTGTGTTTTCAATGTACAACCCGAGTTGTGAATTTGAGTTTATGTAATCCTCACTTTCACCTCCAATGGTGAACATTGTAATCACGTTCATCTACAGTACCCACAGTATTTCACAGTCGTGGTTCACAGTGTTGTAATTGGCCATCACTATTGGTCACTCATCTTGGACTCTCAAACCAGAATGTTGTTGCTGTGTGGAAAAGTCCACTTGTACTGTAACTGCTTTGTTCTACGATGTGGATGTTGACTCATCAGTATGCAGTGTGATGGATACATGGCTGCTCTTCCTCCACTGGTGAAGTGGGTGTGGTGCCGCACTCTTCGGCCTGTCTTGTCTAAAGTTACAAGGTCATCTCTTTGTACCCACATGAGGGGAATGCCTCAAGTAAACACACACTTCCAATGAACTCTAACAGGAAAATAACTCGTACAAGGCAATCCTATAAACAGTAGAGGCACAAGTCTGTCTTTTCTACTGATGTTAAACGTGCTATATCTCTTATTAACTGATTCCAGTGTTTTTATAATGTTCCATGTTTTTCTATGACAAATCTGTGGTTGTCTGAGAGGCCTGCATCAGTATTCAGTCATTCTTCAGCCAGAAAACTGCTCATTTGTGTGATATCCATCTCCTTTCTCTACCTATTTCAGTCCTGTAACGTGTTTCTTGTTTTCATAATGCTCCCTGAGTCATTTCAGATGCATATGAATCACAAATCTGACAGGTATTTATCAGAAAACTAGGGAATGATCAACAACAAACCTGTTGCGTTTAACTGCATAACTGCATGATGCAACAATCAAATGATGAGGGTCGATGTTGAAGGGAATAAAAATGTATCAACTTTTTGTCGTGTTTTTTTTGGGGGGATTTTAAAAATGAGCGACGAAACATTGAGTGTGTTTACATGTACTGAATAATCCGATAAATGCATAAAATCAGATTTTGTCAGTAATCCGATCAACACGTTTACATGCACTTGAGTAATCAGGTAATGGGGAAACTCCAGGTCTACATGAGTCAGACAGTAATCAGATTTCTGCTTTGCAATGAGCCAATAAACTCACAGAGGAAGACGTGACCTAAACGTAATGTAAAACTCAAACTTTATGCCAAGGCTTTTAAAAAAAAAACATTGAGACACTTTACCTGATCATGTAGAAGATGAAGAATATTTAAATTCTTCATTTCATCAAGCATGTATTTGGTTTCAGTGTCGCTCCAAAAGTGTTCTGCTGCGTCTCTCCGTGACGCTGCTTGCTTATTTCTGGTACCGCCGGCTTTTTTCGCACATGCGCAGACTGAGAAATCTGAAATCTGAGTTTACATGCACTGAGAAATCTGATTACTGAGCTCACTCCGATCTAAGAAATCAGACTAAGCTGTTTACATGACCATTTAATAATCAGAAAACTACAGATGTAAATGCACTCATTAACAGTTGTTCAGACATCCTGTGGCCGGACTTGAAGAACCACATAAAGAGCTGGATAATCAAACCCATTTTTCTGTATGAGCTCTGTGGTAAACCAAAATGTTGCAAACTCAACATGGTTTTGCCATATGTTAATTTTTAATTTGAATATCGCTGCATCCTACAAATAGTGCTATTTCAGCGGGCACTGAACTGACATCATGAGACTGAAAACCTCAACAAAATACCCCACGAAAACCTTCAAACTTTGCCAAATGTGGGGGTCCAGTTGATTTAACAGCAGTTGCCTACAGTTATGTAGCTGGTGTTGTACTATTATTGTGGTAAATTATAATAAGATAAATTGTACTCTAGCTTAGAGCAGGACTGGTAGTTTGACTGCGGCAAGGATGTAGCAATATTCGCATTTAGGACTCCTGAAAACCTCAAAATCCAGAGGATCTAGTAACATATGCAGGACAGAACATATTGCAATCGCAGATTTTTGAAAACCTCGTTTATTTTTCCTGTAGAGAAAATCTGCTTAGACCCAGAGTTCCTTATATGGGCATGACACCGCTTACACAGTATGACGCACAGCTTCCGAGGTCGGTTAGCTCCACATAAACACATTTAGGACTTTGTTCGCATCCCAAGTGTGTCCTTGTTTCATCTTCTTGCTCATTTCTCTCTTGGTTTACCAAGCAGATGATGGAGGAGGTGAGACAAGAAAGAGCTAATGCCAGTCTATCTTCATCCTTTGCTCTGAATTGCATTAATTGACATGTATACCAATGTGTTGAGGAGAGATCGCTAAGCTAACACTACTCATACAAACATTCATGCAGAAATGTGTGACTTTCAGACTATTCTTGCAGAAAGCGTTTATAGGCCATGGATATCAACCAAAAGTGTAAACCGCTGTATTTTCCTCGACTCATTTTGTTTAATATTGGGACTCCATTAGAACTTTCTGCATTTCCTTTGAGTCATGTTCTCTGAGCTTGCCTGAGTACCAATCTGATTGGTGAGTTTTCAATTCACTTATCCCATTAAATGTGGTCTTTTGGGAAAATGTGACTGCTGATTTTCAACAAAATAAATGTGACTGTGTATAAAAGTATGCAAATTATATCAAAATTCAAAGAGGCACGGTTAGACTTTCCTTTCAAGATATAGCAAAGTGTATACTAAATCTCAGATATCCAAAATTTCATCACTTAAGAGCAATGAGAACACATTCTGGGGCTTTCTTCCTCATTGTACAAAATGTAGTTGGACTCGAATGGGTTAACACAGTGAGGCGTGTTGAAGTGGAGGGGCTGAATCTCAAATAGCTCCCTACTTACCTATGTAGTGCACTATGTCAGTTACGAAATATTGGCTTTTTCACCCAAAGAGTGTTCAAAGTCATATGTCCGTGTAGCTGAATCCCAAAAGGCTCTCTGTTAGTTTGTTAGACAGATTTTACACTGTTTAGGTGCAGGAGCCAATATTTCAATACCTACATTGCAGAGAAGGGTGCCATTCGAGTTTCAGTTTTTGAGGAATTAATATTTTCAGTCATAATTTTAAATCTGTTGGTGGCCTTTTAACTATGACAACGAAACTCATACTGACATTGGCCAGTTTTCATTTTTTATAATCACAATTTTTCACCACATAAATATTTCTAATGGAACAATAAGGACATCTGATACTAAAATAAACCTTTTTTTTCCATCAAAATGGAACAATAATGGATTTTTGTTTTAGATTTATGGAGAAACACTTTTTCCAGCTACTTCAAAAGAGGTTTTTGGTGCAATTCCTGATTACTCCAGTCAGGCCCAAAAAATCCCGTCTTGTTCTTCTCCTTTAGATTCTTCCACTTTACTCATCAAACAGTGTCTTTTTATGAGCAAAAATGTTTACAAATAATAAAATAAGATCCGTCCTTCACAGAACTTAAGCATCTGTTCCAACTTGTATTCACTTCTGGAATAACAAATAATTTAACAACACCGAAGGAGGTTTTGGTGCTTAGAAAGGATTTTCTCCTCTCCAATAAAACTGTGAAAGCCTCCCTTAAAATGATTTATAATTGTTACCCAGTAAATTACAGACCGGATTTAACCCTGCTGTTATGTCAGATTGCTCTTGCTGCACTTTCTGAAAAGTTCTGGAATGATTTTTCTAATTTTCTTCATTTTTTTCCACTTTTTGGTGCATTCACTAGAGGTGAAAGGGCCTTTAATTGTGCCTGTATTGTTATTTTTGGCAAAAGATTATATATGCACAACAATAACCCCTATATTTTTGTTTTAGAAAAAAAAACAATGTTTTAGCACACTCTAAATCTGTGAATCCTCTTGTAAACTGTAGCACTTATAAATTAATACAGTGTTCATTTTGCCTCGTTGTTACGTCTCTTTGTATGTACATTATACATTTTTTATTAATGTAAAGTAACTGCACTTTAACCGCCAAACGTTTTAACCACACCCCAAAACAATCATAACCACGCCCCCGCGGTTTTCAAACAACCGATATCTTCAATCACGCCCCTGTCCCGTAAGCCACGCCCCCTTTCTGCATCCGTCTCTCCTTCACTGCGCGTGAGAAAGCTCGGCTGGTTTTGTGCTGTACTGTTTGTTTTCTATGCCCGAAAAAAAGTCCTGAGAGAAACTTATCGGCCTCACAAACGATTAGAAGTCAGACGTTTTCACGGTAAGTCCACATTTACGCTTCGTGACTTTATAGTAAGCGTTGGGAATCTTTCAGCTGTGGTAATGTAGCGACTCAGGGCTTTGCGTGATTTCTCGTTTTTGGGTGGAGTAGCCTTCAGTCAAGTGCGTTCACTTTAGCTCATTTTAAAGGCAGCAGCTAAAGCGAGAACATGTAGCCGTTGTGTGTTTGTTGGCAGACTAGTTAAAGCCTTTTAAAACGTCTGCATAATTCACTGTTTAAGATGTAAACAGAGCCATTCAGAGTGGTTTGGTGTGAAATGGTTCATTGTAGAGACTCAGATTTCTTTACAGTGGTGGTGATGGGAACCGGGGGTCACCATGTCTACAACACAAATATAGTCATTTTATTTACTATCCAAAACCACAAGTGAACCTACACGTGCCCTCTGGGTTTGTATGTTTTTATATGTTACGTTGAAGGTGGTAAAATAATGATAAATCTGAAAATAAGTTTTCTTTAGGGACTATTTTGCCTTGCAACTCCCTGCATGTATCCCTCCACCATGAATGGATTAAAATAAATCACATTTCAAGCCAAAACTATGTAACTAAACTGTTATAAGACAATGTGTCAGACATCAGACAGAGTATTCATAACCGTGTCATGTAATAACTTTCTGTGCGGGAGCTTTTAGAGGTGGACGTCTGGTTCCTATCACCACCACTGGGAACAATTCTGACTCTAGAACAGAGCATTTTGCACCAAACCACTCTGAATGACTTTGTTTACGTCTCAAGCATTCAACTATGTAGAAACTTTGAAAAACCAGTGGAGTTCCCCTTTAACAAGTCTTTATGCATTTAAACTAACAAATATTGGCTTTATATTCACATGAGAATCCCATGTGAAATAAAATGAGTTTTAAAAAGGAGTCACTCTGAGGTTAGAACTTATTACTTTATCATTATAAGGCTTTGAAAGGAAAGTTGGATGTTTGGTGGGTTTTTGGGCCACCCCGTACCCCTCTCTCTTACTCTCTGAGCCAAGTCTGACAGTTGCAGGGTCCCATATGGGTGCTCTGTGTGTGTCCTGCTGGAAGGATGATGAGAGACCATTGGTTGACCCCCTGTCACACACTGTAATTAAGCTGCTAAGGCCCAGCTGAACTGATAAACGTTGATATGTAGAAGTTTAAAGTTAAACATTCTCTGATACTGAAATAAGTCAAATTCAGCTTCATCAGCTGTTAGACCAGAATGCTTATGAACCTTGTGATGATACAACCGATCGAGATGTGGTACAAGTCATCAATCATTATCAAACATGATTACTCCTCATTAATCACTGCAGGAGTTGATTATGGTGTCTAATATAAAAAAACATACATAAAATCAGTCCCTGAGATGTAAACAGTCATTCAGAGTGATTTGGTGTGAAATTGTTCATTGTAGAGAGATTTCTTTACGGTGGTGGTGATAGGAACCAGGCGTTGCCATGTCTACAACACAAATATAGCCATTTTATTTACTATCCCAAACCACCAAAGAACCTACATGTGTCTCCTGAGTTTCCAGATGAATGTTGATGATGGCAAAATAATCATAAATCAGTTGTCTTTGGGGATTATTTTGCCTCACAGCACCCTTCATGTATCCCTCCAACATAAATTGATTTAAAAAATATATGTTTTAGGCCAAAACCTTCTCAAAACTGTCTTTAAAAAGTTTTAAGATCTGTGTCATTTGTAACCAATTCATGTGATAACTTTATGTGAGAGAAGTTTTAGAGGTGGATGTCTGGTTCCTATCACCAACATTGAGAACAATTCTGACTCTATAAGTTTCTCTAGAAGAGTTTTTCACACCAAACCACTCTGAATGACTCTGTTTACATCTTAATGAATTTTGCAGATATTAAGTTTGGAAACCCATCTGTGTTCTCTGGCGTTTTGAGGACTTTGGTATGACTGTTCTTCTTCAAACGTCTTGAAATGTGAACATGGCCCATCTGATGGTCTTACAGCTTCAGAAGCACTTTCCTTGCGCAGCTGTTGAAGGATGTCTGTCCAGAGTGTCCTTTTCTCAAGAAACCTTTTTCATTAGAATTAGAAGTCCTACATTTAATGCTGAAATATTCTACACGTACGTCCTTGCTTTTTGGATTTTCCACCTTATAGGCCTGTACAGAACTTTATATGAGGTATATATATGAGGTCTCTGTATGAAGATGCCCTTTTTGGGTGTTTCTGTGTTTAGCCCACCTGCCTTTAAAGCACCTGTTGAAGAACAGATGCACACTGCAAATGGTACAGTGCTGAAAATGACCTCTTAGCTGGGTGGTTATTTTGGGTCCTTTCAAACTTAAAACTGGGATATTAGACTGAAAAATGTGCAAAATCTATACAAACACATTTTCTCATGTTTGTACTGTGGCACTATTTTGCGTCTCAGAGGCAACTATATTATCTGTTGTGTAACTGTAATCATTTGTAGATGAATTCTAAAAGTGAATAATATTGTTTCTTAGTGTCTGTTTCATTTAGGTTTTATATAGTGTGGTTCCTATATTCTTTGATAGCTTCAGAGTGTTCACAATGGCTGTAATGCAAAATCCCAGCCTTATTACATCCTAAGGCTTATTATTCAGTAATTACATGGGCTACAGTACAAACTAGCTGAGTTTGCTTTATTATGTTTTTATGTCATTCAGCATAAAATCATGAACAGTGTCCAGTTTTCTCCCTTTCCAGGGTTCAGCTCTTTACTGTTAAACTAAACTGAAACTAAAAAAAGTATAAAATAAGCAAACATTGCAGCTTAAAGGAATGCAGTGCTGTGCAAAAGTCAGAGACCACCTTTCATTAATTGATTTCCACTCAAAACAACCATCAAGTACAACTAAATTATTTTTCAGGAAAAAAAAAACAAAAAAAAACAAAAAAAAACAAACAAAAAAAAAAATATATATATATATATATATATATATATATTTCAGATGTTTCAGTATTTAGTGTGTCCACTCTTTACCTTTATTACAGCTTTCATTGTTTTCAGGAGACTCACTTTCAGTTTCTCAAAGAAATCTGTAGTCATTCCGCCAAAGTTCAGTCTTAGAAGTCGGTTTTTCATTTTCTACATCCAGTAATCCCGAACACATTCAGTGATGTTGAGGTCTGGACTCTGGGGTGGTCAGTCCATTGTTCTGTTTCTTTTTGATGTGTCTGTTTCCTTTTCAGAGTAAGAGCTTCTTGAACAGCTACACATCCTTTTCTGATGGGGACTGTTATAGTGGTCTGCCAGGTTATGCAGGTGATTGTTAGGAGTCCAATTTTCTCTGTAGTTTTTAATCATTTTTTAAACTCCAGTTTTGGAAACTCCTGTTTTTTTTTCACTCATTTTCTTTTGACATTCAAAAATATCTTCTGAAAAAAGAATCATTTGTACTCAGTGCCTATTTTCACTGGAAATGAAATGAATGAAGGGTGGTCTCTGACTTTTGCGCAGGCTTTATTATCACACTGTGTTGTTCAGTTATCTAAAATAGACTTGCATGCGTGGTCTCTAGCACTGTATGACACTGTTATCTATAAAAATAGACAGAAGTACATAAAGTACTGTTTTTAGTAGGGAGGAATTAATACTGTTTTTTTCCAAACTGAGTACTAGTACACGTTTTAATACTCACTGAGTAATGAAGCAAATGAAGTACATTAGCTAGCTATGCTACATTAATTACCCTGGAACAAGTAGCGCAGCAATGGAGAAGAGTGGGCTTTGTTCTATGTCAAAAAAGCGCTTCTGTACAGCTGTATGTAAAGTACATTTCATAGTTTTGATCCTCTTCTGTCTTTTTCAGCAACGGACTCTGTAGTCTAGTGGCACAGTTACAGTAGGAATCACATCTGAGGAGCTCACGTTTTTGGGTTTTATGTTTTGTTTGGCTGGTTGAGCTATAGCTGAATGTCTTCTATAATAGCATCAAGAGCTGTTCTTTGTCTGTCATCACCAGTTCAGTGTTTTAATGGCACATGTTACTGATCCCACATCATCCCACATAAAACATGGGGTTGTAACCCTGCATTCACAGCAGCAGCGATGCAATGCGTCAAGGCGGCCGGAGGTCATTTATTTTCAATGAGAGCTGGCGATTTGGGCAACAGGAGGCAGTGAAAACTTTGCAGACGCAAAGTGAGCGAAGTCGGCGGCTCAAAAAAGTTAAGCAGAGTTTAACTTTATGCAAATAAGGAGTGAAGCGATGTGGCAATTACCAATAGGAATTAAGCATTGAGCAGCTTAGTATGCGCTTTATTTTCGCCACTGTGAAACAGTACGCTCTTTTTTTGGTTCCTAGATAGTTGTTCCCAGTGGTGGATGAAGTACACAAATCATGAACTTGAGTTAAAGTAGAGATACACAAGGTAAAATATTACTCCAGTAAAAGCAGAAGTTCCTCCCTTTAGACCTCCACTTGAGTAAAAGTATAAAAGTATTTGCCTTCAAATGTACTTAAGTATTGAAAGTAAAAGTACTACAAGATTAATTATGTCTCTAATGTCCTATTAGCATTTCTGTAACAAGACTCTTGCTTCATTAACTCATTTTAGGTGAAAATATTCTAGTGTCACTCTTTGGAAACCAATCTATTAATAGAATGTCTTTAATTAGTCTGACACTGATGTCTATTAAAATTATCATAAGCACAAAACACTGAAGGCAAACAGTCTCCATTAGGTAGAACCGAGTGGCCATGAAATAACTTTTGGCAAATAAGCAAAGTTTGAGTTTAAGATTTATTTGCGGCTTAGTTACAAGTTTAAGTTTAATAAAAAGCTTTAAACACTTCACAAATTAGTTTTCCTTTACTATATTGCATCTGTAGGTCTCTGTTCATAAACATAAACTAGCAAAAACAAATTTACTATAAAATGAAAGTGTTTGTATAAATTCAGAAAAGAAAGCAAGATGCCAGTCACGGCTGCATATGTGTACATATGTCTATAATGTGGTCTATTTACACAAAGTTAGGTTAGTTCTATCGTTTATGTTGGCATAGACACTCCCAAAATTTTACGCTGCTGCACTGATGTTAAACCATGTGCTTACACTGGGTCGGTATGTCCAACAGGTCGAAACAAGCTCAAAACAAAGTGCGCGCTGTACCAGATTGGTGTTCTTACTTTGTGCTTCTTTTGTTTTGACATGTTACGTTTTTATGCACACATAAACCAAAAGGAATGACAGATTTCGCATAATGTGGAGTAAAAAGTAAGATATTTGACTCTGAAATGTAGTGGAGTGAAAGTAAAAAGTCGCCCAAAATGGAAAAACTTCAGTACAGATACACGAAAAAACTACTTAAGTACAGTAAAGAATTACATTTACTTCGTTACTGTCCACCACTGGTTGTTCCTACTAGAGACTGAATAATGGCGGCGGTGCTTTCGCTGCAAATAGACAGTAATCACAAAGACCACACTGGCTGTACAGACACAGGGATTAAATAAAAATAAGCAGTTGTGATTGTGTATGTTAAAAAGCAAGCTAAAATCACAGTCTGGCGGGAATCTGCCAAGGTGGAATATTGAAAGTGACCAATGACTTTCTGTCTGACTACCTTGGCATCAGCAACACATTACTGTGCGACCAGACCCTCATTCAACTTGGGTCGTTTGTTTATTAGCACAACAGCGTACACTAGACTTATGTCACATAGTATCCTGTAGTATCAAATCCTGTCCTTTTGCGAGGTCAAGTATGAGTAAGTGAGCATGGTGTTGGGCCAGTATCAGTATTGATGACTCCCTAGTTTTTAGCTATGTAATTTAATTTTGTCCGTTTTTCCTGATAACAGTATCAGAAACCACACTCCCACAAATCATCGCACCAGCTCTCTCTTTACCACTCCTTGCTGCCAACTCCTGCTCCTTCCCTGGCTCTTTCATTTCCTCCTGCCTCCCTCGCTATCTCCCCCATCAGTCATTTCTCAGAGTGATGAGAAGTGAAGGAGAGCACCTCCTCTCCTCTTACGCCAGCTGTCAGTCCTGGAGTCGCTCCGTGACTTCGGAGCATGGGGAGAGATCACAGGCGGCCTTGTTCGCTTTGAACTTCCCCTCTGCTTGCAGAGATAGCCAGAGAGAAGGAGCCTCCGAGATATGAGGGCGCTTCCATTAGCCTGTCAGAGTGACCTCGGGATCGGATTCCCCTGTCAGCAGCCGTGTACCTCGATAAAGCAAAATGTTCTGTCCACTAAGCAGGTGAAAGACGGTCACTGCCTTTGCATTAAATAATTACATTCAATTAATGCAATTTTCCTTTTCCCTCAAATTATTTTACAATTTGGTGGCTCGAATTGTTGGATTAAGCAATCTCAAAATTCAAAAGACTTACATTTTTGGTTTCTAATGCTGTATTATACACAGAAGTACAGAGAACATTCATGCTTGCTTTACTTCAAGGTGGTTACTACTATTATTGTAGCTGTGCTAATGTACTTATGTCCATTTTATAGATCAAAGTGTGTCATAGAGTGCCAGAGAACACATAGGCAAGTCTGTCAGAGATCATGTAGAGGAACACTCTGGTGAAAATGAACTATCACTACATCAGTTGTAAGCATGCTTACTCACATCCACTACACCCTTAAAACAACACATTCTGTCTCTAACTAGCCACATCAGTGTGTTCAGTTGGAGGCGACACATTTTGTGTTACCTTTGACACAAAATGTGTTGAAATATTTCTGTACCCAGTTATGTAAACACATTTGGGTTGCTTTTAGCACAGAATGTGTTAAATCAGAAAACAATCTGACTCAAAAAGTATTAAAATGGGTGACATAAGTGTATTATTATTTAACAGATCACGTTTTTGAGTGATTTTTAAGTTTAAAAGTCAAAACCCAGTTCTGAAGATGTATCTTGAAGGTGGGAAGAAAAACTGCAAAGCTTGTCTTTGGCGTCCTTTTTGCACTGAATACAGTTTGTCAGTAACTGAGATAAGAGTTGCGCTAATGCTTGTTTGGTTGTATTGATCAGCCTAAAGATCAGTGGCTAGGCTAGCAGTCAGGATTAGTTGACACCGCAGGGATGGTTGTTTGATATACACTATATAGACAAAAGCATTAGGACACCCCTCCTAATTATTGAGTTATGATGTTTCAGCCACACCCATTGCTAACAAACACTGGCAGTACAATGGGTCGTACTGATGAGCTCAGTGACTTTAAACGTGGCACTGTCATAGGATGCCAGCTCTGCCACAAGTCAGTTTGTGAAATTTCTGTCCTGCTAGATCTGCCCCTGTCAACTGTAAGTGCGATTATTGTGAAATGGAAGCACCTAAGAGCAACAACAGCTTAGCCACTAAGCGATAGGCCATGAAAACTCATAGAGTGGGGAACATCTCCATATGAATGCCTGTGGATTTAGAATGGGATGACATAAAAGCTCCTGTGGGTGTGATGTGTAGGTGTCCCAATATTTTGGTCCATATAGTGTATGAACGCATGCTGGGTATTGTAGTGAGATAACATTGAACAACAACATGAAAATTATGAATTCTGTCAAACTGATGAGGCTGAGTGCTAGAGATCACTGCCTATGTCTCCCAGAATGCCCCTTTAACAAGGTTTGAGGCAAGTGTCTGTATAGGCAAGCGGTTTGCACAGCACTAATTGGTGATAAGCTTTTATTACTTGGTTTTTACATTAGCTTTGTAGCTCCAAAACTAAAGGAGTCACCAAACATGTCTTGGCTGATTGAATACATTTGGGGTAAAGAGGAGGATTGCATGCATTTGACTATTCTTTACAGAAAAGCAGATTGTAAAGAGATGAAACACAAAGATACCATGCTGTGATGATTGCTGAAATTATTTAGGCAGTAGGCATTTCAACAAACAGTAGTAAATGTAGGCTTTTGATTCCCCAGGACTGCAGTGTTAGATTAGATAAGGCACGGTTGTTTTACCTCTTTGGCAAGATAATTGTTCTTATTAACTGGCATTTCTTGTTTTACCTGGCCTTTGAACTAAGCCCTGTCACTTGAAAGCAAAATATAAATGAGGGTTTAATCCTTGCCAGTCCGACAACTACTTAAAAAGGTAATTACCATTGGCTTGTGAGCATATAATTAGCCCTGAAAGAAAGTGTTCTCTTGATAGCAGCAGGTACACGCTGCAGACTCTCATGGCAACATTGTGAGTCAATAGTTTGTTGCTTCAGACTCTTAATCAGACAATTTGGAGCAGCGCCAATTGATTAAGCTCCTCTTTTTTTCTCTCATTGTCTCCGTCCTCCCCCAACAAGGTCATTAAACGGCCTTTTGCCACGCTTGGTTCAACTCCAGCCAATTACTGAGGAATCTGAAGAACGGCCACGTAGCGCCAATTAACTTTTTATCACTTGCTCAAAGAGAGGCGGCCTTGTTTGGTCGGCCTCTTCGGTTCGGAGGAAATGCTCCGCTGCCGAAAGATCCAGGGAGACAGATGGACGAAGAGGGAAATCAGTTTAGAAAGAGGCGCCCAAAGAGAAGAACCCGGCTGCAATTATAGAGACCAAGATCTTGCTTAGCCAACGTTTCTTCTGAAATGAAGGGTATTAATAGGGAGTTTGGCCCCCTTTACTGCAGTAACAGCCTCTAATCTTCTGGGAAGGCTTTACACTAGATGTTGGAAGATTGCTGTGAGGATTTGATTGCGTTCAGTATTCGTGAGCATTAGTGAGGTCAGGTACTGATGTTGGATGATCAGTTCTGGATCACTCCAACTCATCCCAAAGGTATTTGATGGAGCTCCATCACTCCAGAGAATGCAGTTCCACTGCTCCACAGCCCAATGCTGGGGGGCTTTAATACCCCTTAAGCCCACGCTGTGCTCTAGTCATGCTTTTACCGCCGTACATGTCAAGTAAAATGTCCATCACTACAAGAATAGCTTCCACATACTTTTAGTACAGTGCAGGAGCTGCTGTTCAACTACCAGAGCAACAAGAGTATAACATTTTAGGAATTATGATTTTACATATGGTCAGGCATAAGGCACCCATCTAGCAAAGCTGGTGTGGACTGAAACATTAATTAAACATTCTGCACTTGCACAGACTGCCTGCCCAGAATGTTTAGTGTTGGAGCTATGACATCAATGTCACTAACAAAAACTAGAAGTCAATAGTCACCCTAATCTTTTGTGTAAATACATTCCCAAAGCCTCTCCCAACTCCATTCAAACTGCATCCAGATCTTCATTAAGTTCATGTTGATGTGGTTTAGTACACAGTATGACTTACTGTGAACTATAAAAATGAACAACACTTCACCGCAGGGTGTTATGCCAGGATGTTCTGCCAAATTCTGGTTGCTTTCAGAATCCGATTCTCTGTGTGCTCGCACGTCACACAGGCACTAGCTTTCATTTGCGCTTTCTACTTTTTCTTTTTATAAGCACATGGGTCACTCTCCATTCGGAGTGGGAAACCATGTCATAAAGGTCGCAGGGCTTAAAAAGATAATTAAAATATTAGGCACAGCTCCAAAAGTCGGTATGCACATTTACACAGTTGACCTAAGATTAAATAACACTTTTTCCTTATGATTTCTCAGATTTTTTTTATCTTGTTTCATAGTCACTATGTAAAACAACTCATCACAAAAACACGTTTTCAACATTTGAGAAACCATTTTTAGGTTTAACTCAGGAATATGCATAAAACAGATTCATGTTTGCTTTTTATATCATTAATGTTATACTACATTTTAAAAATCTGTATTTTATGTATTTTTTATTATATTTTATTTAATTTGTCAGAGATTTTGTTCACTGGTGTTTTCAGGACTGTTATGTTACATTTTAACAGTATTTTCAGCTCTATTAAACTGCTTCTTTGGGTCGGTGCTCATCTGAGAGGAAGCATCTCATGGCATGAGAAGGCGAGTCACACTCACTCACTATATTTCATTAATTTATTATCAATTTTGTTGATCAGGCAGCACATAACTTCTGTGTGTCACCGGTATTATGTGCTTTAATGGCTGGGCAATTAAATTTTTTGTCAGAATAATGCCAAATATCATTTTATTTCTGATTTTAAATAGTTGCACAAGGTCACCTGATGGCCATTGAGTCAGCCAATCTACAAAATCCTCAGTTTTAACCAGAATGTCACTGGAGTCACAGTCACTGGTGTTACACCATATTCATACAACACGAGTGACTGTAAGATATGTTTGGAATTAAGCTCTACTTTTGGCATATATGATAATAGGAGATGTTAATGGACATATTAAGATTATTTAGTTTTGGGGTGAAAGAAAATTATTTTTTAAGAATGTATCCACCTGAATTCCCACTCCAAATGGAGAATGACCCATATATTTTCTGATGGAAAATTCAAAATTAACAGTTATTTATGAAAAGAAACAACACATATTGTGAACAAAATCTGTAGCATCCATATGCATATTCAGTGCAACTGCAGTGTTCAGTTATACAGTTAAGTCTATCATTTTTATGCTTAACAGTAAGTCATATTGTCTTATAAACCACCTCAACTGCATGACTCTAACGAAGACCTGGATGTGGTTTGAGTGAGTTAAGAGACGTTTTGAGTGTGACTGTTGACTTCTAGTGTTTGCTAGCAACACAGTAGCAGCAATTCTAAACTAAGGAAGCAAAATTTAGACTCCAAAAACGTCTTGGCTGATCAACTGCATCTGGGGTGAGTGGAAAGTTGCATAACTTTGATTTCATTCCTTTAAAATAGAAGCACATCTGTTCTGTCAGATGTACTTCTGGTGTGAATTGGCCTCCAGGACCAGGGAACTGCTGTAGGATTATGTAGAATGGCTCAAAAAGGAACATCCAGAGGTTCAGGAGTAGGCCTGCTGCGTTGTTTTTGGTGGTAGTAAAGTTTGACAATAATTGCCAGTTTCAAAGCCTGAGCTATTAGTAGTAGACAGGATGATTTATTGTAGCAAATCTCATGGATGAGCTCTAATTTTCCGTTTTGGCAAGAACCAGTCCAAGATTTTTGCGAGGGTTATTTCCCTGTGCTCCTGCCTGGATGATGAAGTAAATATTCTCTCTAAATAGAGGTTTGCTCCTCCGCTTGAAGTGCCATATGCAATACCTAACTCCTCAGCTATCTGACCACATCTGAGTGCACTCTGTCATTATACCGAGTGCCTACACTTGAAATGCCATGACATCACTGTCAGACTTTATTTAGATCTTGGAACTGGGTCATTCCCTGGGGTAACGTACCTGTTTGTCACTGCTTTCCTGCAGGGTTTGTTTGTGGTGTGTTCAGATTTGGTATAAGACTAATGGTACAGTTTGGATTGTAGAAAATGTCTTCTTTAGGCCTCCATGGCCAAATTCCTGGCTTAGATGTTCCCAGTTTCCCAGTCTAAATGTTCCCAATCTTTAGCAGAGGAGCAGTGAAGCTTGTGTAGCTAACACAGATTTTTCCAATTTTTTCCCAAATTCAGTGATTGAGATGTAAACAAAGTAATTCAGAGTGGTTTGATATGAAATAGTTCATTTTCAATAAGATTACAGACAGATTTCTTTACAGTGGTGGTGATAGGAACCAGAGGTCACCATGTCTGCAACACAAATGTAGCCATTTTATTTACCATCCAAAACCACCAGTGAACCAACATGCGTCTTCTGCGTTTTATATGGAATGTTAATGATGGTAAAATAGTGATAAATCTGAACAATAAGTTTTCTATTTTGCCTCACAATTCCCTGCATGTACCCGTCCACCATGAATATATTTTGAAAAAGAGTTTCAGGCCCAAATCTCATCTCAAAAGTATCATAAACAGTGTGTCAGGCATCAGGAAACATATCCATAACTATTTTTTGCAATAACTGTCCATGAGGGAGCTTTTAGAGGTGGATGTCTGGTTCCTATCACCACCATGGACTCTGTAAGTTTCTCTAGAACTGAGCATTTCACTCCAAACCAGTGGAAGTAATCTCAAAGAGACTTGCTTATGTGGTTTCTGACACTGTATGACACGCGTTTAACGATAACAATTGAAAAAGAAACTTCGGAAAGAAACCAGCTGCTGATGCTGTTTCTTTCATGGGTAGCATTTTAAGTTATTAATATAGGTTCAATACAAGTTCATCTTATAAGAAAACATGCCTTTATTGATGCTGCTACTGTTTTTAGCTGTACAGTGTTCATTTGTATAGATCACAGTGTGTCACACACAGTTATAAACAGTATACACATGTGCACTGCTTGCTGTATTAGTCTCATGGCTCCAGTGTGGATCTGAAGAAGCAGACTTCAGCCACCAAACATGCCCTGGCTGATCAGCTACATTTGGGATAAAGAACAAAATTGTGTAAATTAGATTTTTCACTATAATGTTCCATATTTCAATCTATTTTATGCACATATTTGGCAGGAAGTGTACATTCCTGTTTTCTCACACTCATAAATGAAGACCTTGTTGCTTCTGTTTCATTTTTCATTGCAAAACACTGCAGTATTAGGATCCAGCTGTTTATGACCCTTAATATGACCCCATACTGAAACCAGGGACTTAATTACAGTGGAATTCCACTTATGTTTCAAAATTGTTGCATAATTACATCACTGAGAGGTAAACTAAGAGTGGTTTGTGTGAAATGGTTCATTGTAGAGAAACTTACCGACACAGATTTCCTTGCAGTGGTGGTGATAGGAACCACCATTGCATATGATGCAAATATAGCCATTTTATTTACTGTCCACGACTGGTGAACCTACATTTGTATTTGTCTTCCGTGGCTGTATATGTCATGTTGAATGGTGAAATAGATGTAAATGTAAAAATCAGTTTTCTTCTAGTACTGTTTTGCCTTGCTTTGGACGTCTGGTTCCTATCACCACCATTGTGAACAATTCTGACTCGGTAAGATTCTCTACAACGAAGCATTTCATGCCATACCACTCGACTTTATTTACATCTTAACCATTTAATTATGCTGAAATTATGCTGAAAAAATGCTGAAAAATCAGTTGACTTTCCCTTTAATATTACATATATTGGGCAACACTATGTTCGTACCAAAAATGGTTGCAGTGTTGACTTTACAGGGGATAATAATAATGTGGAGTGAATGAATGTGAGTATTCAAGGCTGGTGTCCAGGTCAGAGGGCCAGGTGATGACCTGTGATCCAGAACGACTGGGGATGCTTACCTGTAGAGATAGGAGCTGACCTGAGACCGCTGAAGTATCACAATGTCACTAAATGGAACGACAGGGGAGGGCCACTCGCCCTTGCCCCTAGGGTCACTGGGGTCACAAATGGCCCTGGGGTTACGAAAGACAATGCAGGTTGCTCTGGTCAGTGATAAGATCCGCATCCTCTGTCTTATCTAAACGTAAGAAAGGGCATGAGCATTGTATGTCGTATCGCTTTGGCCCACAGAGGAGCTTTGTTTTCTGTTTATTGGTGTACCACTGTGAAATAAGACTGCAGCAACCAGTCGGAAAAACTGATTAGTTAAAAAGTTGACATGTCGCTGGCTTAAAAACAAGAGCTCTGTGATGCTAATGTTTAATAACACACGTGACATCCCTCATAAAGAAAAAAAAAACAATCAATGAGCTGGTTACTTTTCCATTTTGGGTAAGTGAAAGGACCATGGAGAGTTTCACCATCTCATTCAGTTCTTTTGCATATAGCTTGGATGTCCATAACCCAGTTTGAAACCATTTAGGAAGCCCCACACCTGACCAGGAACAAATCCTGTTTATGTTTGTGAAAAAGTTCAGGTTTCATACCAGTATCATACAAGTTCAGGGACATAGTCGCATAGCCTCTATACTGGATGGGTCATCTTGGTTGTTGCCATTCCAGTGCCAAAAACAACAGTGAATGGTCAAATGAGTTCATCTGCAAAAGTATACAGAAATTGAATAGGTCAGAAAAAATAATGTTACCATTGTGGAAAGGCCTTTCAGCTCCAAGTGCCTATATTAAAACATACATAAATTGTAATTATACTGTTGTCAGCATCAATTTGCACATTTTGGCCAACATGGTATGATACTGGTATGATAGCAATGGTGGCGGTGGGGGTGTATTTGCTGTAAAACCATTTATGTTGCATTTGTTCTATTTGTCTTATGCATTATTTATCTTTTGCATTATTTCAAAATCAAACATAATCAGAAAGTTTTGTGTGGTGGTGACAGGAACCAGGTGTCAAAATATCTATGATGCAAATATAGCCATTTTATTTACTATCCACAACCAGTGAACCTACACTTGTATTTATCTTCTGAGGTTATATATGTAATGTTGAACAGTAAAATACCGTTTTACCTTGCTTTGGACGTCTGGTTCCTATCACCACCACTGTGAGCAGTTCTGACTCGGTAAGATTCTCTACAACGAAGCATTTCATGCCAAACCCCTCTGAACGACTTTATTTACACCTTAACCATTTAATTATGCTAAAATTGTGAAAAATCATGAGAATTTCCTTTTAATATTACACATACTGGGCAACACCGTGCTTGTATTATAACAAAAATGGCTGCAGCATTGACTTTATAGGGGAAAATATTAATGTGGAGTGAATAAATGTGAGTATTCAAGGACCAGGTGATGACCTGTGGTCCAGAACAACTGAGGTAAAAGCATTTATGTCGCATTTGTGCCATTTCGTCTTGCGTTATTTCAAAATCAAACATAATCAGCAAGTTTTTTGTGCTTAAATCGTCACCAAGTGTTATTTGAAAGACATTATTCAGTAAATTTCAAATCTAACAGCTAATCAATCTAAATAACTTGCGCAATGTTAAACAGCGCTGCTAACCAGGAGAGAGGAGCTGGTTAGCGTTAGCTTACCTAGCATAATAACAGCTCTACTCACCACAGAACTTGTTCTGTTCTGGCTAACTAAAGCACAGACACAAGTTTAGATGATAATGACTCAAATCTGAGGGAGTGAAGTCGAGCAACTGCTGTAGACGGGACAGAAAAGAGAAATGAAGCCTATTCTGTAGCGTTTGGATCTGTAGGCTATTTAGCTAGCTTAGCGTGAGTTTAGCAAGCCAGCTGCAGACCCAAACAGTGTCACAAAACACAGCACAGGTTTGATTCTGACTAATTGGTGCTCTGCTGCCACAAGTTTAGATGATAATAACTATTATCTGAGTTCTATTCTCTGGTGTCTGGGATTGTAGCATTTTGGCTAAGCTAACAAAAGCTTTGAATAGCAGGCCTAATGTGCCACACAGCACAGCACATAGAGAGGCACTAGCAATCCAGCAAAACTGCAATTCCAGCATATATATTTTGGCACCTTTGAATAGGAAAAGCTGTCATATTGAAAGGTTCCAAAAACAAGTACGGCTCGAATTGCATAATTTGATCACAGGTCATTTCTGAAATTAAACTATACCTTACCTCCGTCACAAGCCGTTCCCCTCTACACTTTGTCAGAGCGTGCCCTGCGATGCTCATCAAACGCACAATCAACGCTGCTGGCTCACGTCCTGTGACACATGAGAAAGCTTTGGATGAATAAGGGCGTACTGTATTCTCCCACACAGGATAAATGTCCAGGCATCTCTATTGAGTTACCTTGGCCGCAGTCCCGGGTGAGACAGCTAAAGGGTTTTATTTAATCTTAACCTGACAAGGGTACGCCGGGACATAACCCAAATCTCTCATCAACACGGGAGATTAGATCAGCACGGCCCCAAATCAGCAATTAACAGAAGACCCGGTTGCGGTAATAGCCATTGGGAGCCGCTTACCGCTCCCAGTGTGTCCTCAGATGGAGCATTGTGTCTGGTTAATTAAACACGACCAGAATGCCTCTAGAAGAAGATCGAGCAGCTCCAGACCAAATTAAATTAATCAAACTCTCATTATACACCCAATTAATTTTACTCCCAGATATAGTAGTAAAATGCCTGACTTTATGCCACCATTGTAGGTTTGCAGTGAAGTTTAAGACTGAATGAGAGTAGTTAGTAGGAATATGCGATATGGTCATCAAACTGGAGATCCTGGATAGAAGTTCCCAAAGCATGCAGTGATACCTAGAAGTTTTCCTACACAAGATGTGCAAGAGCCCTAAGGGTTCTTTATCTTGCTTTTGGTAAAGGTGACCCAGTATTTCGGATTCCTTGCGATGTGGTGAAAGAGTACACTCCAGAAGGGGTGTTGGCCGGCTGAAATGAAGGAAATCTAAGCAGGATAATCCCAATGCAGTAAATGACACTTATTTTCAGCTGTCACAACACAAAGGACGTCCTTGCGCTTAGACTGATCTGCCTCGGAGAACATCTTTGCATTATCTCCCACGCTAGTCATTGTCCACTAATGAGTAGGTAACATCTGTTGGGAAAAACACTGTCCAGTACGGATGAATGTAGTTCTTGGTAGGATAGATTAAAAAATATCATATTTTGTACTAAATATATCACATGATGATGTTTAAGTCAGGGCTGCCCGATTATGGCAAAAATCATGATCACAATTATTTTGGTCAGTATTGAGATCATGAATATTTAACATGATTCCTCATTGACTTTAGAAAAAAACATCATGCTTTTGTTATTGAACTTTTTAAAAAACTTTAACAGTGGATTTCCTTGAACTTTAAATATAATTCAACTGAAAAACTAATAAAAATGAAGGAAAGGGGGGCACTGGATCTATAACAGAAGACAAAATGAGAACATCATTGCGAACTGGAATGTGGCACAATCATCATTTTATTTCAACTATCTTGTTTGTATAATCATTTGAAGTGAAGCACGTAATTGAAAATAAATTTGATTAATCACCCAGCTCAACTTCAAGTTTGCATTAATAAAGTTAATGTTTGGCTTGTTTTGTTCTGTTTTCTCCTTCTAAAGTTAGATCAAAGGGAACCTTGCACAATGCTAACCAGACCAGAAGCCAGATTTCCACAAAGGATACCTGGTAATGATTTAGTTTTAATGCATTTTGAACTGTTATTTCAAAAGAGCCTAGAGCCGGGGTCGGCAACCCAAATGTTGAGAAGAGCCATTTTGTCCTTTCAACAAAAGTCGAATCATCTTGGGAGCCGCAACATTTTATGTTCATTTTATTGAAGTAACATTTTACCATTTTTGCTGTAAATATGTCTCAGTATTTGCTAATATACTAGTATAGACTAAAAATATAAGCGAAAAGGCAGACTAACTTTGTGCTTTTAAGCTTTAGCTATAGCTGTAGCTGTAAAAGCTATAGCTGCTTTTCTGACATCTCCAGCAGGAAACTTTTCCTTAAAAGTAGAACAGTTTCTTGTAAAATGTCTCTCAACGTTTGATTTTTGATGAAGCTGAAGTCAGCTTCTTGTTCACCAGCTTCTTGTTTGAATTCCTGTTCCACCTTAAATCGTGCCTGACGCGCCAGAATGTAACTGCTGCACAATTTAAGGTGGAATGGGAAAATTCGACCACGAAGATGGCAAACAAGAAGCCGACTTTAGCTTCGTGACTTTTTAGTGTTTGTCAGTGTCTCGTTGCAGATTAAACATATCAGGAAACCAGCTGGAGTGATTATAAACGCAAATAAGTCCATTCATCTCCAAATTATTGATGTTCGTCTTAAATCTTTCTCTTTGCCTTTTCGTTAGCTACTAGCTGGGCAAGATTGTTGTCTGTGTTGCTGTGTGACCAGCAGTCTGGTGCCAACCTTCAGGGTTAAAGGGTGAATTAGCAGTTATACATTAACTCCAGCATGTAATTATTTATTGGTAAAACTGTGTTAGAACACAGTTCAGTCATCAGCAGAGCTTTATTTTACTGTAAAGGAGGATTATTTTATTTTTACCTAAAAATCAAATACTGCTCTGAAATCCACAACAGGGTGGGAAAATTCAGTGTTGTTGTTCAACACCAACACCAGTATAGACAATATACCACCCATCTCAGGTTAACTATAATTCCTCAAGCTTTGAAGAAAACGTGCAAATATTTTATGGACTTTACATGACATGGACATGTAAAGTAAGTGTGGGCAAGTTTTAGGAAGCTAATAAGCTCCTATTGTTTTTTCTGTGTGTATATATTCCAGTGATGAATAATTGCTGCTCATTTTGAGAATCTAACATAAGTTTAGCTTGTCAAGTTTAGTCTGAACATTACCTACGATGCTCAGATGTCTACAGTAGTCCTACATCAATCAATATAGCATGATATACTATCAGTCTGTCAAAGACAAATCTGTCATTGAAATGAATTGGTAGTACTTTCATGCCAACTACCGACACAGGAATTTGCTGTGCTGAAACCGTTTCTGAAGAATCTTGAATTGTGCAGGCAGGCTTCATCTACTCAGTGCTGACGTTAGTGATACCTGAGCCTATAGTTTCTCCTGGGGCCTCGTCCAGCCCTCTCGGTGGCCTCTGAGGCAATGGACAAACTCATCTCTATTTCCTGGCCAAGTGAACCGCACAAAGAGACGCCTTGTTCTGGGACTGCGATCCCTCTGAACCCACGGGCCAGTGAACAGGAGGGCCTCTTGGAGACTGATGGAGTAGGTGGGGGGGGGGCTTACAGGGTGTATAGGGTGTAATCAGTTGGCCAATTAAACCGACCTTGGTCTCTCACCCTCATGTAATGAGAGAGCCAAGCACTGAAGGGTTAGTTTCTCATAGGAAAGTGATGAAGCAACTCGGGTGATGAGGCATCTGAAGTGCATAGACCGTGGTACAAAATATTATTCTTAGGTATTGTTATTATTTAAATACTTTTTCCTCTGTCAGCTGCAAATAAGATCGTACCAATTAACTGTGGGATTCTTAAGCTGATTTGTTGAAAATGTAAGCCATTTCATGTTATAAATAGCCCCTCTTACTTTTTATACCCTTGCTAATACCAGGCTAGTAAGACATTACTGGGAAGGTGGTCCATTTAGTCCATTAAAATGGTCACACATGGACAAAAGCATGTTGGAAAAACAGACGTATGATGTTCTTTTAAGCATTTCACTTCAACTCGGCAGTATGAAGTTAAATGTGATATCTTTGTAATTGTATGGAAATGCTTGTTAGACTTTTTAAATTACCATGCAAGGGGATCCTCAGGGCCTCCTTCTGAAAGTTAGCCCTTTTCCTGGTTCATTGCAGAGGTCAAATGGTCTTGAATTGTCCCACCCTCATCTCAAGATTTAGGCTCAGTTGTTATTTCTTTCCACTAGCGTTCAGTCCTACTAACCACAGCAGTTTAAAGTTGATCTTTTGTAAATCTGAAAAGCCTTCATACAAACACAGAAGGACACAAAATAATTAGACCTTCAAAGGGTTTCAAGGTCCATTAGGGCAGTTTCCAGTCTTGGTCCTTGAGTATCTTTGCGCTGTGAATTTTATAAGGGTCAGTTTCCCGGACAGGCATTAAGACAAGTCTTAGACTATGTTTTCCCTTCAGTGGAGAATCTCCGTTTAGAATGCTGTGTATACAGGATTAGGCTGTCTGGGAAACTGACCCTTAGTGTCTTCCCTGCCTCCAGCACACTTGATGCAACTGATAAGCTAATATAACCTCTTCATGAGTTTAAAATATCTGGGTTAGAGTAGGGAGACACTTAAATTTGCAAGGATACTCCTAGCGGGACCAGGATTGGCAAGCATAGTCTTAAACTCTATTCAGATTGGACTAGATTATCAGATGTCTCCTCACATGTGAACTCATGCGTCTGGACACCCATAAAGTCACCACAGGATAGCGGGTTTCTAGTGGGTTGTATTTTCTATTTAATGTAGGTTTGCGTACCCAGACACTAAATACGGCAAGAAGCAGAGTTAAAAACATTTTTCTAATGCAAGACATCATTGGCTGAAAAACGTTAGAGATGTTTATCTGAATAGGACTAATTATCACACCAGCACTGAGTTTGGTGAAAAACAGTAGGTAATTTGGCCTGTAATTCTGTAAGAAATGAGAAAAAACAACCACTCTTGATTAAATAAAGTCAAAGTACCCCTCAAAAAGAAGAAATTACCCCACCGCCCCATGTGAATTCAACCCTGTCCAAATTAAGTGTTATCATGATGATAAATTGGCTTTTATAGGCTTAAAAACTCTGAGACTATGGTTTTTTGCTGGCTTTGCAGCTTGCTACAGCTTGTAAGTGGCCTTTTTCCTCAGAAAGCTTTGAACATCTCCTTACACGTTGTAGACCTGTTCTTAGACCTTAATGAGAGCCTGACTGCAGAGCCTTGTTGCAACATACTGCATGCAACTGAAATAATTGATACATCGTTGTTACTGTTTTTTTAGGCGTGCCCTGCTATGAATTACCTCAGTTTTATATCTGATGCCTTCAAGTGTTCCTAAAACTCTTTCCTTTACCACCTGCCTTTGGAATGATGGTTGGCATTGTACTGATGGCTTTTGAATGATGGGTTCCTTGTAGGGGTTGGAATCTAGAATCTAGACACCTCACAATTAGATTTGATTAATTAGATGAATTTGATTCATCAGTGCCAAGATGCAGTTATAAAAATCATCTTGATTTGTGATTTTGATGGCCTACATTATGTTCGCGTCCAACATCACAAGTAGAGTAGTGTAGTTGAACTTGAATGTAGCCTTTTTTAGGTCAGAAATCCTACATCTTTAACTTTTCCCATCTAATATTTTTAAACAACCTTTTTATTTGATCTTTTTGTTTAATTCTGCATAATCAAATCATTACGGTGTAAACAAAGAGTGGATTTTAAGCAAAATGGTTCATTTTAAAGAAACTTATAAAGTCTCAGAAGACATGTAAACCTACACATGTCATCTAAGTCTTTATATGTAATGTTGATGATGGTAAAATAGTAGTAAATTTGGAAAAATAAGCTTTTTTGGGGGGCTCTTTTGCCTTACGACGCCCTGGACATATCTCTCCAACTTGAGTGGGTTTAAAAAAATACATTTTAGGCACAAAATGATAGGCCTCATTCTCCAACCATTCTTAAGAAGAAATTTCTGCTTAAAACTCACTTGCGCTGTTTTTACGAAGATTCTGACACTCGACAATGTTTTCTTATTTTGGATTTGTTCTTAAGTAAAGACAGAATCTACGCTCAAGAGCACAAAGGTGTGAACAATTCTGCAGTTTTAGAAAACGTCATGAATCTGACGTGACTTTTTCTTAGGATCTTTCTCAAGAACATTTAAGAAAAAAACTTAGGAAGATGTTGGTGAATGAGGCTTAATGTCTCAGACTTTAAAACTCTTCAGACGTCTGGTTCCTATCACCACCATTGTGAACATTTTATCTAAAATTAGACATTTGACACTAAACCACTCTGAATTCTAATTTAAGATATTTATTTGACTCTCAGTATGTAGCATGAAAGATAGATTGGTGGATTAAATATGTGCATGGAGGCCAAGCACAGTACATTTTTTGTACATTCTTGGTTTTTGGGTCTTTGTTATTACGCTGTGCTCCCAGATCAACTAGAACTGGCACATAATTTTATACTGTGGACATTCAGTCAGACAAGGAACGTCAAAAAAGCCAATCAGCCACTTTGTGATAGCCATGTCATGAGCCAAT
Source organism: Colossoma macropomum (assembly GCF_904425465.1). Taxonomy (NCBI): domain Eukaryota; kingdom Metazoa; phylum Chordata; class Actinopteri; order Characiformes; family Serrasalmidae; genus Colossoma; species Colossoma macropomum. The sequence continues at coordinate 37,163,947 of NW_023494784.1, forward strand.
TTGTACGCTGTTCTAGGCCGTGACATAATGCCGTGACGCAATCAGAGATGATCTACAGCGAGGTGGTTTTGTGCTCGTAATTCAAAAACAATCTTGTGCTCCGAATGGAAAAAAAAAGAGCCTGAAGGATGAAAAGTAATCAGGATTTTCCTCTCTAAGCTCACTCAGGCACGACGAGACCTGATCAGGTAACAGCCGGGGACTCTTCTCAACAGTTTATTGGCCCACATCTCTTCTGTTATCCATCTGGAATGACCCCAGGCAACCTGAAAAGGCAGTTTTATGTCAATTAAACAAACAGTGGCCCTGTGGACTTTGGCCTGTAAGAGGGCCATTTTTTTATGGTCCATTTCTTTTGCAGTCCCGAAAGACTAGAAGGAAATTCAAAATGCAATGATTGTCTTATTCTGTGACTTCTATCTAAGTATGTTGGCAAAAGTAATAAGCAGCATTATACCTTAGAATTATTGTGGTTCTGTTGTTATTGCTTCATGTTGCCTATACAGCAAGATATAACACACTATAATAATAATAATACAAAACTTACAACTACAATGATTTCATTCAGTGTTTTACAAACTGCTCTACAGTAAATCCAATGAAACAAGACTAATTATGCTCACTTTCTAATGAAACATAGTTAATCAATGTGCTTTAAGGACCCACCCCTAGTCCATAGGACCTCCAGTCCTCACAGGCCAAAACACTGTAGACTTCCAGATGCTGCCTCATTGAACAAACCTGATTCAGCTCATCAGATAATTAGCAAGGACTCATCTCCACAGCACTTTGACCCAGAAGGTCCCCAGTTTGACATGCCTAATGTAGATGTTCTAGATGTTAATTGACACTAAATACTATAACTACACATGAATTTCACGGTGCAGTATGTACTCTGGTTTTTGCACCATAATATTCTGTAAATTCTATAAATATGCCAGAAGTATTATAGAATATATCAGAGGTATTCATAGCATAAAAATTTCAAGACTTCAAGTTTTGTCTCATAATTAAAAAAAAAAAAGAAAATTATTATGCATATTGTAGCACCTCCAATTCAATACTGTGTTAATTCGGCATTGTGAATTTTGCTTTCTGTAGGAAGTTTTCCCTCTTTTTTTTCCACTTTAGATGCACAAAGGTTACAGTGTGCCTGTCATAAACTGCTCTTAGCCTGACTGTCCAAGCTTTGTTGGGTCGCTTCTCAGCTGTGCTCAAAGGAACCCACCAAGTGCTATCAAAAGCCCAGTGTGTATCCTCAGCTGTGGTGCTCATCCTGGCCAGCCCGTGGGAGGTCAAACATCAGTCTAGACTCTCCAGGCCTTCACAGCAGGGAGTCTCCTGTAGCTCCTTTAGCTTCTCTCCACCTTCTTTCATTAGCGCTCTATTGTCCTCAGGGCCTCATTGCTTTACAACCCTAATGTCTGCCTCCTGACTTGGTCAGCGCTGACAAATGAGAGAGAGAGTGGTACCACTTACACAGCAGTCATAAAAGCGCCTGTGAAAAGGCCCTGTGGAGTTGTATCCTTGGTCTTATTTTTTTTTTCTTAAAAGCTCTTACTGCTTTTTCTAGGCCTGTGGGTGAGATAAAGAGGACGGAGCTGAAAGACTTGCTTCACCCGATGAGCTCAGAGTGGAGATCTCCAGCCCTATCCCATGCAGGATTATTAAACATTAAAACAGGTAGGCTTTGACTTAGGGCTGGGCAATATGACAATACATATATTGTTGTCCTGATGAATTGTCACAATGCAGTACAAAATACTTTGCTGAACATATTGTGCATATTGTCAGTACTTGTAATTAAAACACTGACCAGCTGCATGTTTCATTATAAAGAGAGCAAAATTAGTCCTGTTAAAACTGGATTTAGTGCAACACAGTATGCCCAATATTGAATAAAAATCATTGTGTTCACAGTTTTTGATACATTTAAAAAATAAAAATACTATTTTTTTTCTCAGTTCCAACTGATTAGATGACTGAAAAAATAAATATTATGTCATATTGTATATTGTGAAACTTCCTTAAAGTAATGCAACATGGGTATTTTTCCCATATTGCCCAGTCTACTCTGACTGATAAGGGTGCCGTGATTCAAAATTTTCTGATTTGATTTGCATTTTTGGCTGTAGTCTCACAATTCATTTGGATTTTCAGATGAACTAGCCTATAAATAATATTCGACTGATGTCTCACTTGTCACTACTGCTGACGTACCACCGCTCAATGCAGTGATGACAGTGGCCACCGTTTGTATACAGTTAGTTAAGAAAGCACACTGACAAATATAATATAGCCGTAGTGGTTCATGGATGTAGTAACAGCAGCAGCAGAAATTATGTAAAATGTAAATTTTTTATAGCGTCCCAGCTGTCTGACATCATGAGGGGAAAGAGGCTGAAGAGCTGAGCCAGCGAAAGAGAAATCTCAGGATAGAGAGAATAAACAGGAAAACTTTCAGCATCTCCCCATAACAGTACCAAAGTCTGCTGTCATCATTCTGTCACAGGTAAACAGTTAAGTGAAGGATGAATTCTGTAGTTTTGATCATTTTTGTGTGACATTGTTTGAGGATTGACTTTTGCAGTGTAAATATTTGTGTGTAGATCTCTCACGCTTTAGTTAGACATTGAACGTCTAGAACGTTAGCAGGGGTGGGCGATATGGCAAAAATATTATATCATGATATTTCAAGACATTTTCATGATACGTTATATACATTGTGATATTTAGTTTTTCTGAAGTTTGAGAAGTTGAAACAGAGAAAATATAACCTGTAGTGCCACATTTAAAAATTTCTATATACTGTAAAAAGTGGCTCGTCAGATCTACTTAAAAAAATTATGGTAACACTTTCTATGAATGTCACTTTTGTAAGCATCTATAAACACATTCATAACATGTTATAATGCATTCATAAGACATTATAAACATAGCTATAAATATTTATAAAAATGCATTATATGTTATAGCCATGTTTATTATGCATTATGAATTGTTAACATAATACATTATAAGTACTGATCATAACAAATTATAAGAGCTTATAAGTTGTATTTGTCGCTCTAAGGAAAGTGAAGCATACTGTACTAAAACCTTCTCCAGTGTTAAGAGTGAGGCTTCAAGTTGAAGTATTTACTGAAGGATTTACTGAAACACTAAAACATACACAATAAAGCACATTACAGGCTTCAAATGTCAGAGTTTAAACTAGAGCTGCCATCAGTGTTTTACCCAATGTGGGAAAGTCAATGTACACCACCGTTAGCTTGGTATTTGTCTTTACTTTACGCTCTCCAAGCTGGGACTGACTTCTTTGGCACTGACATTATAACATGTTATTAACACTATTTATAATGCATTATATTAACAATTCATAATGTATAATAAACATGGCTTTAAAGTGTAATCCAGTGTAATTCTTTTTTATAAATATTTATAACCATGTTTATAATGCCTTATGAATACATTATAACATGTTATAAATGTGTTTATAGATACTTACAATGGTGACATTCATAGAAAGTGTTACCAAAATTATTTCATGTGGTAACAAGCAATTGAACTACTTTTATTCAACTTAAAAAACTACATTGATTGAAAGAATTGTTCATTCAAAGTATGTATTTAGGTTGGATAAAACTAGTTAAATTGCTTGTTACCACATGAAGTAATGGTAACACTTTACTGTAGGGTGCTTTTCATAAGGCTACATGACACCTACATAAGATTATCATTACAACTGACATAACCCTACATAACTGTTTATAAATGCTTGTTCCAATAAGCGTCATTCGCCATAAAGATTACATTTGCCAATTTTGATCAAAGTCAGCTAAAGTAGCCTTTATGACAGATGATGCCTGTTGTAATAAGCATTTATAAACAGTTATGTAGGGTTATGTCAGTTGTAATGACAACCTTATGTAGATGTCAAGTAGATCTGATGAGCCACTTTTTTCAGTGTAATAATAATAATAAAAAACTACAGTGATTTCACAAGTTTCACAAACTATTTACTTGTTTATGTTCACTTTGTAATGAAACTTGTGGTTAGTGTTTAAGTACTTTAAGTACTGACAAGATCCATGATATGCTCAGAAAAACATGTTGTGACATAATATATCACGATAATGATAATATGTCGTCATATTGCCCACTCCTACAATAAGCCAATGCCGACACTGATTAACCCTTGCAAACACAGATACCTAGCTATTACTCACTTTGGCGATCACGTCAGTGTTTGATGATGTAAGACAGAATATCGCTGACCCTTCCAATGACCAAATAATTATATGATTATAATGACTTGTATGCTTTCATCTCCTGTGATGTGTCTTTCTTTGCATGGTGAAATGGTTCTTCAGGATGATGGAGAATGTGTTGTATATAGTTCTATAGAGAAACTTTTTGAAAATGGTTCTGTATAGCACCAAGAAGAGTTCTACTATTGTTATGATGTCAAGCTTGTAACAGTAGAAGAACCCTTTTTGTGCTATATAGTACCATTTTTAAAAAGGTTCCATCATTTTCTAAAGGTTCAATCATTTGGAAATCCAGCGTGCAATCTTTGTGCGAACAACAAAGATTTCAGGGGTCATCTGTAATGTTTTATATGTTGTTTTGAACCCATAGTATAGCTCCAGATGTTGCACTCCAAATGTGGATTTGCTGGAAATTAAATCCTAAAATTTTTGAAAGTTTAAAGGTGAAATATTGCTGACCTGAAAAAGTGCATACTCCAATAAGTGAACCTGTTGATGGCATTTATAAGCACAAACCTGTTAAAGTAAAATAGTATTTTTATTTCTGTATTTATACCCAGTTCATATTTCAGCTCATTCAGTCATCCTGTAAGCAGTTAAACTCAAAACAGATGCAATTTAGTATGAAAAATTTGACATAAGATTATAATTTAAAAAACTCATTGGAGCACAGCTTTGAAATTGTGTATAGTTGTTTAACTAAACTGAAGACTTTACTTTCGTTTTTGCATGAAAATCTGTGACATGACTGAGCATAAAGGCCTAGGTGAGTTGGTGTGGAATGACCCAATAGCATGTGCTGCTGCTTTAGTTTTGTTGTTGGTATCATCGGTGCTGTAATTTGAGAAAATCATGAGATCATAATCTCACCTTTTTGTGTGATGGTCAAAATCAATTTCTCATTTCACTTTAATTTTACACTCCTTCTCACTCTTAAACCAGCCAGGCTTTGATTTGTAAATGTGAGCTCACCCACGCAAATTTCGATAACCTCTGTGGGATGTTTCGAGGAGCTTGTATATTTATTTATTTATTTATTTATTTATTTATTTTTCAGTTTGTTTGATTTTTATTACCCCAGTCTCTGGAGGTTCGACTTTAAAGTGTTCTCATTTTGCAGTATGGACAATGTGTGCACATAGACATGCCAGAGCATGGTGAGTCATTAAGAACCTACCCTGCACAGAGATGAGGGTGTTCGTGACAACGTCTTCAGTTTTTTTTTTCAGAATGTTGTTGGGTTCTCCTCCTCAAACAGAAATGTGATCCGGTGCATCTTTCTCTCAATAGGGGCGTCCCATAACAGGTGCGGTTTGGTGTCCCGTGCGTGACTATTGTACCTGACGCTGCTTTGACTGACGGCCGCTGTCGGTGCCAGAACTGTTCATGTAGCCAGGAATGTTTGTGAGGTGAGCTGTTAAATCTGGCTAGCCAACTGTGCAGTGCTGCTCAATGGCAGGAATTGTGTGCAAGTGCCTAATAGTTTCCCTTCGGTTCCAAATGTATAGTGGAACTTAAATCATATACAGCAACAGTCAGTAGTTTGGATATGCCTACTTATAGAAGGGTGTTCTTTGTTTATACTATTTTCTACTTCTAGAGTTTGATAATGTTGAGCCTTAATCATTGTATCATCCTAATTACTGGGTGTACCTCATTAGTATTTAATCAGTAGAATGTGCAGGGAGGTGGGAGGACGTTTTAAGGATGTTGAAATTTTAAGAAGCACAAATGTGCAAACACCAAGATGTCATGCCAAATGATAAGCCATTTTTTGCATAATTAAAGAGAACACAATTTGCTGTCAATAAGAACTTTAACCTGACCCTAAGTGTTTAGTAATCACAGTTAATAATGATATATTTGTGACTTGTGAATTAATATGTGTATCTCTAAAATTAATTTACAGTTTAAATTATTAACCATGTACTTAAAGTGATGCTTTTCATAAATGTATTTCAGTGTAGTAAATAATGCTCAGTACATCTTCATAAATACATTATATAGTCACAATTTTATAATAGGGCCCTAATTAATGATTAACAGTGTACAAAAGGAAAGATTAACCATTTAATGATTAACTAAGGAAACGTTTATGCATCATAATATAGTAAGATTATAAAGAACTACTGTATTGTTTAAAACAAGATGTAGACAATCATTTAATAATATTTATTCATAATTATTACACATTGCATTTTCATGCAACAAACAAACTAAATGCTTAATATTTAAAATTGTATAATTTAGAATCAATCTTATAATCTTAAAAATTATAGTTAGTGATTAGGTTTCTAAAATAATAACTGATTCTTTATATGTCACTAAGTAAATGGTTAATAATTCAAATGGTACCATTTATCACTGGATATTGTCGCCATCAAGACAAAACTATGTGTCTTATTTTTTGTATTTTTTTTATTTTTTTGACAATTTAAAATCACCAGCTTCCCTTTACATTGTATCAATATTTTATGATGAACATACCAATCAAAATGTTGCAAAATTACTTGGATTAAATAATTTATCCATTAACCTCTATTAGAAGTTAAGAATGTTTGTTTTTTCCTTCTCTTGTAATGTTACTTTTAACTTTACAGGAGAAGGAAACTTTTAAGAAAACTTTTTGGAGCTTTTGCTCTGACAGCATGATGTGTAACTACTATATAATGGTTAAGAGTTATTAACAAAATATTAGACAATGATTATGTTGCTGTTTATCAGGGCCTCTTATTATAAAGTGTTATCGGACTTTATGCAGGTGAACTGAGCTACGACCAATCAGAGGGCTTTTCCACTATCGAGCCAAATGGTTCTCAGGGCCGTATTGGGCCGTTCCGCGCTGGTCCGGACTCGTGAGACCAGTTGTGGTTTCTGTTTCCATCTATTGTACCGCTAAATCAGAACCAGGAAACACCTAAGAAAAATACACAAACGAATGGCTAACTGCTAACAGGCTAATAGCAACATACACGCCACCCACCACAAACATGTTTGATTCCGTCTGTCACTCCAACTCTGGTCTCTCAGTGTGATGTCATCTTGTTTATCCTCTAAATGGGTGTTATTTGAGCATCTGTTACTGAAACAGACTGTACTGCAGTGGGTTTTACCTGTAGCCGGATAACTACATTAGCATTTGCGTCGCCCGGCAGGGTACAACTCAAGGCACCACAAAACAATTCTATTTTTTACCTTTCTGTCGCTTCAACACCAGTCTTTCGAATTTGTGCTCTCAGATATGAGTCTTTATCCTCTAAACGGGTGTTTTTAAGCATGGGTTCGCTAGAACTGAGCCTGTACTGCAGTGGGAGGCACCATGCACATGCGTTAGCTTAGCCTAGCAGGCTATAGCTTAAAGCTCTAATGGAACAGGTCCGATTTCGGCTTTCTGTCACTCCAATACCATTCAGTCGACTTTGCGCTCGCTGTTATAAGTTTTTGTCATCTATATTTGTGATAGCAGAGCAGTTAGTCGAATTGAACGTGCACTGTGGTGTTTGGGTCTCTTTAGCTAAGTTATCCTCTCTTCTAGCTGGTTAGACAGCACCGTTTAACATTTAGAAATTGGTTGTAGATTGAAGTGTTGATTTATATTGAATGATGGATTTCAAATTGTGCACTGCTTTCATTTATTTGAGCAAAATGAATTTATTTGAATGCTTTTGGGTTTGAAATAGCACAGCAGGATGCTGTGGCATGTTTATACAAATATAAACATAGAACCGATCAGCGAACAGCTACGTCAATACATCATTCCACAGTGCGGTTCTGTGGCCCTGAAAATGGTTAGCTAACCGTGCCAAAAAACGCTTTTAAGCGTTCAGTGTTGAACCGTGTCCATGTGGAAACGCCACTGGAACGGTAACCCTCTGTGCTCAGAACCGTTTGGCCCTGCAGTGAAAAAGAGGCCATTGTGACACCCATAGCCAAGCTACACTCTGAAGATTCAACACTTGAACGGACATCTAGCATGAGAAAATAACAATGATTAAAAAAATATTCAAGATGCAGGAGAAAATGACAAAAAAAGGTTTTAAAAACAAATTTAGGCCGCATTTAGACACAGAACATGAATCTGGACACCTGAATCTGCTCATGTTTTAGCAATGTGCCCTTCTAAGAGTGAGCATGTCCCCTGGAGCCGACCCCCTTCCAAACTCTCTCACATCGCGACTCGGGCCTGTCCGTTCACCACGAAACCTCAAAAGGCCAGAAATAGCTTAGCTCATCAGGTAAGAAAACACGGCCAGTGAATAGCCCCAAAGCCCTGAGGCATCGGTGCCTGTTACCCAAACCCGGGTGGAGGGCGTGTCCACCAGCGCCTATTGAAAAACATATCTTCGCCCACTGCAGAAAAGAGCTGCAGATTTCTATCAAAACAAAGTTGTAAATCTGTCAATGGAGTCACTCTCTGCAAAAGAGCTGACAAAGCAAGCTAGCATGCTGGTAATACCTTGAGAATTTGTTGGCTTGTCATTGAAGTTCAACTGTGGTTTCCATGCTTTTTGTGAAAGCTCTTTCAACATACAGTGGCAGCTTGTGTGTTTTTAATGTGCTGTAAAGTTAATCGTTCATAACACATCATGTTGTTCAACTGTATCATGTACAGTTATGTGTAGGCTAAAGCTATAGCTAAAAAACAGCAGTAGCTGCCATTTTGGAGCCTACATAAACAGGTCGTTAACAGTATGACAATGCTTCCATGGAAAAAAAAAACCCTATAAAAATACAAGTTATATCTATACACTATATCTACACACAATTATAACACAAATAAGCAACAAAGGGAATCCACTTCAAAATAAAAGTAATCAATAACATAAGAAAAAATAATGAAAATAATATGAGAACATGATTGTTTAAAAATAGATAAACAAATAATTAATTAGACAATCATTAAGGGGGAAAAAATGTATTTCTCACTGCATTAGTAGATCTATAACAGGGCTCCATCTCTTCGTAAATGTATCTTTTTGAATTCTTAATAAGTATGTTATTTGTTCCATTTGGTAGACATCCCACACCTTTGTGATCCATAAATTATATGTGGGAGGGTTTGGATTCATCCATTGAACTGTAATACATTTCAGAGCTACCGTTAGTAATATTCCTAGAAGGTATTTCTTAGATCTCCCCTCTAAGTTATCTGGTATTACTCCCAATATTGCTACTCTAGGATCTTGTGGAATATTTTGCTGAAACACTTCCTTAAGGGCATCAAATACTTCGTTCCAGAATATCTGTAACTTAGGGCACAGCCAAAATATGTGAGTATGGTTTCCAATTTGTGCTCCACAGTTTCTCCAACAAACAGGTCTGTTTGAGATTGCTTAACAATTCTTTGCCGTTTGAGGCGAGTGTGTGAAGGTTTAGACATACAGTTTGCATGATGCTAATTTCTGAGGTATGAGCCACCATTCCTTGCTAGCTACATTAGCCTTGTAGCTCCAGTGCAAAATGAAAGAAACAAACGTCAGACACCGGAATGATATTTAGGCAATGGCAAACCATGAGAGCTAGGTGTTCAGTTCGGGCCATATATATCAAAACTCTCTCAAGATTTTGCTTGGTTTTCTGCTAGTCTAGTAATAATGTTAGCACTAAGCTAACAGTGTTGCACTCAGAGATTTGAAGCTTGTAAAAGTGATTAACATATATTTCAACTTGTATTGTATTGTAAAAGGTGGTTCTTCGAGGGTTCTTTGGTAAAGAAAGTGGTTCTTTATAGAACCATGAATGCTCAAACAACCCTTTGCATGATTAAATGGTTCTATGCATCATGAAATGTTTCTTCAGATTGATGGAGAATGGAAAGGGTTCTATATACCACCCAAAGGGTTCTGCCACTGTAACAGTGTCAATCTTGTGGAAGAACCTTGTAGGAGAATCCTTTTTGGTGCTCTATAGAACCCTTTTCAAAAAGGTTCAATATAGAACCATCTACATCGCATTTTCTATACTAAAGAACCCTTGAAGAACCTTTTGTAAAGAAAATGGTTCTGTATAGAACCATGAACACTCAAAAAGCCTTTGCAAAATTAAAGGGATGTTTGCATCATGAAAGCGTTCTTCAGATTGATGGAGAGTGTGCATGTTCTATATAGAACCTTTTTGAAAAAGGTTCTATTATTGCTACAGTAGAAGAACCATTATTGGTGCTATATGGAACCCTTTTAAAAAAGTTTCTATATAGAACCAAATTCAACACTTTCTCCATTAAATCTGAAGAACGCTTTCACAATGCAAAGAACCCTTTAATCATACAGAGGGTTTTTGAGTGTTCATGGCTCTGTGTAGAGCCATTTTCTCTGCTAAAGAACTCTTGAAGATCTTTTTTTTTGTAGATTGATGTTTTTCCAGATTTTTTTTCCAAATGTCTTTACTGTAAATCAGAGTGTAATTGGTTGATTCCACTGTCACTTTCTGATTATGTTTGTAGTGAATCTAACATCTAAGGCCTTTAGTTCAGCTCCTGTAGAGAGCTTGCTTGGCTGTATCTACCTAGATACTACTAATCTGATCTGGCCGTTTGACGATTTTAACCCTTTTGTTTCTAATCTAAAGCAATACAATACTTACAAAGTTTAAATACAAGAAAAATATATATTAAATAAAAATTAGCCAAAATTAGACTTTTTTTTTTCACAGAAATCATTATGCCTTCCCTGAAGGCCTTGAAGGCCATGAGGGTTCCCCACTGTATTTAGGCATGGGCCGTTCCCACAGTGAATCAAGTTGAGCCTGGAACGAGCCATGGACCTGTCATGTTTTCTGATGCTTTGACAGGAAAGAAGCCGTCCAAATGAGCCCAACCACTGTAAACAGTAATTAAGCCTTCAGCTCATCAGCTACTAATAATTACAGTATGTGACGCACATCAGCAGCTCGGAAACGGACATGGCCAAGAAAAACCTGTTTGAGGGGAGAAGTATTTTGCTGCATATCAATTTCATGCCAACTAATCAAGATGTATATTTTTGTAGGCTTCTGCAAACATTGCCACCCAAGAGCAGTGTTTATACAGGAAGACTTCCGCTCATGTTTCCCCGTCTTAAGTAACTGTTTGGTTCTAAGATTTGCAGGAATGCTGTCCGACTAGAACAACATTTCTCGCTGCTACTCCAGGAACAACCCTGTTTTGCACATTTTACTGTTTAACACAGCCATTTGTTACCTCATGACATGATTGATAATGATCTCATTAGTTTAATCAGTGCATTAGTGCAGGATATTATTTAAATATGCAGTGGAGGGGATTGGGAAGTGCAGTACAGGATACACTTTAAATGGCCACTTTATTCAAAACCCCTAGCTTGAAGGGGTTGTCATCCTCTGGCCATTCATTAAAGGTCAGTTTCTGACCTCAGGGCTGTACTGGGCTGGATATTTTTGGGTGGTGGACCATTCACAACCTCCATAACCATGTGACGATGTAGAGGTATACGATATCTCAATGGCTGATATACTGTTCATCACTAATAATTGATATAGTATTCATCACTAATAATTAATTTCATGACTGATTATTAATGGAGAATAATTATAGCTGATAAACTGACGCATGTGTAGTCAATAGTGGCCGTTCTTATTCTTTTAAAAACTTCTTTGAAGGGTGAATCACTCACTCATATGGAGCACAGTGGATGACACCACAATAATAAAGACAGCACTTCAAAATAAAAGTATACTGCCAGATTGAGCAATTTTTCTAATGCTACATTCACTCATGTCTGATTTAGCTATGTTATTCAATGTAAATTATTACATCATATATAGGTTATAATACCATCTTGTTTTTACAATTAAACAAATACAGTGATTACTTATTAATGTCAGTATCAGCCACAACAGTCTGTTATTGTTGTCATCTCAGAAAATCTATATCAGCACATTCCTACACACAACCTTCAAAGAAGCTGTACACTACATTCATATCACTGCTGTCAGAAGAAAACCTCTCCATTTTTGTAGTTTTTCAGTTTTTTGACATAATTTGAAACTGCCTGTTGTCCTTTACATTGTCTGTAAATTGATGAATGGACCAAAAGAAATGTCCCAACATGACTTGTGAAAAAAGTCTGGTTCCATAGACTTGCATTAAAAGTAAAGTAGGTTTTTTCCTTGTACTGTAAAGTTACCATTTTGGAGATGCAAGGTTTTCTTCCAACAACAGCAATAAACAAGCTTGTGCATGAATCTGGCGCTGGGCGGGGTTATTAGTGCTTCATCAGCATCTCGACCTTTCAGTATTCAGTCTCAGAGCTCTTTAGCCTGTGAGAGAACGGCCCTCCACCTGAAAAAAAAGTCTGTTGGCGTGCTTGTGTGTTTCTGTGCTGACAGCAAGGCCGCTCCCCTGAAGGCAAGGCATGCCAATAGGGCGGTTTGCATTCTCACTCGTAAATGAGCTCAGGCAGTCATTATCTCAGCTGTTGGATCTGCCAGACTTTGTTTTATGCCTAATGAGAGATGTAGACATTTTCAGACGCGTTTCTTCTATTTTATCTTTTCTTATTTTGCTCAGTTTTGCCATTACTCAAACTGTAGCCAGTCAGCAAAGACATGTTTGCTGTTTAGCTTTGGAGCTATGAATCCTCCTAATCATGCACATTTGCTCCATAATCTCACGTGGACCTGCTCATGTTGTTTCTGACTCTTTGTAACACACTGTAATCTATAAAAATGGACAAAAAATTGCGCTGCATAGCTAAAAACAGTATTAGCAACTATCTTGAAGCCTGAATTGTTTGTACCTTTTCTATTTGTTTGCTTTTGTGCTTTGAGTACTTTAATGTCTGTGATGTTTTATGCATGCTAACTGGTGGGGTATAATAAGATTGAGTAATATGGAGATGTTTTATGGTTATTGTGATTAATTACATACATAATTTTCTAAGCAAGTCATTAATATATCATCAGTACTTACAGAGCAATGACCAACTGTATGTTTCATTACAAAGAGAGTGTAAATTGTTATGCTTAATTGGATTTAATGTGGCGAAATGTTGAATGTATTCAATGTTTTAGAGAGCAGATAGTTTTCAAAATGTGGCAGTACCTTTGCACTGTGTTGGTTGGCTATCAGACCTCAGGATAAAATGAAATATTATACTGTAATTACATTAATATATATATATATATACTGTTTGGCCTGCAAAATTATTTTAATTTTCTACTAATATTAGCCCATTTCACCATGAGCTGCACCACAGTTCCCGGCATGCACTGAAACGTAATGTGTGCTCCTACCCCCTCCCCAACAGCGATCTATGAGACAGCGCCACAAAAAAAAATGCCAGGTGTCTATGTGCAAGCGAAAGGGCAGTTTTAAAAAACCTACTGTACACTGGGGACGTTTAAAGAGGCGTAACAGTGATCTGTAGCCTACTGTTTTATATAAAACAATTTGTTTTTATTTGGAATTATTTTAAAATAAAGAATGGCCTGTTCAGGTCACACAGCTGGCCTATGGATTTGTTGAGATTTTTTAATATGGCCTTTTTAGTGATTGAGTTTGACTCCCCTGCTGTAAAAGCTCAAAGAAAGCTATAATATAAAATGGTTATGAATACACTGCCTGAAGTCTGACCTACATGCACAGTGGAGAGGTAAATGCAGTGGAGGTTTGCCACCCAAGCAGGATATTCCTGGATTGTCCAGGTTTGTGGTTGCCTGTCCAATAAAAAATAAATTCCATTCCTGGACACAAATGTTCAGCATTTTCATAGTCGCTGTCAAATTTTTGTTGTCATTTTTTATTTTTCTGCATCATTTGAACGCAGAAGCTGCTATTTACGTTGTGTGAAAATTTCATGATAATTGGACCAATAGAAATGGCCCAATTTGCATGGACTAAAATCTTTTTACACTAACTTCCGTTGAAAATAAAACTAGTTTTTGCCTTCTCGTATATAGCTGCCATTTTGGAGATACTTGTTTTTCATTGGACATATTGTGTTAGTATTTCTTATGAAGTTTGAACTACTTCTTTTCATCCAGTCATGTGAAAAAAAAATAGGTTTGACTGGTTCAGATGACTGTCAGCGAATGTACGGACAGTTTGGGAAAAGTGCTTTGCTGGTGACGTGTTTGGGCAGCACTTCAACATGATAACGGGGAAGATTAGGATCTGCAGCTCAGCTGATATCTTTCTGATTTAGACTGCATTGTGAGCAGAGCTACTGCTGAATTTAGTTCAAAATCAAACCACTGATCAGTTGACCAGGAATTTTACAGGGCTGCAGTGTGTTGTATGGCAAAATAGTCCCCGAAGAAACTTTTTTTTTCAGTTTTTGCACTATTTTACCAACGTTACATGTAAAAATTCAGTAGATATAGTAAATAAATATTATATTGTATACAGTGCAAGGCCTGGTTCCTGTTACCACCATTATAAAGAAAACCAAGCTGTTAAGTTTCTCTACAATGAACCATTTCACAACAACCCATACTGAATGACTTTGTTTGCTTCTCAAAAAATGAATTATGCATAAATTTTGTGGGGCAGTTCTGCTTTACCAGTTTGAATGTAATAAATGGTAATAAATGTATCACCTACCGCACAGTGGAAATTCAAAGAACTCTTAAAGAATTCTGAGTAGTGATGGTTGGAAAGAAGCTGTAAAAAAGCTTCTACCTCTTTAATAAAGGTATCAAAGTTATCTGAGCATGTTTTTATGTGGAAACCTATTCAAAAGTTAGTACTCATGCTAGGAATTTTTAAGTGCTGTGATTAATGTAGGAAGCTTTCAGTAATTCAGATCCAAGCCTGTCAGAGCACCAGGAATGCGTAAACCTCAAAGGATGCAATAAAACGCATTCAAGTGAAGTATTTACTGATGGCTTGGAGATTGCACATGCATGTATTTACTGTGGGAGCCTTGAGGAACAGAGAGAAACAGTTATACCTTTGAGCCCTGGGACTGCTTAGAGCCGTTCATCATCAGATTCCATCAGCGTTCTTAGATGTTTTTAGGTGTTTTGCGTTCTAGATTGCAACATAGTCTTCAGAGTCTTCAGTTAGAGACATTCAGAGTGGATTGGTGTTGTTTCCGTTCTCGAGAAATTTGACCAGGGATTGTTCACAGTGGTGGTGATAGGAACCAGACGTCCACCTCTAAAAGCTCCCTCACAGAAAGTTATGCCATGAATTGGTTATGTATGTGCTGCCCAGTGTCTGAGACATTGTTTTATGATAGTTTTGAGAAGATTTCGGCCTAAAACTCATTTTTTACAATCCATTAATGGCTGAGGGATACATGCAGGGTGTTTCAAGGCAAGTCCTCAAAGAAAACTCATTTGTTCAGATTTACCACTATTTTACTATCATCAACATTCCATAGAACAGCTCAGACGACACGTGTAGGCTCACATTGTTTGGGACAGTAAACAGAACGGGTACATTTGCACTGCATGCATGGTGACCCCTGGTTCCTATCACCACCACTGTAAAGAACGTCTATACGTTTCCCTACAATGAACCGTTTTAAATCAGACCACTCTGAATGAATTTGTTTACATCTTAGGTACTAAATTGTGCTAAAATTTTTAAATTCCCCTTTAAGATGGCACCGAGGATTCCCCTTAGGAGAAATGCTGAGGCCAATTCGACAGCATGAAAGTTGGTTGATTAATTGAATGAAAAGATTACAGAAAAGATTGATAGTCGCAGCCCTGGAGTCAGGTGGTATGTGAAGTGCATGTACAGTCAAGTGCTTGACTCCAAATAAACCTCTCCGGAACTCTCCGGAGTTGGAAACCGTTAAAACTCCCCGAAATGGCCAGCCTCCTGCCGGGCGCATTGCTTGGAAGCAATTATAGCCCCCCATCCTCTTCCTCAGCCGTCATGGGAACTGCTCACATCAACACTGAGGGAATCCTGGGAAAAAGTGCTCAGTCACCTCCTGATTCCTGTTTGGAGAGCGGGATGCTGTTTTATTACTAGTCGCAACAGACTGACGCATAGAAGAACAACTTATCAGAGTTAGTGTCCTAATGTTAAATATATATAAGTATGCAGTGTTTTTTGCTTTTCATGATAGTAATTATTAGCTCTTTTCGTATTTCAGTTTCTTTAAACTTATATTTATTAAAGTTTTGAACATTCAAGTAAAATTACAACTAAACATCTCACCCATTCCCAAAACTTCCCGTTGTCTCATAACATAAAACGTCAGCTCGGAATGGCATTGTTGCAAAATTTAGTTGTCCCATAGTCTGCAGATGCAATATCATGAAACATAGCGATTCATTTTTTTAATTAAAAATAATACAAATAATAAAAAAATATGCGAATAATAGTAATAATAGAGTAAATTATTAAATAAAAACATTTGTGCATTCAATAAATTCATAGGTGGAATGTCAGTCTTTCAAATTTCTATTTTGACCTTGATCTCGATTGATTTTATTTTCTGATTTTATTCCTTTTGGATGGATCTTCTCCTTTTATTTCATATTCTCTTGCTATTATTATTGCATTGTTAATGCAAGGCTTCCCTGTAAATGAGGCACTGGTTTAAGTTGGACTTCCCAGCTGAAATCCATCAATAAAACGGTTGTGCTTTTTATGCCGTTTCTTTTTAGTGGAGTCATGTTACAGTAAGCGGATATGTCACAGTCTTGTGCGAAATCAGTGTGTAAATCAATGAATATTTTTTGGCTTACAGCACGAAGCCCGTCAGTTTCTGACCTATTTCCCTTTCCTAACATTAGTCCTGTCATAGTTGTGGCCTGAAGGAAACACTGTGATTCATCTAATGTGATATTTAGGTGTCAGTGCAGTATCTCACTCGGTTGTTCATGTTGAGTTGCTATTGCAAAAGAATTCTTACAGTTACAGCCCGAGTTGGAGTGTTTAAACTCATCAATCATGAATTTTTTGGCCAATTATGATTTTTTGGTTTTTTTTAATTATTTTTATTACCCCCTTTTTTAACCCAAAGCTCACTCCCTGACCCTGATACATGAGTGATAAATGGTTCAATGAGAATGCTTTATATTTGTGACATACTGGACACTTGGTCAAACCCCACCCCTTTGCCAAAGTGTCCAGTTTTTCCACCCATATCTGGCAACCCTAGTTGAGTGTCCAGCAAAAGTTACCATAGCCTACCATCATGAGATACAAAAAACAGGCTTAGATCAAACTAAGTTGAAAGTTAGCTGCTTAAGCAATAAATCCTGCTTTGCGAGCCAGGCCCCTGGTCATTTACGAGCTAAGAGTGGCTTGAAAACTCCCCTCCCCCACGAATGACCAGACTGAGTGTGTGTGAATGGTAATTACCTGGGCCGTACTGGCTTTACACTTCCGTGTTACTTCACACGGTGGCCCCAGGCTCCCCCCTTAAAACTACTTCAGTTGTCCAATCAGAAGACTTGAGGGCTGGGGCTAAAGGGGAAATTAGCTCTCAAGCTTTTTCTTCTTCATTTGAAAATCTGAGTCAGGTCCATCCCACTAATCCAGCAGCTGCATCCTCAGAGCCAGACCTTGATCTCCACTTTGTTTCCTTGAGCTTTTAATTCCACCCCATTAAGGTAAGGCTTTATGTCATATGGCAAGATGTGCAAAGCTTTGGGTAGATTTCTCACTTGCTCGAAGGTGTTTAGCATCTTAGTCTTCAGGTTAAAGCGACTGCGTGATTAACCAAGCTCACCTACAGCACCAGTCAAAAGTTTGGACACACTTGCTCATGGAAGTGCTTTCCTAATTATTTACCCTTTCCCCCATATGCTAAGGACATGCAAAGAATACTGCTTTTTATATTTAAGCATTTTTTTTTTATATTTAAGCATTTTTTTAAAATTCTGACAAACATACATTCAGTGTTTTTGACTTCTGACTAGTGCTGTATCTAATTCAGCATTGCCGTCCACGCTTCAGTCAAGGACATTTCATCGAACTGTATCTTGTTTAGAGCTGACAGGCCAGATGTCCATTTACTTGTTAATGTGCCTGCGAATGACGTTCATTATTAAGGTGTCAATCTGGACAGCTGAAGTGGAGCAATCCACACCGAATATCGTAGCACTAGTGCAGCTAGCAGAGCAGGAGGTGTTACTTTCGGCCTCCAAACCGGTCAGGCGACAAGTAGTCCCAGGCTGATTTACGCTGAATACAGTTCCAATACCAGCATGACAAAGTAATATTCAAAGCAGAATTCTCCTTGGCGGTATTGTCTCATGAGTTGCTTTTGTATAGCAAAGCAGCGAAGATGCTGTGTTGCTGTATTTGACACCTTTACAGGAATAGTTTGGCAAAAAACGCACAAATGAACACAGTTTACCTTTTAATCCAAATGTGGTTGATCATGTTTTGTGCCATTATGAAGCTTCTTTACTTTTGCACTGGAGCTACAAGACTAATGTAGCTAACAAGAAATTATACTCACCATCTTGAAGTCTGGATTTTGTCTCTACTTTTGTGCATTTTTTGTAAATATCAGGATGCCATTGTGTCAGAGACCACATAAGGAGTACTTCTGGCCAGATTATTTTGGTCATGTCATGATGCTAATTGATGCATTAAAATCCGTATATAAATCTGATATATTACAATGTATGTATTTCATATGTAGGATATATATAAGCATGTAAGAATTTCTCTCTTATCCAACTTGTATTAGTCACATATGGACGTATATGAGACATATTTGAAATGGGCCATTTTCAAATATGGGACATACATTTCAGCCACATGTGACCATATAAAAACATATATGTTTAACACATATTTACCAATATATGATAGAAAACATTAATATATGGATTCCATATATTACTTATATATGCTAGCTTCATGTTATATAATAAGGTGTTTATGCATCTTCTTTGTATTATTTGCATCTACTTATTCCACGTACTTCCTAATGAAGTGAAAATTAGTATAATAGCTACTTACCTAAACTCTAAACACATGCACATTGTGAGCTATGCATTATAATCATTAAAATTTTTTAATTTTGTTCGCTGGCACACAAAAATGATTAAATATTTAAATGCACACAACAGAACATCAATTGTAACTGTACTGTGATGTGACATCATGTATTAGATGTATATGAATGACCCAAATATTATGCATGTGTTCACAATATATATTGTGCATATATGTTCATTATTTGATACTTACATAAACGTATATGTACTGATGTTTTAAAGCATGTGTTTGACGCTTTATGATATATTTGCATATATGGCCTATTTTTGAATAGAAAGTTTCTACTTCTTAGCTATAATAGATTTATAGCTCTAGTGCAAAACTTAAGAAGCACCAGATTTGTATTGGCTGATGGCTGTTGGCTGTTTTTTTCGTCCAGCTATTCCTGTCATGAAGTCTTGTGCAAAACTTTGTAGGGACATTCAGGCTGGTTTAGATCAAAACCATCATTTACATTCTCTTGACTGCATGCAGCCCACACTTCACACTTCACTCCAGCTTTGTTTGTGTCCTCTGAGAGGTCAACTGAGGAGACGAAAGATAGCCAGTAAATGGTGCATGTCCCAGCATGTGTCAGTGCATTTGAATGAGAGGGGCTCTGTAATATCAGTGCTAACTAAACTGAGTGTTGGTGTACTTAGTCTATTTACTTTTTCAGTGACTCAGTCACCGCTGTAACATTAATCACACTTCTTAGTTTGCTCAGAAGTGGTAATCTTGTAAAGCTCTAAGACATGCATGTCCCTGTAACGCATGCATTTGATTCAAACTGGCAAAACATGCTTTTTGGTTAAAGTGATAGTTCGATGAAAACCTTTACAGTTTATTATGTTATTTATCATGTTGTTCAGTATTCTGCAGCTTAGCCTCATCAGTTTGCCAGAATTCAAGACATGTTTCTTTTCATTCATCAGTATTCCTTCACTATGATACCCAGCATGCATTACGCATGATATTATACAACCATCGGGAATCCCTGTGGTGTCACCCATTCCTGACTGTGTTTTATATGGTTCCATATAGAACCTTTTATAAAAAAAAATGGTTCTACATAGCACCAAAAAAGGGTTCTGCTACTGTTGCCACATCAAGCTTATAACAATAAAAGAACCCTTTTTGATGCTGTATAGAACCATGTTCCCAAAGGTTCTATATAGAACCATATACAACAAACTTTTCATCAATCTGAAGGACCATTTCACCATGCAATGAACCATTTAAGCATGAAATGGTTCTATATAGAACTCATAGTTCTAAATAACACCATTGCCTTTTCTTTAGAACCCTCTTTTTAAGTGTGCACAGCTGGGTTAGAATCAGTGTAACTCTTACCCTGCTTATTGAAGAAAATCCTAAAAAAATGTTTTTTACCCTTTCAGCCAGCAAAATTGGGACCAACACACACTAACCCATCTGATCTAGCCAATCAAGAATTTCAAGAAGTTCATTAGCTAGAGCAGGCGTACTAGATTGTGGTTGGAACTAGACTCCAGAGGCAGGCAGATCTCCAGGACCAGGGCTGGTGACCACTGCTCTAGACTACTGCAGCAGCACTGTGTACAGTTATAGCGATGGTTACATTTTTCATTTTGTCCATAGTGTCCTTTTTAAGTATTCTCAAGCAGACATATTGTTAACTATGAAAATGTCTTATTTATATATAACAATACATGATACAGTGTCAGAAATGACTTTAGCTGTAGTGGGAAAATGTTTTTGCGATTCCTTTAGCGGTGCTAGAGGAACTTCAGATCGATTTGGAGTGGTTTAGAGAAGGTTAAACATTTGCTTGAAGCAGAACTCAGCTGTAATGTGTGTTTACTCAGTCAAGACTCAGGAGCGGAAGATAACACCTCCTGAACGTTGGCTGGTCCTGGCATAACAACATGTAGGAGAACCATGTAATCTCAGTAAGCTCCAAGTCGTACAAGCAAGCAGTAGAGCATGGACGTTCTCTCTGAGCGGTGATTGCATCCAGCCTTAATGATTAACCTCCAGTGTCGTCGTGCAGGTGACCAAGACAGCTTAAAGAGAGACATTTCACCATGAGCTGGGTGTAGAGCCTATTGTACAGAGAATTTGAGGTTTATGTTGGACAGCCTACATTTTGGAAAACACATCTTTTCAAATGTTGTCAATACAAATGAGCATGTTTTCTTTGTTGATTCACAGTAACTTAAGACATCAAATAGAAATCTGGTCTTTTTGTGCAAAACTATGCATATGGGACCACTTTTATTTATAGATAGCCCAGTACCACTTTTTTCCTTGTCTGTTACCAATACTGAAACCTTTTGTATTGGTCCAGTATTTTTGTTCAGAACTACTAAGTTTTAAAATGAAATATTGTGTATAATATGTACAGTCCTGTGTAAAAGTTGGAGATTTTTTTTTTTTTTTAGCTTCCATTCTTTTTAGTTTTTCAAAGAAATCTACAGCCACACCCCCAAAGTTCCGTCTTAGAAGTTGGTTTTACATTTTCTTCTCACAATCCAAGTAATGCTAAACACATTCAGTGATGTTGAGGTCTGGACTCTGGGGTGGTCAGTCCATTGTTCTGAGAACACCAGCAGCTTCTTTGTTTGATGAGTCTGTTTCCTTTTCTCAGTAAGAGCTTCTTGAACAGCTACACATCCTTTCAGACCCATAGTGCTGAGTCGTCTTCTCACAGTGGAAGGATGGACAGAAACACCTGTGGATGTTTTCAGATCTGAAGCAGCTTGATTTTCTCCTCTCTCTCAAAGATGAAAGGTTTAAGTGCTGTTTTATCTGATGCGGGCAGTTTTGGTGGTCTAGCAGGTGGCTGTTAGGAGTCCCGTTTTCACTGTGGAAAAATGGGAAATGCATTGTGCACATGACATTACTTTTTCATAGTTTCATGCAGAACACGTCAAAAATGAAAAGCAAAACCTCTTTTGCGATGTTTTCACTTCGATTGATTTCTTCAAATGTATTTGTTTCATTGAAGTGCAACCAAAATGGTGACATTGAGTGAGATTAGATGAGACTGCATTTAAACAATAACATGCAGAAAATGTGCCAACATAAAAAGTGAAAAATCTATTACATTGATTTAATGTTGCACAGTGGAAAGCAGTATAATTATGCCTTTTTAAGCATTTTCTGACATGAATTCAGCATTTCATTTTCTAAATGCAAATCCTCATGTACTGTTTTTCAGTAAAGAGGTCAAGCGACATGAAAACAATGTAGTAGAGGTTTGTTTTTCATTTTGGCACATATGCTGCATGAAACTATGGAAAAGTTATATCATGCATTGCATTTCACGTTTTTCCACTGTAGTGATCTCTTTTCAATCTGGCACGGATTCCTTTCCATAATATGTGTATATGCTGTGATGAAACTACTCTAACACTGTACTACCCCACACCTTACTGAGGTCTCATGACATTATTGTTGTTGATCTTATGCCATGCACTACGAACGATTCTGTGCTATTTCAAGCTGGAATTGTTACATGAGAGATACGAGATGGGATTCATTTTCATATCTGAGCCAGCATTTTCTGCTCATGTTGGCCTGATACCATTACCCAGAGCCATGTTTACTTTTATTTGTTTATTTTATTGTTTGTTTCACTAATACAGGCATATATAAAAGTTTGAATACCCCTGGTCAAATGACATGGTTTGTTGATTTTAACACATCCTTTACAGAGAAGAAGCTTAAATATAGCATTTTGCTGAGTGTAACATACTGGAAAAAAAAGAAAACATAAATACATAACTTCACACAGGTCACATTTAATGTTTTATGTAATATAGTACTTAATAAAGTAAAATAAAACTGTAGTGCATGTTAGTTCACTGTATTGCTTACTCTCTTATAATGTTATCAGGGCTTCTGATAGGCTTCAAGGCTTTTAAGTTCTTTAATAGAGAGTTCTTTCTTGTGCAGGTTCTCATGACCTCATATAGCATTAGTTCTTTTTAAGGGGACACCCTGAGCAAACACATGGTCTTAAAAGGCTGATACAGGTGGCAGTTCTTTTATTTGAACATGGTGCAATTAGAAATCTTGAAAGATATTTCAGCGATACGTTATCGGGTCTGTTTTACTGTTATTTTCCCACCAAACTTAGTTTTATCAAACAAAAATCAGTGACGTCATTCATAGCAACTGTGCTCATAATAAGGAAACATGACCAGGGCTGTGGATCTGTTGCCAGAATGGGGCATTGATTGGCTACGGATGGACGTCAGAGGCATAGATGAGATGCTTGAGTGAGATACAGGAATGATGGGTGATGTTAGTGGTGGGTAATAAGGCCTAAAACGGTGAGATAGTTCAGGCAACATCTCGACAGTGGCCAGTTTAGTGTACAGTAGATACCAGACAGTCCACATCCCTGTGATCAATCAAATTCATGTTCTTTTTTTGCCCTGTAGTTTGTTTATGCATATCTAGCTTAGACATCTAGCGTAACCAAAGAACATCCACGCTCAAATGTTCATGCTTAGTATTTATCTTGAGTGATCTGATCATAAGTGGACAGGGAGACATTTAGCTGCTTACATCTGGCATGTCCATGTGTCTTAAATTTGTCTGCAGTGAGCACTTTTGGTTTTATTTTGTGACTGGAGGAAGGATATTTACTTCATACATATTTACTATGTTAGTCTCTTATTAGTCCCGTTAAGGACTAGATCGCATGGACTGCAAGTGCCAGTAAAACTTAGAAACACAAACATTTCTGCATAATTAAATTACTGAGATGTAAATAAAGTCTTTCAGATTGGTTTGGTGTGAAATTCGCCATTCTAGAGAAACTTATGGTCAGAATTGTTCCCAGTGGTGGTGATAGGAACCAGATGTCCACCTCTAAAAGCTCTCTCACAAAAAGTTATTATACAGTTGTTTTGAGGAGTTTTGGCCTTAAACATTCATGGTGGAGGCACATTCAAGGTGTTCCCTTATTTTTCAGATTTATGACTCTTTTATTATTAACATTGCATACAAAAGCTCAGAAGACATGTAGGTTCACTGGTGGTTTGGATGGTAAATAAAATGGTTATATTTGTGTTGTAGTCATGGAGACCCTTGGTTCCTATCACCACCACTGTAAAGAAGTCAGTTAACTGTAAAACTGTAAAGTTGGTGAACTACGCTGAATTTATTTGTTTTCATTGAATTGTGAATTTGAATATGAATTGAATTTCTGTGTAATTTCTCTTACACTGGCCCAGTTTTTAATTTTTTGCAATCACCTGCTGTAATATATATTTTTTTTCTTCAACCAGTTTTTTTTTTTTACATTTTAACAAAATTAACATTCCTTCCAAACCTTACATATCGTGTACATATTGTAGCTTATCTGAGTTGTCAGCTCAAGCTAGTGTGCTGTTAACTGTTGTTTTCAAAAGCCTAAATTAGACATGGCATCGGGTACATGCTTGGCCATCCCCTGCCTGAAGGGATCTCTGTGATGTGTGGGTCAGGAGAAGGTTTATTTATGCTGTTTGACATCTGGTGTCTGTCTTTTATTGGTCTTAAGTGCTTTTGTGGGGACCTTTTGCACTAGCTTGACCTGAACCCATTAAATCACCTCTAGTCTAACCTCAGTTGCCTGAATTCAGCTAAAGGTCTATTAGTCATTGCTTAAAAAAGTCATATTGCTTGTCCTAAAGTGATGCATGATGCCCAGTTTATTCACTAAAAGCCTTTTACCTTTATAGCAGTGGTTTAGAGAAAAATCACGTTTAAAGTTTTGCCCTCAATGCAGATTTACAGCCAAGATGCATTTAGTGTCTGAAATTTGTACTTTAGTTTTGAGCTGCAAGGCTAATGTAGCTAACAAATAAAGCTTAAAGGGAAAAATCTACCTTTAAGATGCTGCTACTTCTGTTTTTTCGCTACACCCAGCTCATGGTGTCCTTATTTGTGTAAGAACAGTGAGTCTGTTTACATGCACTTAATAATCCAATAACTGCAGAAAATCAGATTTTGTCAGTAATCTGATCAATGCGTTTACATGCACTTGAGTAATCAGATAATGGGAAAACTCCAGGTCTACATGAGTTAGACTGTAATCAGATTTCTGCTTTGCAACCGTCAGTAAACTCACAGAAGAAGATATGACGTAACCATAATGTAAAACTCAAACTTCATGCCGCGGCTTTTTTTAAAAAAAAACATTGCGCCACTTTACCTGAAAATATGAACATACATCATCTAATAGATGAAGAATATTTAAATCCTTAATTTCATCAAGAACATAGTTTCAGTGTTGCCCCTAAAGTGGTTTGCTGCTGTTTTCACACATGCGCAGAATGAGAAATCCGAAAGAAATCAGAGTAAGAGTCCACATGCCCTGAGAAATATGATTACAGAGTTAAAATCCAGCTCTGTTTATCAGATTTCTGATTACTGCGTTCATGTAAATGCACTCTTATTGTGTCATACAGTGTCAGAAACCACATTAGCAAATCTGAGATTACTCAACATCTCAGTCCAGTTTGAGGCTGTCTGATGGTCTGCACATGTGGTTTGCAAAATGGTAGTTGACAGGCATAAGCACCCAATCACACGTCTGACGAGATTATATATAAGATATGATAAAGTAAAAGGAAAATAAGTGGAAAAAATAGTTTCCAAAACTATGTTAGCTACAGAGCAAATGGGACTCCTAACTCCCACCTGGAAGACCTGGTAGACCACAAAACTGTCCCCTTCAGATAAACAGCACAGAGAAGAGAAAATCAAGCTGCTTCAGATCTGAAAACATCCACAGGTGTTTCTGTCCATCCTTCCACTGTGAGAAGACGACTCAGCACTATGGGTCTGAAAGGATACGTAGCTGTTCAAGAAGCTCTTACTGAGAAAAGGAGACGGATACATCAAACAAAGAAGCTGCTGGTGTTCTCAGAACAATGGACTGACCACCCCAGAGTCCAGACCTCAACATCACTGAATGTGTTTGGGATTACTCAAATCATGAGAAACAGTAAATGCTAAACCAACTTCTAAGACTGAACTTTGTTTGGAACAATAAGCTGTAAAAAATATATATTTAGTTTTTAAAGCTTCTGTTTAATTTTCTGTGTTCTGCCTTTTTTATGTTTGCAATTTTGTCACGATTTGAAAAGCATTAAACTGTCAACGGACAAGAGACTGTTTTATTGACCTTATTTCTTCATTACAGGTGTTCCTCGAGGATGGCCGTCCCCACAGCTGTGTACATCGTCATTGCTTCCGAGTTCCTTTTGTCCGTTGTGAGATGTGACAGCATCAACTTCTACAATATCAGGCCTCCTGTGGATGGTGAGTGGATTTCATTTTAGCTCACATAACCATACAGCAGTTCTGTCCATGGAGCTTCAATAGCACAGCAGTGGGAAACTAAACCATATAAGTCTTAAGATAATATTGATGTTTTGCTATACTATTAAAATATTATATCTTAATTAGTAACTTACTTATTTAACTGAAGCATGAACACTAACCTCTGGAAGTCCAGAATTATTGTCATTAATGTTCACTTTACATTCATTTGTAGGGCTGTCAAACAAAATTAATATATTTTGATTGTGATTAATCACATTATATTGTGTAGTTAAATGTTATTAATTGCATTTGTCCAATTTGTTTAAATTTGATCCTGAACAGAGATTTTTTTCATTTAAAAAACATTTTGTTATAGCTATACATGTGGAAAAGTACACTTCATCGGAATGTGTACGTTATTTTCAGTAATTCAGAAACATTGTTTAGGCTTTACATGAACTTTAACACTATAATCACCTGCTGTCCAGCATAGCGTGCTGTAAGAATCGCTTTAAAACTTCAGTTTAAACAAGAGGACTACAATTGCAGATTTTATCACAGTAAAATACAGCTGGACTTCAGCCTGGACTACTACAGGTGATTCAAAGAATCTAGGAAAATGCGTTAACGGCATTAAAAACATTTTACTGAATTAATCGTTTGTCTTGTTAACGCATTATTGATTGTTAATTGGGACAGCCCTAGTAAAGATCTAACATAATTATTGTCACATAATTTACATAATAAATGATGTAGTTACTTACGAAATGTATTACATTTATTTTCAATTTACATTCTGTCGGCAAAACAAGACACAAAACAATAATAGCAAATAACTCATGACAAAATCATGACAAAATATCTCCTACTTATCTGCACTTTCAGTACAGCAGAATTTCCGTAATTATTGCAATGAGCTACGAGTTAGAAGTAATTCCTTTAAAATGTTTTTGTTTTTGTGTTGTTTTATACCGAAGTGTGACTTCACAGTCCAGTGTAATCTGAGCGGTGTAGCTCTGTTTCTAGCTTTCCGCTGTACTCTGTTCATATCTGTAACCTAGACATCATGTCTGTGCAGCAACTCCATACCCCAAGAGCTTCAAGTGCTTCACATGTGAGCAGGCCTTGGACAACTACAACTGTAATCGCTGGGCTGAAGACAAGTGGTGTCCGCAGAGTAAGTGACCATGTCTTCTTCCAAGTGTCCTCCCACACACATTCCACACACTGTGCTCACAAAATGTTCATTAATGTGGTGCGTTCACAAGTTCTGCATGTAATGCTGTCCAGACCAATCATGCTTATGAATCGTTCTTTACAACAAATCAAACTGATTCAAACTGATTTTGTAGCATTTACTGTTTCCATCCATGTTATTCTAATTACATTTGAATAAAAATGTTTAGAAGAATCAGTTTTAATTCAATCGCACGTGATAAATTTGTACAGTCTGACTCCATTAGTTAGTAGAAGTAGTGAACTTCAGACTCAATGGCTGAATCAAATGAAAGAGGAAAAAATGAGGATAAAGTTGATTTTACGTTAGTAAATCAATGGATCGTTCAGGGTTCATTCAGCATGTTTGATTCATTGAAACGAACATTTAACAAAACCGAACCATAAGATTGAACTGTTTGGACTGTTCAGATTTTTCTGGGATGGTGGGATGTCTTAATCCAGTGTTTTTACCGCCCCAATCCAATCTAGGTACCTTAGTGATTAGTGTCGGTTTATACCAATCAAATTTCTGTCTTTTCGTAGATAATACAACCATACAATTTAGGTAAGATATGCTAAGCTACTGATCAATGACATTTTGAGGCTGTTTTGTTTTTAACCTGTTGCAACTCACGAGTGTATTCTGGACTAATGTTTTGTTTTAGGCTTACTTTTCTAAAGTGTATTAAATATTGACTTGTGACCCAATTTGATTACCCTACTGATTAAGAGACCAGTCACTTTAAAATAATTAAGTAAAATCAGTTGTATACATTCTGAACTGATGTTTTTGGGGGATTCTTTTTGGACTGAAAGAAACTGAAGCACCCACTTCATAGTGTTGTTAATACAGAAAGATTTCATATTGCTCGCAGTAGCCAGCTCCTTTTCTTTTAGCTTTTTGATTGCCTGTAAAGCAGAACATTTCCTGAGATAGTTTTGTTTTTAACCTGTTGCGACTTGCGAATGTTTTTTGTTCATGCTTCTGGTGGCATGCTGCTAGTGGTAAGTGGCAAAAAATAGACTGGAAGAATGTAGCTGCGCACTCTTATTGTACATGCCCTTATTTTGATAAAAGTTGACTGGCTTACACACAATCGCAACACTGGCACTGCAGATAACACAAGATCTCATTTTCCTTATTAATATAGTTCCACATTGTAGACATTTAAAGTGCTTTGGTGGCCTCTGAAAACATGCCTTACTGCCACAGATTATGGTTAATGTTTGTTTATGGTGCCTCTGTAAAAGTGGCGTTAATAGAGCATAAAAAAGTGGATTGGGCTTAAAATAGCCTATACCCAGTCTGTTAAAATGTGTCAGTATCATGACCGATCCCAGTCCATTGGATCAGAACAGGACATCACTATTATTTGGGTTATGTCACACTCATGAAGTGTTCCTTTGCAGGTGATCCATTAGGAACTGTGCACTTACAATTGTCATTTTTAAGTGTGTTCTTTGTAGAGGATGTGTTAATAGTGCAGTGTGTAAGGTTTAGTGGCATCTAGCAGGGCGGTTGCAGATTGCAACCAACTGAGTACCCCCCCCTTACCCCTCCCTTTTCAAGTGTGTAGTAGAACCTATGGTGGCCGTCAGGTTTTTGCTTCTTTGACTATGAGGATTCACACTGATTGTGGAAGACACTCTCTAGAGAGTGATTTGTCCATTCTGTGCTACTGTGGAAACATGGAGGCGCAACCTGGTAGCCTCAGTTGGAAGAGGACCCACCCCTATGTAGGCATGAAGGGCTCATTCTGGACTAACACAGGTGTTTGCACGCTAATGAAAAGATGGTGGCTTATGCTTATGCTATATTCCGTTTCTGTTATTAGATCCTTGTAAATCTTTCACACTGCACCTTCACCGTATTTTCACCTAGAACATCAACAAAACGTGTTCAAACTTTTGCATAGTATGTTTAAACACTGTTGCTTTCTTTCTGTGCCTTTGCTGCCCACAGACACGCAGTTCTGTATGACTGTACATCACTTCAGTCGTCATGGGAAAACCAAGTTTGTGACTAAAAGGTGCGCCACATGGGAGGACTGCAACTCAGCAGGCTGCCGACATCACGGAAACACACACCACACAGTGAGTGCATACACACGCACACGCAGTTTACAGTTGTTCTGCAGTTATGGCTGGGAGTCGATCCCAAGAAGAGGCAATTCTCCGATTCCAGGCATTTGGGACTTGATTTCACACAGTGGCATTCCAGTTTTCTCTCCTCAGAGTGTGAGATATTCTGCTGTCAGTGCTGTCGAGACAGACTGTCTAAAAAAATGCATCCTCCTACAATATTCATATTAGTAGATTGTGTATATTTTAAGGTGGAAAAATCTAGTAAAATGTAAAATTTATATTAAAAAGTGGTTTACAATCAATAATTTGTATATCTATGCTAAAAACAAGTCCCATAGAAACGTTCTGCTTGGCTGGTTATGCTGCATATTTTTGCCAGGGCCAGTTCTAGACATTTGGGGAACCTAAGCAAGATTTTTTTGGGGGGCCCCCTCATCTTGCTAGCTGGTGTACTATAAAATGAAAGGCTAACTAATACCAGTTACTACTACAAGCTGTGTAAATTATGTACATTTATTTTATGTATTGCTGATGAATGAATGTTTACACGGCGTAAGTCAGCATTTCTTTTTTATCATTACCATCCACATATTTAGGCATTATGATTCCTTATTGCTTCTTCTGCAACTCCTCCTTATGTTTTACATGCTGTTCACCATGTACATTTCGCTTTCATGTGAATGCACCAGTCTGAGTATCTAAATATGGATTAACAAAGATAGTCATTAACCTTTACTGTGAAACGAGTTTCCCGCGGCTGTGTTTATTGGGTTAACAAACCTGCTTCATTAGAAAGATCCCAGATCATCTTCTACTTGTTGTCTACAAGTCAAAACAAATGACGTAATGTTAACACTACAAAAAACGCGTACCTTTGATCTTTTTTCTTCCCCATTTTTCAGCTCCAGAACTACGTTCATTTTTGAGACTTAACATGTTTATATTTCCCCCTCACTCGAGCATCTTGGGCAGCATAATGTTGCTGTAAGAACCCGGAAGTTGTTAAGGGGTTCCATGGTGGACGCGGGGCCATGAGCAGCTGCTTATGTCGCTTATTAGATAGAGCCGGCACTGGCAGTAGCAGTCACACATGATCAATGGGCTGCTTCTCTCAAGCTGCATGCCAATAGAATCGTTAGAATAGAATAGAAACTCTGGTTTTTCATTATTGAAAACTCAACACGCTGTGTTTTTCCACTTTGTTGACTGTAATCAAGACGTTGTTGTTTTCCTGGTAATGGCCTTTTTGTTTTTGGTCTTCTGTAGGTAAACTGTTGTGTCAGTCTTACCTTATTTTGACTCTGGCTACCTATTTAATTACAGTTAAAATCCCACACAAAAGTACATTTGTAAAAGGGGCTCATGTCTTTATTTCAAGAAATCAAGAAAATTGTGTATAATCAACATTAGTTCCTGCCAATTAGAATTGGAGTTGACTCCAGAATTTCTGGAATCGAACAGCCCTGCCTACAGATATTTATTATATGTTTATTATTCATAGATGCTCTTATTACTTTCTTACAGCTAACATCCCAAATACAGTAAAGAAAAAAATCACTATCCACAAACGTAATTTCTAGTGGAATAGCCTCTAAAATCGC
The DNA here is from genome assembly GCF_904425465.1 of Colossoma macropomum. Classification (NCBI taxonomy): domain Eukaryota; kingdom Metazoa; phylum Chordata; class Actinopteri; order Characiformes; family Serrasalmidae; genus Colossoma; species Colossoma macropomum. The sequence continues at coordinate 37,195,344 of NW_023494784.1, forward strand.
ACTGATGTTTCACGAAAATTCAAATCACATCGTGGTGAAATTTAAGATTATAATATATTGAATTGTTTCATAAAGAGCAGAGAACAGTTTCTCCACTGATACCCTCAGTATTGTAATGATCTTCATCACTGCTGCCTCTTAAAAGCATTGTAATTTTCATCTTTTGTTCTCTTTCAGGAGTGTGTATCGTGCTGTGAGGGCATGGCTTGTAACGTGGAGGTGCCAACTAATCACACTAACGCAGTGTTCATGCGGAGTCAAGCCTACAGCTCTGCTGCCCCCAGTAGCATGAAGTGGAGTTACCTGCTCCTCATCATTCCTGCTCTATCAGCATTACTACTTTTGGGACAGTAACCGGAAGAACCTGCGTGTACTGCACTAATCAAAAGGGCCGAGGAGTCCTCACCATGGAGCAAGCTGGATTATCAGCAAAGCCAGTCAACTTTTCAAGTTGGCCACCAGGAAAAAAACTTTCTAGAATGCCGGAAAAGGTCATGGCTTGGCTTTGTAACGGACATGTGGATGTTCCAGTGTGGATATTCCAATATGGGATATTGGTGATACCAGCCAGTCAGCTTTTTGAGTTCAAGAATGCTGGGAAAATTCCGGTAAAAATATCAGCTGTGCCAGTCAGTCAGCTTTTCTGAGTCGGTCATGAGGACAAAAGCTTTTAAGAATGGTGGAAAAAGTCAGTGACGGACACATGGACGATCCAGTATAGACATTCAAGTTGGAAGTGAGGACAAAAGCCTCTAGGAAGGCCGGAAAAATCTCATCTTGTGATGGACATATGGACGTGGCCAATGGAAAACAGAGGCGGTCCCACTGACCTGAGGATTTTGCCAATGGACGCAGGCGTCCAAACCATGAAATCAAGCAAAGAGGCTTCGCCAATGGAATCACAGACTTTGTCAATGACAAGTGGTTGCCAATGACATGCTAAGTAGGACAGGAAAAAGGAAGCAAATTATTTAGCTGTGAGGGGAGTGGATTCCCCTCTGTAATGCTTCATTGGGTCTGTATTGACCACACTGAAGGGTTTCTGGAGGTGGGGCAGCCTCCTCCGGTGGCTCTGAGCCCAGATACCGTCCAGATAGTCCAGCAAGTAGATGCTGAATGTATCGTCATAGCTTTCTAAATGCAGAATTCTCCAGAAGAAGGGTTGGTACCCCAAGTCAGTAGACGGTTTAACATTCAGCAGTGTAGACTTAGACACTTCCTGTCCTTAGACAATGATGTCTTAACATCCAGCAATGACATTTTTCTTCAAAAGCACTGCAAAAAGAAGACAGTTGATGTACTGTGGTACCGGTGAAGCATTGAATAAGAAGAAATTGTACTTTTATCATGCACTGAATGTCTGCAGTTCTAACCAAAAATAAAATCTGCAAAAACTGTAATAGACAGTGTTATCAGTATTTATAAATAATAGAATAAATTTTGAAGAAACTGACTGCTGCCTTTCTGATTCTTAAATGCATAATCTGCTGCAACTTTGTTTTGAGTAGTGAGCTTACAATCATCATTTTATCATTATTTAATATTTATTTAGTATTTCTTTTCCTAGCATTACTTTGGTAGATAGTGGTCTTTTCACACGATGCATTCTGGAGACCAAATAGGTTTTACTTAAAATAATTCAATTTGCAGAGGATTTAGAGAATGTAATAAAGTATTTGGATCCTGCCTTAGAGAGAAAAATCGCCTTGACCTTTTGTAACTGCTGTGGGTTGGTAAACATAACTTTCATTTTGAAAATGAACAGGCAAGGAATCTCATATACAATCATGCGGGAGAAGGGTTTTAATAAAAGTACATGCTATAAGTATATTTACCTTTCCCTGAGAACCCCTCCAGCTGAATGTCCTGGCATTCATGGAAATAACAGTAAAACTCATTTCAGTGTGGGGCAGATGCATTAAAAGGAATTGTATGTAACGTTTCTATTTTTTTGCTACTAATAATTCCATTTGTTGCTACTTACTACTGATAGACCTCTTTTCATGGTAATTCATGGTAAAGGCCAGTGATTGTCAATCTAGGTCATGGAGTCTCACTGCTCTGTACATTTTACCACTTTACGTGCTTTAACAAATGTACAGAGCCCAGATCATGAAAAAATAAATATATTTTACTGAATAGGAGCATTTATTGAGGTTTATTGATCTCTCTTTATGACTGTTTATTGAGGGCGTTCAAGGACTAATATCTCCTATTCTCATGTATCAGACTGTTTATTTAGACTGTTCATAGTCTAATATCTCACATTCTGTGGTTTAGGACAATTTATTGGTGTTGGTCATGGACTCATATCTCATATTCTATGGTTTAGTGGAATTTATTAAGGTTGTTCATGGACTAATATCTCCTATTCTTGTATATTGGGCTGTTTATTGAGATTGTTCATAGGCTAATATCTCCTATTCTAGTTCATCAGACTGTTTACTTAGACTGTTTACTTAGACTGACCAGTATCTCCAATTGTACAGTTGAGGAGCATTTATTGAGGTTGTTCATGGACTAATATCTCCTATTCTTGTGTATCAGACTGTTTATTAAGATCAATCATAGACCAATATCTCATATTTTATGCTTTAGGACAGTTTATTGAAGTTGTCCATGGACTAATATCTCCCGTTCCCAAATATTGGACTGTTTATTGAAATTATTCATAGTTTAATATGTCATTCTACGGTTTAAAAGAGTTTATTGAAGTTGTTCATGGACTAATGTCTCGTATTCTCATATATCAGACTGCTTGTTGAGATTGTTCATAGACTAATATCTTATATTCTATCGTTTAGGACAGTTTATTGAGGTTGTTCTTAGACTAATATCTCATATTCTATGGTTTAGAACAGTTTATTGAGGTTGTTCTTAGACTGATATCTCCTATTCTCATATATCGGACTGTTTATTAAAGTTGCTCATAAGCTAATATCTCATATTCTATGGTTTAGGACAGTTTATTGAGTGAATTCATGGAGTAATATCTCTGATTCTAGTACATCAGACTGTTTATTGAGATTGTTCATAGACTAATATCTCATATTCTCTGGTTTCGGACAGTTCTTTAGGTTGTTTATGTACTAAAATATTCAATTCTAGTGTATAGGACTGTTTATTGAGGTTGTTCATGGACCAGTATCTCATATTTTGTGGTTTAGGACAGTTTATTGAGGTTGTTCATGGACTAATATCCCATTCTTGTATATCGGACTGTTTATTGAGGTGGTTCGTAGACTGATGTCTCATTCTGTGGTGTAGGAGTTTATTGAGGTTGCTTTTTGAATATCTTTTAATATGACAATATATGTTTTTTGAGAGCCTTCTCTCTTTATTTGAGGTTTTGTTGAATCTGGGAACAGAGGTGTTACTACATCTCTTGGCACAATCATGCACAAAGGTACACAGAATGGCCTTGAGAGCTCTGAAAGGGTTTAAAAATGCAGTTTGTTAGTAATTGTCATGTATCCATGTTTCACACCTTCTCACTGTTTCACAGTGGTGTTGGTTGTAAGTTTTGTTTTTTTGGCCTTGTCTTCATGGTGAAAGCAGTTCTGAGATCAGTGAAAAAGAGCCTTCTTCTACCCAGAGTTCGTAGCGCATTAAGAAGACTCCCTAAGGACCGTCCGTGCCGAACACAAAGCCACGGGCCATTTGTATCTGTTCTGTCTAGACTAATGGGGTTGGTTTTGTCTGACTTAACATGACATATGGCTTTTCCCTCTACAATGGTTTTGGGGGGAAACGAAATTGCCATAAGTGCTTTTGTGAGCTGGTTTGACTGACAGTGTGAAAGTGTGTGTGTTTGCGGTGCAGGTTTTGTATCAGTGTTTTTGAAAAGGGAAAACGTGTGCGATGAGTGTTAAAGAGTCCGTGGGCGTTGGTGTCGCTATTCGGTCGCTTGAGCGGAATTCAGCTGTCCACGGAACAAAAGCGTGTGTGTTTGTGTTGGTGTGTGAGTGTGTTCCTGCTCCGCTGACTGCCCTGCAGTGTGTGTGCTGTTTGCACTGGCTGCTGGATCTCTTTGTTCTGGCTTTATTAGGCGTGGAGCCGGAGTCAGTCACTTTCAGGCCTTTTGGAGTCATCGCTCTCTCACAGGGAAGCGGCTTGGCTAACGCTGCCCTCATACAGGCCCCACAAACGTCTGCCCGTTGCCTTAATGCCTCCAGGTTGAGAATTTAACTCACAGAAGTGGTTCGTAAAGCTCTACGTCACAGCTAAGTTTTTGTACATCACAGATAAGCTTGGATCTGTAATGGTTCAGTATACTAAAGTATGCTAATCGAAGGATGTTCCAGGTGCCAAAGAGAGCTGAGGTTGCCTCGACCCTTCGTTGTCTCACCCTACACATCCCATGTCAACACCATCAGGCTCAAATGCCTCTACATGTTAGCACTAGAAGCTAGCATTAGCTTAGCGAGAAGGCCGAAACAGCTGTACACACAACTATGCAGGTTCATTCCAGCTCACTGAAGCCTCCCTGATGTAAGGTAGGAGCGTAAAGACTCAAATCGGAGCAGGTAAATCATATTCATATTCTTGACCATACCAGTGGCTAACGATAGCTTAGCGAGAAGGCTAAACTACCAGGGACTCCAGCTCACTGATGCTGCACTGAGGCAAGTTTAGAGGATAAACACACAAATCTGAGTGAGTGAAATCGAGTGACAAAGACAGAATCTGTCTGATTATTAAAGTTACTAAGGCTTCTTTTTGTTTCTGCTCTGTCGTGTCTCAGTCTGTTCCGTCTGGAGTTTAGAGACAGGGCAGCAAGGGGGCATTTACAGTTTGCATAATCATGCATATTCATAGATCTTCATCTTCTTAATGAGTGTTGAAGTTTAGCAACACTTCTGTGCCACTTTTAGTAGGTTTTAATTTATGGCTTTAGAAGTGCTTTAGCTTAATGCTGCCTCTTTGTGTTTCTCTTGCCAACTGGCCACTCTTTCATTGGATGTTGCTTAACTCTAAGCATAACACAAGCAGTTTAGTGCATCTTTTAGATAATCTGATTGGTCAACTCCCTGGTCAATTAACATGAAGTTTGTCCAGTGAGAGAGAACGGAGACAGCGGGGTGAACATGAGTGGCAGCAATGACGGTCATATGTGCATATTTTCTCACCACAAGCTAGCACATTATGATATAGTCGTATGCAAAAGTTTAGGCACCTCTGGTCAAATTCTGTGTTCTGTTGATTTTCTAAGTGTAAATAAGTGACACACTTGGGCACATTTTAAAAGTTACTGTTATTTGCTGAATTTTACATACTGGGAAAAAACAAATCAACATAAAATTTGGCTTGTGCAAAAGTTATGGCACATTTTTGGTTTTATTTTTTTCCAATTTGTTAAACTTAGCAAATAAACAGCCATTGTTCACTAAAATGAGTAAAAGTGTTTTCTGTAGAGGATGTGTTAACTTATTTTCCCTCATAAAATCAACAAGACGTCATTTCAACAGGGGTGTTCAAACTTTTGCATATGACTGTATTTTCATACTAAAGTAACTATTAGAACTGGTCAGCCGTTCTTACTAAACCACACACAACTCCATAGACTCTTCTAGAGTACCCAAAATACTCACATTGCTTTCATATCATTCTTATACATTATTATGAAGCACAAGATTTCACAGAAAAGGTGGTAATAATAAAGTCTTTTGTTTAGCCTCGATGATCCTAATGACCTTTCACATGTTAAACAGACCATGTGACACATGACGCATCACTTGTGTCATAATAAAATGTTGCATGTCGAAATTTGAATTATGGGAGAGGTTATCTTGGACTATAATCAAGTGGGACTTCCTTTTATTCTTCCTTTTACTGCTGTCATATTTATTTCATTGATATAGTTGACTGAATTACTGAACTATTAGATTATCAGATCCTGGCCTTAAAAGAGAAAGGTGACATTTAAAGTCTGCCGTTTGCTTATCATGAACAAAGGCATGTTTTTCAGCCCTGCTCTTGATTTTTACACTGGCGCCAAGTGGACTCGCAACTTATTGAAGTCAGGTGATTGACGGTGGCAGTTTCAATAATTGGCTTTCTACAGTAGAGCAAGCAAATGATTCCTGGCCCCACTGTGCTGAGAGGCTTCATCACCCAACCACCATCTCTGTTTCAAGTGACCTATGGCTCAAATCCAAACCAATCTTCTTGCAGCCACGTGGCAGCAAACTGTACTTTTAGATCTATATCACATGAAAGTAACCCTTTTCAATGGAAACAAAGTTCTCGTGGTCGTTTTTATTGTCACTTTCAAAAGGTAAAAGTAAAAATGTTCCTTATTTTTCAATGTAATTCATGATTTTCATTTTAAACTTTCTACTGGTCCATTTATCATGAAATGAAATAAAAAATGGAATGGAATTTTGTTGCTGGTTCTTAAAGAGAGGTCATAGAAGAACCATTTTTGGTTCCTTAAAGAACCATGGACGATGCACAAAAAATCAAGGTTTTATATCTGTTTAAGGGTTCTTCCTAGAACCCATAAATCAGATCATATACATATATATTAGACTCCAAATAGAAACACATATTCACATTAATATACACCAATACTGCACCATTCCAATGTACAGAATTGTATAGTAGTGTGAAATAAAAGCTATGATATGTAAAGTTGTACAGGTTCCTCAAACTTACATATCTCATTAATAAAATGGTTCTCTAAAGAACCATTCATTGAAAGTCTGCATTATTATATGGCCCTTTGGCTAGGCCTGGCCCAATTATGGGTCTTACCTGGCCCACCAGATGAATTTATAATCCATGTTCTAAATTAAAGTCATCTTGTGGACCATAGTTGTGGACCAACCAGTAGTTGACACGAACAAACAATCACTGCTTAACAGCCGTCTCTACTCATTTGGGCTCTACTTCAGACATGCTATCAGAACTTGCAGCTCCTCCATTGTTGCTACTGTTGCATGACGTGAGAGTTCAGATGGTCACACAACCTCCAAAAGAACCTCTTCTACTTTTACGCTTCTGTTCAAGCAAACAGGTACCGTTACAGGGTATAATAGAGGGTACGGATAGCTGCACATTCAGATCAGTAAAGATACAGCACTGGTGGAAAAACATCTAAAGGGTTCTTCGAGCATTACCATAGAATAACCACTTCTGGTTCCCTATAAAGAAGAGATTTTTGAGTGTGAAGAACCTTTTGCAGGTTTAACGAACTTCACATAATATAAAGGTTGTATACCAATGTAAAGGTTCTTCCTAGAACCTTTGCATTCTCTGTAGGTTCTTCACACTTGCATCTCAATTTACAAAAATGGCTTCATGAAGAACCATCCAATGGAAGGTGGAACGTTAAGAACCCTGGAGTCACGTTTATTTCAAAGGCAATGTAACTGAACCCCTTTCCAAACACAGTGTTGGTAACTCAGTGGGAATCTGCTGGACATTTCATTTGAAAACTGGAGAGCTGCAAGTCCAGTCTTGGTTCTCCCTCTTGAGTCCTGCACTGAACACAAAACCTCTCTTTTCAGTTTGCGCTTATTTAAATCCCAACCCAAACCTCTGCTTCGCCTGTATTTGATAATTGGATCCGGTCTGCTCCGTAATCCGACCGTGTTGCCCCGGCTGCATTGTCTGCATGTGTTTGCTCTGCGATGACTAGCGAAGCTTAACATTCCACCGAAGGGCCAGAGTTCACCGTGCTAATTGGCGGCAGGCGGCGTTTCAGAGAGATCCCACCACTTTGTTCTTCCACGAGGACCTGAGTGCTCTGAAACGTGGCTAAGCTCGGCCTCAAAGGCAGCCCTGTCTTCCTCAGAGGGTTTTAGGAACGACATGACAAAAAACAAGATATGACCAAGAGATTTCCCTGATGGATTGCAGAGGGAGTGGCTGTGTGGCCTCCTTCCCAATTTAGGGCTCTGGGTGACTCTCGGAGTACGAGGGGTAATGATTGAATGCAGACTAATGTACAGTATCTTGAAGTTACAGTGACATTTAAAGAATGTTGGAAAAGAAGCACGTTCAAGGTTGACAAGACATTCACATAGTTATGGAGAAATAAGTGCATATGGTTCTGTTAAGAAGTCATTGTTGTAGTTGTTGTATTGTTGCAAGCCTACATTAGGTATCTTCATCAGGTAGATAGTCCATAAGTCGAAAAAAAAAGTCCAAAAGCGTTTCTTCTGAAATGAAGGGTATTAATAGTGAGTTTGTCTCTCTTTCCTGCAGTAACAGCCTCTACCCTTCTGGGAAGGCTTTACACTAGATGTTGGAACATTGCTGTGAGGATCTGATTGCATTCAGCCACAAGAGCATTAGGTCAGGTACTGATGTTGGTCAATCAGTTCTGGATCACTCTAGCTCAGCCCAAAGGTACTGGTTGGAGCTCCATCACTTCAGACAATGCAGTTCCACTGCTTCACAGCCAAATGCTGGGGGGCTTTATACTCCTTTAGTCACCACTTGGCATTGGGCATGGTGACCTTCATGGCTCATGTGCTGTTGCTCCAGAATGTCCCATTCTATTGGTAAGTGCTTTTATACATTATACAAGCTGTATGTGCACAATTGGACACCCATGCCAAGCAATGGGTGCACCTTAAATTAGCAGAAGGACTGTCTGGGTGCCTTTGGACATTTCATAACAGGACTTGATCAAGCTACCTCTTAGTGCTAGGTCCTAGGTGGTAGAGGTCCTGCGCAATTCCTAATTGGCGCCTTATGGTATTATTGTTATTGCAAGTGTAGATATTCGTCATTTGTGTGGTCTTCACATGATGACCCTCTAAGCTTTGTTCTTTAGCTCTCAGAGAAGCCTTTCATGTCCTAACTGGCCCATGTGCATCGCCAGGTGGCATCACAAATAATTCCACGTATGTTAGACTCATCGAGAGATGCACCATCAGAGACTTGGAGATGTTTAGGTCCAGTGGGAAGAGTCAAGCCCTCGACAGTCCACCTGCAGGAGAGAGCCCTTCATGTGTTGGCTGACACTGCCGAACTAGGCCCCAGCTTTGAAATGGAAGGCCTCCCCTGTGGTGCTAGGTAAACACAAAGCTCAAAGAAGAGGGTCTTGTACGTCCATCAAGCTCTATGATCTTTTACTACATCTCACGGCAGGAGAGAACTCCAGTGGGGGCAGAGGAACCACAGGGATCTCGCACCTCCTTGTGTACGCAAGTGGCCTTCCACTGAGACCCCAACTGTGTCCAGAGCTAGCTTTCACACCAAAGGTGCTTCCTTTAATGTGGTGATGATCATTAAAGGAATGAATGCTCTTTTAAAGCCCTAACAACTGGTTGCTTTACACTCTTAAAGGTGGTTTTCAAGGGTTCTTTAGTAAAGGGAATGGTTCTATTTAGAACCATGAGTCCTATATGGAGAACCTTTTCATGCTTAAATGGATCTTAGCATGGTGAAATAGTTCCTCAGATTGAGGGAGAATGTGTTGTATATGGTTTTATAGAGAACCTTCTTGAAAATGACTCTATGACACCAAAAGGGTTCTTCTATTGTGACAATGTCAAGCTTGTAACAAATAGGAGAACCTTTTTGGTGCTATATAGAACCATTTTCAAAAAGATTCTATATAGAATCATATACAACACATTCTTAAAAAGTGACTCTAAGTAGTAACTAGGCTCTTAAAAAAACATGGTTCTTCAAGGTTTCTTTAGTATGTATATAGAACTATGAACACTCAAACCATGATTAAAGGGTTCTTTGCATCATGGAAGTGTTCATCAGATTGATGGAGAATGTGCTATAGATGGTTTTATGTAGAACCTTTTTGAAAAGGGTTCTATAAAGTACCAAAAAGGGTTCCACTATTGTTACAAGCCAAAGAACCCTTTTTTGGTACTATATAGAACCCTTTTTTGCTAAGAGTGTAGGGTGAATTATGCATTTTCAGAGCACGTTTATTTGTGTTTTAAATATTATGATCTCTTGTACATGTTAGGTGTTCATTATTATGCCCTCATTAAAGGTTATCAAGCCAATGGCTGGTAACTATACTTTAAAATCATATTTAATAAATGATATCTTAGCAAAAGGGTTCTACGTAGTACCAAAAAAGGGTTCTTTGGCTTGTAAGAATAGTGGAACACTTTGCTGCAATATAGAATGCTTTTCAAAAAAGGGTTCTATATAGAACCATCTACAGTACATTCTCCATCAATCTGAAGAACACTTCCATGATGCAGAGAACCCTTTAATCATGCAATGGGTTCTTTGAGTGTTCATGGTTCTACATAGAACCAATTTCTTTACTAAAAACCCCTTGAAGAACCATCTTTTTTAAGAGTCTAACTCACCAAGCCAATACTAATTAACTAACGGCTTATTACTACAATATAAAAGCAATAACGGAGTGAATTAAGCATTTCCAGCTCTCTCATTTGTATAATTATACCTCATAATCTTTTGCGCAACATGTTAGGTGTCCATTATTATGCCTTTATTAAAAGTTATCATCTTGGAACACTGCCGCTGGCAACTCATCAAGCCAATATTAATTAATTGAGCACTTATGATTACATTCATAAGAAGTAACTAGAATGATTTAAGAATTTTTTCGAAGCACTTCTACTTAGTAATATATTGTTATAGTATTTGGGTCTCAACTCTTGGACCAGTCATGTGAGTCTCTTGTTTTATTTTTATTTTTTCTCTGGCTTAAAAAGGCTTAATAAGAGCAGTAAAATGTTTTGGAAAAGGCTTAATTCACCCTAGATACTGCTTAATAAAGTGGTAATAAGCCTGTTAATTAGCAATTCTTGCCTTGTTAGGATGGTATTGTAATGTCCCCTTATATTTAATTGTTAACAATAAAGTGTGTTAAAACTTTGATCTCTTTCAAATGTAACTTAAATCCTAATTTAAAATGACATTTTGTTCACAAACAACTCACAACTAGACTCAAGCCATTTTAAAGAGAGGGAAACTGGAGAAAACACTGAAGAAACCATGATATGTAAAGGGCAGCAGTGTTTGTCGTGGTGTTTTGAGGCTGAGCTCCAGATCACAGCTGTATATGGCGGTACGTCTTGTTCATGAGGATTGACTGACGTGTCTGAAGAGCCTTGAAGAGGCCACTGCTGACGGACGAAAGAAACCCCGGGGCAATAGGAGCAACTTGTCGAAAGCTCCATCAAAGCCTGGCCTTTAATTCAGCCTGGAGCTAGTGAGGAGCCCTTTGCGTGCCAACCATGTCCACAGGAGGGTTGGTGACATGTGAGGGTGCGGTCCAGGTGTTTTAATGCCCTCTGGGAGGAAATAGCACTGCGCCGTCGTGACACATGACAGCGCTAACCTGTCAGTTCGTATTTCCTTGGCGTGACTTGAATGCTTGAGAAATCTCATAGAAGCTTATCAATGAAGTGTGAAGGTTTATCTTGATTTGCCATATGTGGCCATTAGTCTGGTTGGGTGTAAGTATTAGTAAGTAGGAGTGGACAATGTGATACTGTGATTGTGATAAATTACTTTGTGATCAGTGGTGGGACTATGATTGGGCCCAGTGGGCCTAGGTGCACCCATTTATATCACTGGCCCACCCAAAATGACTGCTCAAGTTTATACTCAGTATTGAAATCTCACCAATAAATAACCGGAAACACAAATGAAAACACACTTGTTAAATATCCTTGCCGTCCAAAGAAAAACAAATGCCTCCAAAAAGATGACTTCACAGGAGAGAGTGAAAAAGTTCTTAACTTTCAATGTAAGTTAATGTAAAGAATTTTTTTTCAGAGCAATTTTGGAGCATTCCTATTGGTCCAATCATTTTGACGTTAATGTTGATGTAATAGACACCAGCTGGGCTCAAATTATGCAGAAAACTAAAAATCGCAAAAAATTGAGATATTTGTTTTTTTTTTTTTGGACAGCTTCAAGATTTGATATATTCAAAATTACATTTTTGACACTGACCAATCAAAATCTGTTTTCACTCACCCCTACCTGCATAGATGTTCATGCAAATTGCATCATGCAAGCATTTCTACATAACTCTTTAAAATTAACATGAAATCAAAATTTACCATTTTAGGTTATAAGAAAAAGCTATTTTCTGCTAATTTTAGTGCACAATTTCTATTTATTAGCTGAGTTTAACATACTGGAAAAAGATAAAAACATAAAACATATAATGTGCCATAATTTTTGCACAGGTTAAAGTTAAAGTTAGCAAAGACACAGTACATGTACTTTAAAGTGTTTAGAATTTATATTCACTCTGAAAGTCAACACAACAGGGGTGCCTAAACCTTTGCATACGACTGTGTTTATCATGATTCTATGCTGATTTATTATTGTTGTCTTCACTTATTCCTCCATTTCACGCCTCCGAAACATCTTCTGAGTTTTGATTATTTGACTGGGCACCAAGGGGAGGCGCTAAATAATATTAACCAATAATATGTTTTTACCTCCCCCTCCCGCCCCCACTGATCAGGGAGAGGAAACACTCAGCAAGCTCAGAGACTCTCCCTGATATAATATTTCACTCGCAAGTATTTCAAGGTAAGTATTATGATTTCCTGTTCAGGTTGACTTTTTATGTATAGTTATGTACAGTTAAATGATGGTAATCTCTAGATGAGGTGACACATACGGCCTCCTTTCTGCCTCAGGGCTCTATAGCATTTTAGTTCTGTTCTCAGGCTGAAAACCTGAGGCTGTACCTGAAAAGTGCAAGATATTCAGTTACTCCGGTACCTGTTTATTGCTCAGTTCAGCTGAAGACCTACAACCCAAACATAACCAGTTTATTCTTTGCCAGATTCCACAGCCTTCACTCATTACAGACCACGTAAGTCAGATTCATACCGTGTCTTTTCTGTATTTACTGGCTCTTATCTTTAACTGCTTATGACTGCAGCAGATTCAAATGACTGTGGAGGCATCTGGCCATTTGATGTGCTATGACACGTGTAATACAGTATGAATCCCTGCCCAAGACAAGTGGTAAAGGCCGATGTGGGTGGCTGCATGTTAGGGCAGGCCGCGTGTTTGTGTGTGCAGCTGAGCACAAAAATGACAACAGCAGCTCCATCTGTTACAGTACTGTACTCTTCACGCACCCTTATTTCATTTCCAGTCTGGTTAAGTTAAGTGTCATTTTAGTTTTCTAACTGAACACATCCTCTACAGAGAACACACTTAAATATGACTTTTCCTGCTAATTCTAATGCTAAATTTCTATCTATTTCCTATGGAACCCCTTTTCCGCCATTTAAAGAAGACCATATATTGTGTCATAATTATAACTTAGTGTTTCATAATAATGAGAATCTCATTAGTAAGCGTTAAGTCACAATTATGACATAGTAAGCCTTTATTATGACATAAGTAAGTCAAAACTAAGTCATAACTGTGATGTTCTACATCATAATTATGATTATTAAGAGATACTAATCAGAATTATGAGGTAGGAACTGATTATTCTAAGATAGCAAGTCAAACTTATGAGACGCTGAGTCATACTTATGAGATTACAAGTCAGAATTATGACATAGTATTTTAGTATTATTACACCACAAGTCATAATAAAGAAATATTAAGATAGGAAGTCATAATTATAAGATGCTATGTGTGATACTAAGTCAGTATCTCTTCTTATTTCTCAGTTTTTCTCATTATTATGATTTACTAAATGGCTCTATATTTTTATGATGTAATAGTATATTAGTATGTGGTAACTAAGATACAACTGCACATTTTGAATTTATTATTTCTGTGATAAACCAGCATATTAACACATCTCAAGTTCAACCTACAGCAGTTTAGCTCCACCCATTCACACTGAAGTTATAAAGAGTGTTTCAGCCTTGACTGCTTTTTAATGAGCTGCATTACAGAGTAGCCAATCAGAACAGAGCTTATTTACATATATCAGTCCTAAAGCCATCAGTAACAGAAGTACCCAAACAGCCTGTTTAATTGTATGGGATAAAGAGAGGTTGGAAAATGGTTGTATAGAAATTAATTACTGCAATTTTTGGTACATGAAACCACACAAGAGTAGAATTTAGCAGAAAATTAATAGAGTATAAGCACTTAAAGACATCAGTTAATATTAAAAAGCCCTTTGGGCACCAGACAAGAACAAGGTCGCGGTTGTGCCTGAGGTAAAAATATCAGACCGCACAGTTTCTGTGAAATGAAATATGCGAATAGGCTGTAGATCAGCGAATGTAAGGCCTATCCTTGGACATGCTAGCAATGCACTTAAACCTTTTTTGGTACTTTAATGGAAGGAAAGATTGGGTGTCCGTCTTGCCATTCTGAAAGGGCCTCTGTCCTGGTCCGAGCTCCCCTCACTGCTGCCATTGTCTCTGGTGATGGACAGGCCTTCAGCTGATAATACAGCCCAGGATGGCCCACAGAGCCATTTCAGCTTTCAGCAGCCATGGACATCCACAGGCTTTAACTCGTACCACCGCACGGACTACAAGGTGACACACTGAATAAAATCTCATGCAAATCAGTTTTTGGTTTGATACAAAGGCCATTTTTCATTTAAATTCCACTCAAAATGGCCATTAAGTTCAAGTTACTCATTTTTTAGGAGATATTTCTAAGGATCAGGAATCACTTGCAAAAGGAAGAAGAAAGTCAACAGAAAATAAATGAAAAAAAAAATATTTCAAGTTGAGATGTATAGCTGTTCAAGAAGTTCTTACTGAGAAAAGGAGACAGACACATCAAGCAAAGAAACTGCTGGTGTTCTCAGAACAATGGACCGACCGCCCCAGAGTCCAGACCTTAACGTCACTGAATGTGTTTGGAATTATTTGGATGGTGAGAAGCAGAAAAAAGGTAAACCAACTTCTCAGACTGAACTTTGGAGGTGTGGCTGCAGATTTCTTTGAAAAACTGAAAGTGAAACTCCTGAAAAAATGGAAGCTGTAATAAAGAGTGGACACACTAAATACTAACAAATCTATGTAAATCTATTATTGTCATTTTGCTTTTAGGCATTAAAGCAGTTCAGTAATCATTTATCCAGTTGCGTGCCACGTCCTGGTGCAAACAAGGCCTCATCGTAACATAGGAAATGCCTGGATCTATTTGAGGCATCAGGTTCAGAGGACATCTCTGTGTGGAATTTAATCAGTTTACATGGTCTCAATAAAAGCAAATCAACTTACGACTTTCTTCACTCAAGTGATGTAATTAGTTGCCGGGATATGATTTGATTATGGCATCTTCAATTCAGAGACATCACGAAAGCTGACCACAACCAGCTTTGTGGAATGGATTCATTTCTCAAAAAAAAAAAAAAACTGTTAGTGTTTGTCTATTATTGCTCTATGCATCTCTTTTTATCTGACATGTTTCAATGAACTACATTTCCGTAACATTTCTGTCATTCTAACGTCATTCTGTATGGACCATATGGGCAAAAGTCAGTGTCAAAGAAACTGTTCTGTATTTTTAACTGTTCAACTTGTGCTGCTTATAGTTCCTAGAACAGTAGTGTGGCAAAAAGTCTCATACCCATTCCCGACTCCCCCCAACAACAGCCAAGACATCTTTGGTGTATTAATTTGCTTCTTTAGTTTTGCACTGGAGCTACAAGTCTAATGTAGCCAGCAAGTAATGAAAGCTAATAGCTCACCAGTTGGCATCATGCAAACTACTTCCACATCATCCCACAAGGACAAGTTAAGTTTCAAGATGGTTTGTACTATGGCATCACTAGAAACTAGAGATATTATCTGAATATTTGACTCTTATTGGTATAATGTACATGGAGAAGAGTTGTTATGGATAAGCTATTCAGCCACTCTGATCAAGGCTTGGACTGATAGAAGACCTGCCCACAGCTGCGTTTTTGTATTGTAAACGTTTACCAATGAGCATAGCCCACATTAATCAAAAATTAAAATCTAAATCCTTCGGGGTCCTAAGTGGCCCCACTGTGCAAGTGTTTGGAAATCATGAGTCATGAGAGTGCTAGCCATCACTCTCTCAGCTCGGTGCATGTGATGGGGAGACCTATCTTATAGGTGGGGATTGGCCACAACTAAATTGGGTTCAAGTCTTTAAGTGTATACATAAATATATATTCCTACACTGTATGGCCAAAAGTATGTGGACACCTGAACATCACACCTATATGAGCTTGTTGGACATCGCATTCCAAAACCATGGGCATCAATATGGAGTTGCCCCCCTTTGCAGCTATAACAGCCTCCACTCTTCTGGGATGGCTTTCCGCAAGATTTTGTAGTAAGTCTGTGGGAATCAAAATGCATTTGTGAGGTCAGGCACTGATGATGGCCAAGACGGCCTGGCTCAAACAAAGGTGTTCAGTCAAACCAAGACTCGTCTATCAGACTGCCAGATAATGAAGCTTGATTCATCACTACAGAGAACATGTTTGTACTGCTCCAGAGTCCAGTGGCGGCGTGCTTTACACCACTCCAGCCAACACTTGGCATTGCGTATAGTGATCTTAGGCTGGTGTGCAGCCCTGCTCTATGAGTTTGCTGGTCTATCTCTTTGTGGCTGAGCTGTTGTTGCTCCTAGCAGCTTCCATTTCACAGTAATTGCACTGTAAGTGAATGAAAAAGTGAAATGAAAAATCTAGCAGGGAAGAAATTTCACAAACTAATTGGAATCCTATGACAGTGCCATGTTTAAGGTCACTGAGCTCTTCAGTACAACCCATTCCACTGCCAGTGTTTGTCTATGGAGATTGCATGGCTATGTGCTTGATTTAATGTTAGTAATGCGTGTGGCTGAAACATCTAAACTCAATCATTAGAAGCAGTGTCCATGTACTTTTGGCCATATAGTGTACATTAGCCTCATCCGTCCAGTGCAAAACTTTAGAAGCAAACTTCTAAACACCAGCCATCTCAGCTGACTGGGTCTGTTTGTATAAATTTTATTTTATCTCCAGACTATGATTCAGCCTCTTTCCACTCTTCCACTCTTCTTGCTCACTTCTGTTTCATCCAGGAGTAAAATGATCCTTATCTAGTCGTCTCGGCCTGCCAGCGAGCCCTCGTCCCTCCATTACATGAAACCTGAGCCGGGAGTAGCAGGTTGTAATTATGGGAAAGCGGCCGATTTTAGATGTAAACTTTAAGTGGAGCTCAGTCATGCATGAAATTTATATGCTGCTCTAATGTTCTGTTCTTTTGTACAGGATAAGGCGTCCAGATGTTTTATGGGTCAATTTAGGTGACGCCGAGTCTCTTCATTTGGTAAACAGCCTGTAAGTATTACTAAAATTTAAGTGACACTTTATTTGGAGTGATTCTTTTAGATGAAACAAACTCTCAACAGAATCTCAGTAACATGTCAAAAACATATGAGGGTCAAGATTAGGTTTTGGGTTGAGGTTAAGGTTAGGGTTAGGATTAGGGCCAGGGTTAGGGTTAGGTTTTGGGTAAGGTTGGTAAGGTTAGGTTTTGCGGAATGGAAGTAACATTTTAACTGTACATCTACTTAATGTAAATAATGTATCAACAGTACATCTTCAATATATTTACTTCAGTGTATTCAGATGCTTCATTACTGCTACTTCACTGATATGTTGTTGATGTGTTACTGATAATCTGTTAAGAGTTTATTAATCACCTACAAAGGACCACTCCAAATAAAGTGTTACAACTAGTCAGAAAAGTCGATTAGTCATCAACACACTGAAAAAACAAAAGCACTTTATAAGGGCCTATGATACACGTGTCCATTCAGATTGATTTCAATACACTACACGAAGAGTAGAGGTCCGATGGCTTCCTTATTGTTTTTATTGAAAGTCAACCTGACCTCAAAATTGACCTTTTTTTACCATGTTAGTTGATGTTCCTGGCCATATTAAGCACAATTCATTGTATTATACTCTTTGAAAGACAAAATTTTTGTTTTTTTCCACCATCTTTGATGAAAGTGTAATAACTTTTACCTGCCTCTAAAACAAAGAAGCTGCTGGTGTTCTCAGAACAGTGGACTGACCACTCCAGAGTCCAGACCTCAACATCACTGATTGTGAAAAAAATTCTTATGAAAAGAAAGAAAGCTGTAATAAAGGTAAAGAGTGGACACAGAAATAAATGATATTATTTTTAGTTGTCAAGGCTTTTGTGTAATTTTCTGTCTTTTTTTAATCTGAAAAATGAAAAAGATTATGGCTGTTAAATAAATGAAAGGTGGTCTCAGACATTTACACAGTACTGTATATGATATATGCACTCACAAGCCAATTAAAAGATATAAAAGGAAATATAAAAGGTGAAACTTCAAGTAAATGGGCCTAAAAGGTAACACCACTGTGGTAGTACTGTTACTATTCATGTTTAAGCACGAGCCTAAACATTGACTCTAATCTTTTATTGCCATTTCAGTCACAGGTGCCAAACTGCATTAGAGCTCAAAGTTCTTCAGAAACTTCATATTGGCACCTACAGTGGGAAAATGGGTCGCATTCATACGCTTCTAGATTATATGTTGGTTACCTCCTTATTCTGTGCTAAAACTGGGTGCTTCTTTCAGCCACTGAAGAAATGAAAATGCTCTAGAATGTCAGTGTGACTTCCCTCAGGCTGCTATTCACAATTTACAAACCCAACCGCTCATTTTCCCATCAGAGTGGGGCCTAAAAGTGTGTGGTGAGAAGATATATGTACCATTGGTTGAAAATGGGCTGACTTTACAATTAAAATGACAGTTACTCATGGGCGCTGGCTTCAGAGTAGCATCTTAAACCATGAAAGGTGGCCTTTTTCCACATCTGGACCAGAACCACAATATCAACCACAAAGCTTTACTCCTTACGAGTCATCAGCAGAGTGATTTGAGCACTGAATGGGTATTTTTAGAAAGCCTCCATTGGAAAAACCCAACACATTAACATACAGAGTACATAAATCCATCAGCAACACATAAAACTCGGTGCCTAAATAGCCACTTCAAAGCATCGGTGTCCAGTGTGGGCTTTCAGACAGGATGGAGGGTTGATTTGTGGTGTGCGGATGTGGTCTCCATCCCAGGAGTCCAGCCTGTGCTATTTTATGTGATGATGTAGATAACTGAAGCATGCATGAAATGGTACAGTTAAGGTTACTTTCTCGTAACCATGTGGTCTGAACTTTAGTATTTCCCTCAACATGTCAAAAGTTGGGACAGTATGTGAAATGCTAATAAAAACAGAAGACAGTAATAGTAAACTCTGTTTGAGCTACACTGTAAACAAATAGTATATAAAAATAATAATAATACCATACATATACTGTATTTTAACAGTGCTGTTGTCCAGATGTGTCCTCTGTAGGGAATGAAGAACAACATTTTACTCCAAAATTAAGCCCAAAATTGTTCAGACCCACGCCAAATCTTGATATACAGTGAATTTTTATTTAACCAGTATGTTTCTTTTGGCTGCCAAATAAGTGATAAATGACGATAAGACATTATTCATACCCTTTCTCAGTAATCAGCGGCAAGGCCTTTAGGAAATGGTTCTTACAATTGCTAACAAGCTTTTTGCATGTCTCCCCTGGGATTTTGGACCACTCCTCTTTTGCGCTGATCTCCAGGTCTTTGAGATTAGAAAGCTTCCTTGCCATCACTCAGATCTTTAGCTCCCTCCACAGATAGGATCCCCGTCTAAACTCTTTCTGAGCCACTCCAAAATGTTGATATTGTTGTCTGTTAACCATTTCTTGACCACTTTGACAGTGTGTTTTGGATCATTGTCTTGTTGGAAGGTCCAGTGCTGCCCAAGGCCAAGTTTTTCTGCAGGCTGCCTGATGTTTTCCTCCAGAATCTTAATGTAATCCTCTTTTCTCATGATGCTGTTTACTTTGGTGAGGTGGCCTGACCCACTAGCCACCCCCAAAGCATTAAATTCCAACCACCATGCTTGACTGTGGGAATGGTGTTCTTGGGGTTGAATGCTTCTCCTTTCTTTTTCCACACGAAAGCCACATCCCTATGTTCAAACAAATCCATTTTTATGTCTTTTGACCACAGAATTGATGACCAAAAGCTTTCCTTTTTGTCTAGGTGAGCTTTTGCAAAGGCTAGGCGAGATTTTCTGTGCCTTGGAGAAGTGGAGTCCTCCTTGGTCAGCATCTGTGGAGGCCAGTCTTGTGCAGTGTCCGCTGGAGTGTCTGTCTTGAGATTGATCGGATTCATCAGAATGGCCTTGGTGGTGATCATTCTTGCCAGCGCAGGTGGTCACTTTTGGCTTCCTACCACACCACATTTTTCAAAATGTAGAATTCTCTTTTGATTATGCTTTGCACTGTGGCCACTGGCACTGGAAAACACTTGGATATGGCTTTATGGCCTTTTCTCATCTTGTGAGCAGCCACAGTGTGTACCCGGGGGTCTTCACTAAGCTCTTTGGTTTTAGCCATGACTTGCAATTGACTAGTAACTGACTAGAGAACTACTACATCAGACAGAATATTAGAATACATCAGAATATTAGAATGCTTTAGAATACTCTAGAAATGACCATAACCATTTGAAATGACATAGAAGCTTGATTTTCTCAAAAAATCTGCAGCAATTTAAAGGGGTATAAATAACTTTGGACATGGCATTTTAGTTAAAATGTAAGAAAAAAACATAAATAGTTAAAATCTATAATTAACATATCTATCAGATTGTCTCACTGTTTTTGTTATTTGGTAATGTCCTTTCTAGCCAGAAAAAACATATTGGTCAAACAAAAATTTACTATGAATCAAACTTTGGCATGGGTATAAATAATGTTAGGCTCTAATGCAAGTTGTGTTGAGAAATGACAATGAAGACCATTTGAACTTGCACTTAAACTCATTAATTTACGGAAATAAAATGTAATTTAACAATAACAAATGATCGCCTTTATTTCACAGACATTTGCGTTAATCTTACTTGTTACTGTTATTATTATGGTAAAATACTGTCAGTCAGAATAACGAGTTGAACCAGGAAAACTAAAAGGCAGTGTTTCTCACAAATTAAAGGATTATAATTTTACAGATTTCTTAGAAAACATACTTTTACTGTTAATTAACAGGTTTTGTCCATACTGTGACAGATTTTGGCTTTTTGAACTTTATGCTGGTAACAGTCCTGATGATCCTTTTCTTCTTTGGCTTGAAAAACACATCCATTATTTCCATAAAATGCTGCCTCATCAGACCAGAACACAGCTCCTTTAAGGTGCACCCACTGCAGACACAGGTGGACACTCACCTGTATAATCTCCATAGAAAAGCATTGCCAATAGAATGCTACACTCTGAAGCAGCCACACATAAGAAACTGCTTTCTCTAAAGTGGCAGAGCTCAAATCAATACCTTTGGGATAAGATGGAGTAATCCAGAACCTGACCTCACTAATGCTCTTGTGGCTGAATGCAATTAAATCCTCACAACAAGGTTCCAACATTTAGTGTAAAACCTTCCTAGAAGAGGCTGTTACTGCAGCAAAGTTGGGACAAACAGCTTCATTGCACATCCAGAGTCTATCAAAAAAACCCATAGGACGCTGTTCCTTGGAGCTGAAGATGTGCAGGTGATGTTGGTTCAAAGAGCATTCCTGACATTTTTGCTTTTAATGTAAACCCTCATTGCTTCAAGTGCCCGTTGAACGATTTATTCGAAAGCCTCAATGCTTTAAATGTCTGTTTTCTTGAGATCATCAATTATGTCTGCTCATTAAATGAAAATGACAGATTATCTTGAAAGTAAAGGTGGGAATTAGTCACATTTACTCAATTCAGTGTACTTAAAGGGCCATTCCTGCCTGAACTAGCATTAATATGATATTTGTCATGTTATACAGTATTCTGTAGTGCGGCGTGCATCTTCAGCCACATCAGTTTGGCAGAATTCATGTTTTTGTGTCATTGTTGTTCATCAGTGTTCTCTCACTATAATACCCAGCATGCACTATGCTAGCCACTGATCTAGAGGCTAAGAAATACATCTGTGATGCCATCTAGCATGATATAACACTGACCTCCCTGACCCCCAAGTATCAACTACAAAGATACTTACTTAGATAAAAGATAAAAACTTACTTCCACCTTCTAGACGCATCATCAGGAGGGAGGTTACCTAGTCTTTAAATCAGAGCCCCTCGCTCCAGAGTCTAGGCTCTCTGGTAAGAGGCAAGAAGGCATGTTTACAACAGATGCATCAATGGTTAAAGATTATATTTTGGCTGGAATGTGCCTTTAAGTACGAGCTGATGGATTTGTACTTTGCTGTTGTGAATAATTATTTCACTTATATATGAATGTATAACAATGAGGAAACAAATCTACTATTTTGTGCTCCATTTAAGGCCTTAAAAATTAGTCCCTAATTCCTTTTTTCTTTCTGTGCAAATGACAGAACATGTATTCAGTGTATGTGTGTTGTTCATCAGGCCTTGAGTTTCAATGGGACTCTTAGACAAGGCAAAGTTTATTTAGAAAATTTATTTTGCTTGGCTAAAGTGCTGTATAAGAGGTCAAATAAACTGCGATAGAGCAAATAAAATATAGATGAGATTTGCATAATAGTGATTTATTACTATTACTTTAAGCAACCAACTGTCAGCCCGTCCTAAGGAACGATATGGGACTCTATACCGACAGCTTTGTACTTTTTGAAGCTTGTAATTGACTCACATTGGTATGAACCCACCTTCATTCTGACATTAAAACTTACAAAGTGCTTCTTTTTTTCTTATATGTGCATTTTAAAGACACTACAGTTCATTTTTGTTTCGCGTAACTGACAGTTTCAACTGAAGTCTTCAAGTTTTGGTTGCTCTGTTGTAGGTTGAGTGTCTATCACATTCTGTGGCCCTCTGCTGGTCATGATCAGGGGGGCACTCTAGTGCACTGCTGCCCAAAGTGTGGCAGTGTGGTCCACTTGCATAAGGAAGAAGAAAGTGAAAATGTGAGAAAAAAAAAATTAGTTTTCAAAACTGGAATTCAAAAAAATTATTAAAAGCTACAGAGAAAAAGGGACTCCTAACAACCACCTGAAAGACCTGGTAGACACCAAAACTGCCCCCATCAGATAAACAGCACTTAAAGCTTTCATCTTTGAGAGAGAGGAGAAAATCAAGCTGCTTCAGATCTGAAAACATCCACAGGTGTTTTTGTCCATCCTTCCACTGTGAGAAGACAACTCAGCACTATGGGTCTGAAAGGATGTGTAGCTGTTCAAGAAGCTCTTACTGAGAAAATGAAACAGACACATCAAACAAAGAAGCTGCTGGTGTTTTCAGAACAATGGACTGACCACCCCAGAGTTCAGACCTCAACCATAACTGAATGTGTTTGGGATTATTTGGTTGGTGAGAAGCAGAAAATGCTAAACCAACTTCTAAGACTGAACTTTGGAGGTGTGTCTGGGTTGAGTATATGTGTGTTTTCTGCTTTTTTCCTGGAACTGAAAAATGAATCATTCATACTTAATGCCCATTTTGAGCAATGAAGGGTGAGCTCTGACTTTTGCACATGAAAATTGTATTACTGAAGCATTTTAGCAATAAAATATAGTATATAGTATAATAACTTGATTTGAAACCTTCCTACCATATTTGTCTGTTTGTTTGTTTGTTGTGTTTTTGGTCCTCGGCCCACCGCCAGCCTTGCACACTGGCTCCCCAAGGCCCAAACCTTGTGTGTGAATCAGGAGCTTTTCCTTATAGAAGTTAAACTCCATTTACATTCTTTTAGTAGGAACCCCAAAGCACCCCTCACTCCATTTACTACTTTGTAGTGTTTGCATGATCCAGTTCAGAAGAAAGTCAGAGGCCAGGAGTATAGAGTGCGTTTCCCTCTGAAATGTTCATTTTCCCTGCAGTTATTTAGACGCTAATAAAAGCTGGGGCTCAGTTTCTCAGTGAAGCTCTGCTTGGTCTTGTCGATGAGATGGTCTTAAATCATGACACTAATGGCCTGATGAATTACCCACACAAACCCAACGCACTAGAAGAAGTTGGCTGAGTAACATAAAACCATCCTTATGTTGAAATCTTCTCACTTGAGATGACATAATGACTCATGTTGAAGTAAAAGCAGCTACTAAAACCCTGAGTAGAAAATCCAACAGACATGAGTTATACCTCAGCTCCCTGCAGAATTAAAGTGAAGTTTGTTTGTCTCTATTTTTTACTTTTTGGAGAGTTTTGTTCTAAAATAAAATGTGAATGCTCCAAAGTGAGAGGTGTGGGCAACAGTAGAGCAGAACAGGAGCTGAACCAACATGACAGAATGAAACTAAACTCGCTAACCTATTCACTACACTTAAAAGGGAATCCCACTGATTTTTCAGAATGTAAATGACACCATTCCAAGTGGTTTGAGGTAAAATGGTTCATTGTAGAGATTCTTACTGACTTATTTACAGTGGTGCTGATAGGAACCAGGGGTCGCCATGTCTACAACACAAATATAGCCATTTTATTTACTATCCAAAACCACCAGTGAGTTTTTATGTGTAATGTTGATGATGGTAAAATAGTGGAAAAACATGAAAAAAAGTTTTCTTTAGATACTGTTTTCCCTTGTGTGTATGTCTCCGCTGTAAATGGACTAAAAATATGTTTTAGGCAAAACCGTCTCAAAACTACCGTAAATGTGCAATATTTCATGTGTAATATGTGTAAAATATCCTTATAGTGTAGATTCTTTTGCTTTTTTTATTTATAATGTTTATATTCTTAATTTTTGTGAAACATACAGTTTATTTTTTATCTTTAATGTATATTTTTATCTTTAATATATATATGTAGTGTATACATGGTACTAATCAACAAACTGTAACCTTGTTAAGTAATTAACAAGGTTGATACCTTGTTTGCTGATTCTTTTCTTGTTACTCTTTCTCTTGAGTGCCTTGCTGTCCATTTGCTGCTGTAGCTCTGTGAATTTCTCCTGTTGTGGGAATAATAATGTAAGGATTATCTTATCTTATCATATCTTACCCTATCTTATCTTATCTTTAAACAATGTCTAAAAGGATTTGCATCTTAATCATCTATTTGTGCAGAAATTTAGAAAATTCGGTGGATTTCCCCTTTAAGTACATATACATGAGATTTAAATCATGTAGAACTTATTTAAATCTGCCATTTAATTTAATGAGCATAAGTGACTTAATTTTTCATTTTAAAAATGAAATATTAAAGCATTATGTGTTTTAAATGTATATTTCAACAGATATATGTATTTTTCAGATTATATTTTTATATAAAAAATACCGAGAGAGATGAAGGCTCGAGCGTGTGTGGACGAACTGCCAGCCAATCACAGCGCTGGAGGGCGGGGCTTGTCTGAATACGGGTGGGCAAAAACACTGATCTCACTGATCGCTGCCGGAGCCGAGAGCAGTAAAGGTGCAGGAGTGGGTCAGAGCTCAGACACACTCGGAGAGAGAAGTCTGAGGAGAAAAGCGCACAGATGGATGTTTAGCCTCCACACGCCGCCGGAGAAGGAGAAAGAAGGAGAAAGGGAACTGCCGGGGAGGTGTGACAGGAGCGGAGGAGCGAGGCTTCTCTCTCTTTTTTTCTTGGTGAGTAAAGAGGAGCCGCGTTTTCTTGCCTTTCTGCTGCGTCAGTGTTTGAAGGGAGGCGTGAAAACAAGTCACGCTTTCACCGCCCATGTGAAGCTGAAGGTAGAACAACACGGGAGGACGGAGGCTGTTCGGTTCTTTAGTGATATAAAGAGTCTTAATACGGAGTGTTTTAACGCTGAGACCCACAAATCTGAGTGTAAGACTGAGGACTGTTGAGTGTAGTGAGTGAGTATTTAGAGTACTTGACCCAGTTTGACCCTGATACCTTTAGCACAGAATTACAGTAGCTGTTTTTATTTATTTATTTATTTATTTATTTGGGGTAAGTTTCTTTCTTTCTTTCTGTCTTTCTTTCTTTCTTTTTCAAAATGTATTATTTACTTATTTTAGGGCCAGTTGTTTTTGTTTTCGGATTTTTTTTTTTTAATACATTTTTGTAGGGCAGCTTTTTTGTGTACTATTTTTTATTTTGTTGGTATTTTTAAAATAAGCAAGCAATTTATTGTAATGCTGGTTGTTCTTATTTATTTATTTATTTATTTGTATTAAAAAACGTAATTTATTTCCCCCATAATCCTTCACTTCGATTAACATAAATAAACCAGCTGCGACCCACTGGTTCAAATACATTTCAGGTTTATTGTGTCCTAGATGCTCTTCAGAAAATTGATGCAAAAAAATGTGAAAATAGTCCGTCTGTTCTTATTAGGGTGGTCAGTGCGCTGATATTTCTCCTTATTGTGGTAAATTGCATCACATTGTCCCAAAATGCTTTTCTCAGCACAAGCATTTTATTGTGGGTATCATCAGTACTGAGAAAATGCTGAACAGCCGCATGTTTCATTGCAAAGAGAGCACAATTAGGCCTGTTTCACTGTATTTAAGGTGGTACAGAATGTAAAGCGCTGAATGAAAACCACTGTAGTTATAGTTTTTAGTCATATCTTGATGCATATTGCATATCGAGAAGTATCGTGATGTATGTTTTTGCCATATTGCTCACCTGTCGTTCTTATTGAGCAGCACATTGTTTGTGATGATGGTAATTTGGTAACTGTGAGTAGCAAAGAACCGGTGCCTTAAGAGAGAGAAATGCAGGCAGAGTAATGATGCACTTGGGGGTCAATGCAGATTTTTTCCAGTGTGATGCCCACAGAGCTTCCTTATCTGTGATATTTCAGATGCAGAAATTTCAGCATCTGTCATTCATTTAGAGGAAAAGGTCAGGCAGTGTGTAATAACTACATGCTATGCCACGTATGTAGGTCCAATTTCACGCTTTTGGTCAATGTTATATGGAACTAATCATCAGTGAAACTGGCCTGTCGGACCTGCCAGAGTGAATACATCAAGGAGCAGGTGCATGGATGAAATTCAGACTATGCTGCATGTTTTTGGAACATGCACGCAGATGTTTGGAATAGGCGTGAACCCGCCGGCAAGTGCTTTGTGTGCTTCTTGCAGTGGTGTATTATAGCAGCTTATGTGTTCTCTTTGCAGTTTTTCAGTATTTTTGTACATATTCCAACAGCAGGGCTGTAATAGCAGGACTGCACAATAGCCCATATTATTTGTTGACCATTATCGCAGTATTGGCCTTTGCAAAACTGATATTGCCCAATGCTTCACTATGCAAATAAGCCTTCTGAACAATTACTGTGCTTTTTACTGTGTGCTGTCAGCATCCTGACCAATCACAGTTCCAGATGATTGGTCTTGTGGGCGGATGTGTCACGTTATTAATAAATATTGTAATATATTACAAGATGTGTCATTATAGCAATATAACTGCTAAGCTTGGATTTTGTGCAGCTCTAATGCTGTTTCTTGTTATATTTCAACAGATAAATTCAGTATTCAAACACATTTTTATTCATGTCTTGATCAGAACCACACCTTCCTTACCTTTTAATCCAGAATTAATTCTGGAATTTGCAGTCTTCATATTGTTTGGTAGGTTTGTAAGTGCTGGATCTCTATGATATTATGAGTATTGGACGGTTAAAAGGGAAAAGAATGTGTATAATTCAACATGAAATGGTTCATCATAGAGTCTCAGATTTCTTTACAGTGGTGCTGATGGAACCAGGAGTCGCCATGTGTACAACACAAATATTGCCAGTTTATTTACTATCCAAAACCGCCAGTGGACCTACACGTGTCTTCTGGGCTTTTATATGGAATGCTGGTGATGCTAAAATAGTGATAAAAACAACATGAGTGACAAAACAAAAATGAAGATTATTTTGCCTTGTGTGCACCCTGCATGTGCCTCTTAACCATGAAAGGATTTATGGAAAGTACATTTTAGGCCAGAACGCTTTCTCAAAACTATAATAAAACAATGTCTCAGACATCAGGAAGTGCATTCATAACCATTTCACAGCATAACTTTGTGTTAGGGAGCTTTTAGAGGTGGACGTCTGGTTCCTATCACCACCACTGTGAACAGTTCTGACACAGTAAGTTTCTCTAGAACGGAGCATTTCACACCAAACCACTCTGAATGACTTTGCTCACTTCTTAATGATTAAATTATGCAGTAATTTTGCAAAGTCACACTTTTTACTCTTGTTCAGCAGCTGTGTGCTAGTGTAGTATATCTATAGTTTGAAATGTTCCTCTTTTAGTAAATGCGTATATCAGGTTCAATTCCTATTTTATCTGCATGGATACTTTAATAACAGTTGTTGGCACCAGTATCAAATGTCCAATAAATAATCGGTTTCATAATTTTCATAGGAGAAAATATATTGTTGACATTCACACATGCCACTTAAAACATCCCAACAGCATCTAGCTGGCCAGTGTGTATCAGAGATGATGTATGAAGTGTGCTGGATGCGGCACAAGCCTGTTTTTTTGTTTTTTTTGCAGTAAAATTCCATTTGAGTGATTGAGTTATAGTTTTGTAATGATTTTTAAATTTCAGGTGGGTGATATGGCAAAAATATAACCTAATGATGTGTTATATATTACAATATATTATAATATATTATAAAATAATATAACAATACTTTTCTCAGTACATTTTCTCAGTGCACGATATGCATCATGATACTTTTTTCCTAAGGTTTGATAAGTTAGAACTGAAAAAGAACCATTCAAAAATACTGTCTAAAAATTATGAGTACAGTGATTTTTTATTTAATGTTTTGCACACTGTTCTTTAAACAGGACTATTTATTCTCCTTTCTATAGAAACATACAGGTGGTCAGTGTTCTAACAATGTCCACAATATGCTCAGGGAATCATAATATAATGTCATTTATATCGATAATGATAAATATCATCATATTGCCCACCCCTAAATTTCATTAATGTTTGTTTATTTGAGCTCTTTCATCGGTTGGAAGAAAACTGAGTATCAGAGGCTAGGAAGCAAGACAGCTAATGAGCCAGTTTGCTTTAGGCTTGTACTTTAATAGTTGCATACAATGCAACTATTACAATACAAATACAGTTCAATTACAGTACAATCTACAACACAATAGTAGTACAGTAGAAAAAATGCAAAACAAAAAAGACTAATTATTCATCGCAGTTATTTGTATGGCAGTTAATGGCCTTTTGAAATGTCATGACTGTCACAGGGCTGCTGAGAATAGCAGTGAGTCTTAAGTGTGCTTGGCCCATTTTGACCCTGACACCTTTACAACAGAATTACTTCTGTTTTAATGTGGGATTATTTTGGCGGGTATCCATAAACATTTCTTTATTCAAAATAAGTTAATTTCTTTATGTCTCTTTAAGACTCTTTGTGTATATTTCTTTTACATGACCTCATGTAAAGGGACACTCCACCAATTTTTCAAAAGTTCTACATAATTAGATGATTGAAATGTAAACAGAGTCATTCAGAGTGGTTTGGTGCAAAATGCTCTGTTCACAGTGTTGGTGATAGGAACCAGACGCCACCTCTAAAAGCTCCCTCAATGGAAATTATTACATGAAATGGTTATGAATGCACCGCCTGATGTCTGACACATTGTTTTATGATAGTTTTATGATAACGTTTTTGCTTAAAATGTATTTTAATCCATTTATTTTAATCCATGCATGGTGGAGGGGTATGCAGGACGTTGTAAGGCAAAATAGTCCCCAAAGAAAATTCATTTTTTAAAATTTTTTCACTATTTTATCATCATCCACACTCTATATAAAAACTCAGGAGGCACATGAAGGTTCACTGGTGGTTTTGGATAGTAAATAAAATGGCTATATTTATGTTGTAGACATGGCAACCCCGGGTTCCTATTACCACCATTGTAAAGAAATCTCTTAAGAGTCTGTAAGTTTGTCTACAATGAACCATTTCATGCCAAACACTCTGAATGACTCTGTTTACATCTCAAGGACTGAATTATTCAGAAATTTTGAAAATATGGTGGAATTCCCCTTCAGTTGTACTGGTTGTGCCACTTTGCCACTTGGATCGTGTCAGTTTGTGTTGCTTTGGTGTGCATGGATAGTTCATGTGTGAAGTGTGTTCTGACTCGGAAGGTGGGGAGGGTGAAAGAGAGAGAGAGAGAGAGAGAGAGAGAGAGAGAGTGAGTCAGGGAGACAGAGGGAAGGAAACCCGTGAAAAATTCACTCAGTCTGCAGCGCAGAGGAAATCCACAGAGCTGGAGACGGGCTGCCTTTGATGTGTGATCTGAGAGAGTCTTTACCCTGGAGGAAAGAGACTGTGCCTTGAAGAAACTCAGAGCCGAGGCCGTGGCCTGATGACATTACTGCCATGGAGGCCAAGTGAGGCTGCACAGAGTAGAGCAGCAGAGCTACAGCTGCACATTTTCAGCCCACGGAGTGCAGTTCTTTGCTCATATTCTGTTGAAATTCTGTTCATGCTCTGTCTACAGCTGTGTTCTTCTGTAGCTGCTGTTGTGAGGTTCAGTAATCTCGAACCTAATTTGCGACATTGAAATGAAATATTGTGGTGCACAAAATGCCTCTCTCTGTCACTGAGTAACTTGAAGGAAGATGTTGTCGGCAATTATTTGCCAAAATGATTTGAAGAGTAACATAACTCATATGGAAATCTGATATATGGCAATATATGGCATTCAAATATATGACATATATTGACATATATGGATTTCTCTTATATCCAGCTTACTTACATATGGACATATATGTGACATATTTAAAACTGGCCTTTTTGAAACATAGGACATATATTTCAATATTTATGGTGCTTTGTTTAGATTTTTTGCTGGTGCTTGTATCAGACATATGGGTATGATCCATGTGTCAGATATATACAAACACACACACACACACACATATATATATATATATATATATATATATATATATATTGCTGCTGTCGGAAAAAACTTCTCCAAAATAATAACTTTACAGGACAGGGAAAAATACTTTTATTGTAAGTCAATGGAACCAGACTTTATGTATATTTGTGTGTACACAATCCATAAATTATACATGTATGCCCAATATTTGATACTATATTATATATATGTACATAACATATATGTACACATATTTTGAAATACATGCCTGACTCTTTGTGATATATGTTCGTATATGGCTATATATCTCATTCCCCTATGGGAAGCCATGCTGAATTAGCTAGCCAAGTTAGGAACAGTGCTAGCTGGCTTGATAGACATTAAAACAGCTGAATGTGACTTTTTTGTCCCGTATTAGTAACTAAATTGTAACTGAGTTGTGTATCAGTCATAGAATTCACACCTGTATTACTTTAATCACCCTCTTGGTGGCTGTAATACAGCACTGTTTACCTGTTTAGCAGATAAACAGCTCTCAGTGAGAGTTAGCCAGGCTGAAGTACAGCATCCACACGATGGGGTTAGTTTTAATACAGTGTTACGACTAAAACTCACAAAGAAAACAACGAGAGAAGTTATGCTGCATTTGAGTGGTGTCGAAACTGGGAAACTAGGAAATACCAATTTTCCCACTTTTAAACTGGGTTTGAACAGCCAAAAAAGTTGTATTTACAACTGGTTAACTGGGTGTTCTAGATGATACACAAGTTTAAGAGATGTGACGTATAATGCGACCTTTAACCTTTCATAGGAGTGAAAAACAGTAAACTTACAGTGAATGTGATTAAAAAATATGTAACTCATGAGATTTTATTAGATGTATGTGCTTTTTAACCCAGCAAAGAAAAAGCAGGCTATGTTTTCTCTGGACATCTGTGCTGTCTTTTTCCGTGTGGTGGGTGTATGTATGAATGAGCACCCGAACAGAGTTTAGTGGTGCACTCGAACGCAGCATTAGAGCTGGGCAGTACGATAGTCTGTCTGTGATACATACATATACACACAATATAACAATATATATACACAATATTACAATAAATATGTCACAGTATGCTTTTTCCCAATTATTGACCATTAAAAGCACTTCCCAACTGTTGGTTTGATTAAGAAGAGAGCTTAATTAGGCCTGTTTAATTAGATTTAGTGCAGCACAATGTGTTGATACTTTTTGATCGTTTTAAAATGTAGCACTACCTTATCTGTTCTAACTTACCAGATGTTGGTAAAATAAATATCATGAAATATTGTGCATCATGAAAACTTCTCCCCCCCTGATTTTCTTCCCAATTTAGTTGTCTCCAATTCCACGCACTAGTTAGGACTCCCCCAATCACACGATACTATCAACGCTAGGAGGGCGAAGGCTAACACAGGCTTCCTCCGAGACCTGTGAAGCGGCACTGCTTCTTTTCAAACTGCCGCTCACGCAACGTCATTGGACAGCTGAACGCGCTCGGAGGAAAGCGCCAACCGCCAGTTCTGTTACGTCAGCTAACAGACGCCTGCGCTGACTAGCATCGCCTTGAGTGATGGGGGGAGAAGGGGGGACCATCCTACCCACCCAGAGAGCGAGGCCAATTGTGCTCTCTTGGACTCCCAGCCACGGATGGCTGTAGCATCACCAGGGATCGAACTCGCGATCTCCTGACGATAGGGCCAACGCTTAGACGGTTGCACCACCCGTATCGTAAAAAACTTCTTGAATTATCATGAGATTACATTGTTGCCATATTGCCCAGCTCTAAGAGACGTCCATGCCCCCTGTATAAATTTAAAACAGTTCATTTTTTAAAGTTTCTCTACATACAGTCATTAAAAACATACTGTAGATGTCCGGTTAAAAAAATATATATTTCAATTTATTATATATTATAGTGCTAATAGCCAGTAATAATGATTTAAAAGGCCTGTCATTATCCTTGCCTTGGAACAGGTCACTGTAATTTACTGTAATTCGATCACAAGAGATTAAACTGTAATGAGTCACACTACATTGTTACAGGAAAAGGTAATGTGTCACTTGTATGAAAAAAGACTCAAATTTATGTGCAAATATTGGTGCAAAAAAAAATGAAAGGGAGAAAGCTTCCAGTAGTCCTTGTACTTTCCAATTGTACTTTTCCGATTAGTGTGGGACTTAGAGAGTATTATAGAAGTCAAGTAAGTTTTTCCCAGGATGTAATTAGTGACATAATCCATTTATGATTGCTCTTTTGAGTAACTACTTCAGCATTGTATACAGCTGGCCCCTCAGTCTGTTACATTTAACCCAAACGGGGTAAACTGTAACTGCGCTCCTGCCACTTTTGACTGAACTCTCTTTAAATGGTGGGTGCTGGAAACACAGTTTACATTCTCATCTGAAGCAGAGATCAGTAGTTTGCATGTTAAAGAATATGAACCTTGCTTAAGTTCAAAACTGAACAAAATGTGACAGTTTGCACTTGATAAACAGGCTTGTCTCAGCATCCTAAAGCTTGCTGGTAATAGTACAGTAATGCAATAATACATACAATCCAGCCATGTAAAGAGCAAGGGAAATGCATTAGATCAAGGCTACATGCATAAAAAGAATAGAATTACAGGGTTATATCCAAAACCCATCTGTGATTCTGATAGCCGGATGGCGGCGGGGCAGCACTTTCGGTCACGGGGGTGTCGGCCGAACAATGGATGCGGAGTGGAGAATATTTTAGCGATGAAAGGATCCTCACTGGCGTAAAAAATGCATTCGTTCATGCTTTGGTCTTTAAGAGCCCAGTGCCCACGCAAGGCTCCTAACAGGCGTGCAGTCCCTCGGGTCCTGTTCATTCGGGTGGGGTGGGGGGATGTTGAGGACGCTTCCACGCTCCAAAGCTAGGCAGAGGCCTTAGATCTACCACCTACATATGATGTCATGCATATACTTAAGATTCTGTGGGTAGAAAATGACAATAAATCACTTCGCGAGGAGTTATAGGAAGAGAAATGCTGAGAAATAGAGAGAACATGACTGGATGATTGGATTAAACAACTGAATTATAGCAGAGAACAGTTACATCTGGCTTTTTAGGAATGTATTGTAGAAAATGATAATGAGATAAATCACTTGGTGAGAAGTTATGGAAGGTGAACGCTTCCAAAATAATAAGAAATAAACTAGAACAAATACATTTACCACAGATTATATAATGAAGTGACGTCAGAATTTTAGCAGAGGCTAAATTTGATCCTTTATTAATGTATTACGTACCAAACTATCCTGGCTATAGTAGAATTGGCTATTAAGGACAACCTACTGATTTTCCAGAGTCTGGAAAAAAGTAGAAAACATATTTAAATGTTAAGTATATATTAAGTATATAATAAGTATTAAATCATTTTTCCATATTTAATTTGTCCACTTTTTACCTTTATTACAGCTGCTGTTCTTTTGAGGAGACTCGCTTTGAATTTTTCAAAGAAATCTGCAGCCACACCTCCAAAGTTCAGTCTTAGAAGTCGGCTTAGCATTTTCTGCTTCTCGCCATCCAGTGATGTTGAGGTGTGGACTCTGGGGTGGTCAGTCCATTGTTGTGAGGACACCAGCAGCTTCTTTGTTTGATGTGTCTGTCTCCTTTTCTCAGTAAGGCCTTCTTGACAGCTATGCAAGAGTGCAGTTTGATTTTCTCTTATCTTTCAAAAACTTTGACATTCTCTTTCCTTAAGTAGATGATCTTACATCTAATCTCCCCAGAAATATCTGAAAAAAATTCTGAAAAATGAATAACTTGTACTTATTGAACAGTTTGACTGGAAATGAAATAACTGAAGGGTGGTCTCTCTCTTTTTACACAGTACTGTACTTTAAAAACTCTTGACATACACAAAGAATGGCTCACCTAAACTGCATTTATGTTTCATTTGCATTTCTAAGGCTCTCTGTTTGAGGCTCGTGTTGATGTATGTGCCGTCATGGTTATTAGCCCTGTGCTACGTCTTCAGGAAGACCGATGGATACACCCTGACGTCTCAGTGGCACTTGATGGATTAGCCTGATCCTGCGTGCCCTCATATCCTATTAGCTGAGAAGCGTTTGAGAAATGGGCTGTTGAGACCAGATACATGCCCATTAGGATGGACATTTTCCATCATGGGGGCTTCTGATGGAAAGCGGCCTTACATCAGACGACCCTTAGCGACATTAACCGAAACGCCACCATGCTAACCGTATGAAGCCGAGGCAGATGTTGGCCCAGACGTTTGGCAGGGTGACTGAAGGGTGTCATTTGAAACCTGCTAACGACAAGTTTGAGGATGCAACCAAGGCACGCATAGGGGTCATTATGAGCCATCCGTTGTAGACCAGCATGAGGGCTGTAAGCAAAAGGTATGACGCAGGTGTGCGGAATGTTCTGCCAGGGTTGTGTTCTCTCAGGTGTTGTAGGCCTCCTCACCACAGGCCTCTTCGAAGTGTGCTAACAGATTGCGACTCAAGTTACTCAT
The DNA here is from genome assembly GCF_904425465.1 of Colossoma macropomum. Classification (NCBI taxonomy): domain Eukaryota; kingdom Metazoa; phylum Chordata; class Actinopteri; order Characiformes; family Serrasalmidae; genus Colossoma; species Colossoma macropomum. Next base: position 37,230,635 of record NW_023494784.1, read on the forward strand.
GCTAGCAGGCCTGTCGGTTCTTACCTAATCCTTTCTGGACACGAGCGGTTGACAAATGTGGCCTGTTTAAGTGATTAGCATTCGCTGTGGGATGTCAAAGACTGCAGTGTTTGCTTTTGATGGTGGTCTCTACTCATATTCCTCATTCATTCCTGAAATGCACAGCACTTCAGGCAGCCCAGGTGTTTAAGAGGAATATGCAAGACCTAACGGTGCTTGACTTGTTAACCGATTAACTGGCAAGTAAACAAGTGTTTGACCAGTGCCATTGGCTAAAAACGTTAACAGTTCGTATTTGAATAGGCACATTTGTCATTCAAGTTGACGAACGTTTTGGAATATGCATGAGGTTGCATGAGACAATTGGTTCCACTAGATAGGCCTGTTAAAAAAAATAAAGAGCACAGCTAGAAATAGTGATGTTTGGGACAACAATAACACGACTACAATCATGGACCATCTCATAAGCATCCACAAGCAGTGTTCTTCAAGAGAAAGTGTGAAGCATGGTGGTGGGAGTGTGTGCAAAATTATAGAGAAGGTGGTGGACACAGACAGCTTCTGAGGTACACTGAGCCAAAGCTTGTCCCGTTCCTGGTATTTCCTTGTTCGTCTGGACTTGTAATACGTGGTGAATATAACTTTGGAGCTTTGGAATATAGAACTTGTAGTAGCCAGTCCTTGTATGTTAGTCATTTTTTCCCCTTTTTACTTTTTTGTCATGTAATCATGAACATGTTGTTTTCAACATCTCAGTTTAAACAAACAATTTCTTACTTACTTATGTTTAAATTGATACTTCATTCACATGCTTATACCTCGTTCAACCTATCAATAATACGTTCTATGTGTATGCACGGAAGCCTTTTTAATATCCTGGTGCATTGATACAGAATTCAGTGGATGTGTGTGCTGACAAGTGTGCATATCTCAAGTATTTTACCTTTGACTGTGGCCAAATTATATTTCGGAACCAGAACCATAGTTGATATTTCCCTGTGTTGTCCTGAATTTAGGCTTGTCAGTTAAAGATCTCCAACCTCCAACTAATGATGGTTGATTGTCGGTCAAAAAATAAGCATCACTACTTGTGAACAGCACTTGTCGTTGGAGTAGGAACATGATTCTTGTGTCTTTCTAGAGTAAGATACCTTGCCTGGTCAGAGGATGATGCCATTGCCACCTTTTTTCCATCATTATTTGGTATTGGTCCACATATTTGTATTATTTCCAATGATCTGCAGGCCTGTTCTCCACTTAAACCCCTTATTATTCTGTAACTACAGTGAATTTTACTGTAACCACTGTGAAACTAATATGCAAGCTATGAAAGCTATGAGACTATGTGTCTGCAAATGTTACCTGTTTAAGTGATTAGCGGTCACTCTGGGATGTCAGTGAGAGCAGTGGTGGTTTTTACTGCTCTTCCTTAGCTATTCTTAAGAGTACAGCATTCCAGACAGGCTATATAATAGTCATAGTGATGCTTATGCATATATTGACCTATGACGGATCCAATTTGATAGATGTTTGGGGGTCCCTGGTCAAATAACATAATTATGACATAAAAATGACATATGACAAATGGCATAAATATGGCATATTTACCTTGCATATGCTGAATATAACATACTGGAAGAAATTTTTAAAATAAAATGTGGCTGTGCAAAAGTTGTGGTACATTTTATATGCTATTTTTATTTTTTCCATTGTGTTAAACTTAGTAAATAAATAGAATTTGTGTGTTAAAATTGTGTGTGCTGTGTGAGTAGAGGACATTGTTTTTGTGGACATGTGAAATATATGAAATAACCATTTTATTTTTTATAGTGTTGCAATTACGCTGTGATTTCAATTTGCTTGTGCGCAATATTTCCAATACCAGATCCATTCAAGTGTGTTAGGATTGACTCTGATCCTAAAGAAAGAGCTGATTAATCATCATGATAGTCTGTAGATCACTCACTCACTAATGTAATCCATAGTGACAACCCTCAAATGCAGTTATCTTCCATTTCCCCCAGTCTTTTTATCGTTTTCTGTCTTCTTCTTTTTCTTTTCCTTGCATTAAAACGTCAGCCAGAAGTACCAGCTTTTACGGGATGGGGGTGCAGTTAGAGCTCCTTTGCGTGACTCCAGGGTTTCCATAAAACCCATCACTGTCTTGTCTTCCAACAGTGGCACAGTGGAGGAAGGGGGGCTGGGCTCGGCCAGGACAAAGAGGAGCTAGCCCTGAGTAAAAGCCACTCAGTGGTCAGGGCTCCATGCGCTGATGTGTGTCTCCATTAGTCAGAGTGCCAGCTCAAAGGGGGGACAGCGGGGAGAGCCACGTCTTCATCTAACCTCTTTGTTTGCCTCCGGCGACTGTGCCAGGCAACTCCACAATGGCAGATGGGCTTCGGATAATGACACTTTCCACCGTGGTCTTTACACATACCTCAAGAGTGCAGCGGGGCGTGTAACACAATCCCTCTCCGCTGTACATTACTTATGCTCTTTTTGAATTATTTAGTGAAGTTTATGCTTCGCATTAGCTGCATGGCTGGATAGTGCAAGATCGCTGCCTGGTCTGTGCGTGTTAGCCTCATGAGGATCATGGGGTTTCAGTGTTTTTGTAAGACTCAACTGCAGGCCTGTTGAAATATTTCCATTTCTTTTTAAACACTGAAAAAAAATTTGAAAATGCACCAATATGGGAATTGTAGGCTGATGCCAGTAGCATATATTTTTTCATATTATTTCAAATCATACTGTGCAAAAATCAATAAACAAATCTTTATTTGTTCAATTTCCATTCAGAGCAGTTATTCATTTTCAGCTCCAGGAAAACAAATGGCAGAAACATACACACTTAAAATTGATGGTTCTTCAAGGGTAAATAGAACCATAAACACTCAAAGAACCCCTTTGCATGAGTGAAAGGTTCTTTGCATCATGTAAGGGTTCTTCAGATTGGAGAATGTGTTGAATAACGTGCTATATAGGACTTTTTTGAAAAGGGTTCTATGTAGCACCAAAAAGCGTTCTATTATTACAAGCTTGACATCGTAACAATAGATGAACCCTTTTTGGTGTTATATAGAATCCTTTCCAGAACCATCTACGGGACATTCTCGTAGCAAAAAGAGTTCTATATAGTACCAAAAAATGGTTCTTTGGCTTGTAACAATAATGGAAGCCTTTTTGCTGTTATTTAGAACCCTTTTCAAAAAGGGTTCTATATTGAACCATCTACAGCACATTCTCCATCAATCTGAAGAACGCTTTCACAATGCAAAGAATCCTTTAATCATGCAGAGGGTTCTTTGAGTGTTCAGGGTTCTAGATAAAACCATTTTCTTTACTAAAGAATCCCAGAATAACCATTTTATTGAAGAGTGTACATTTAACAGAAAATCACACAGAAGCCTCAAGAAATAAGTATCATATCAAAACTTTCAGTGTTTATTGTGCCCTCAGTTTGCCTCTATTACAGCTTCCATTCTTTTCAGGAGACTTTAGTTTTTCAAAGAAATCTACAGCCACTTTCGAAGTTCAGTCTTAGAAATTGGTTTAGCATTTTCTGCGTCTCACCATCCAAGTAATCCCAAACACCTTCAGTGATGTTTAATAAAATTCAGGCTCCAGTAGTTTCAGTTAAACAGTTGCTGATATGATTGTCAGTTCTTCATGGTCACATTTTTCTAAACTCAAAAACAACAAAAACTCAAAGTATTTGCTAAAGTTTTTTGTTGCTGTTAGTTCAAATGTTTCTTGTATAACACTGCTGTCAGAACAAAACCTCTCCATTTGTCTCATGTTTCAGGTTTTGACAAAATTTGAAAATACTTGTTGCCCTTTACATTATGTGTCAATTCATGATGAATGGACCAAAAGAAACGACCCAAAATGACTTGGAAAAAGTCTGGTTCCATTGACTTACAATAAAAGTGAGGTCGTTTTTTCCTTCTCCTGTAAAGTTACCATTTTGGAGATATGAGTAAATACAAATTGTGCACCAAAAATGGCAGCAAATGGCATACTTAAGTGTGTTCTCTAAAGGATGTGTTCACTTATTTTCACTTAGAAAATCAACACCACATGTGACTGAGAGTGATGTTTACACAAAATATACTCTTTGTCCAGATTTTTGTCATGCTTCCTGGTCAGATATAAAGGAAAGCATGGTTTTCATAAGCCAGACTGGGAATTCAGTGTCAGATTTTGATGCTAATTAGCTCCTCTTGTGCTTCATTTCAGTTCTTTACTGAGAAGCTGCATTCGATTTGTCTTCCATGGGGCCTCTTTTGCACCCTGTTGTGAAGTCATTCTTTGTATAAGGAGGTTTATCTGGTCTGTTATCAGGGAGGATCTACTGTGATGTTTTGTTTGGCCCAACAAGATGGCAGTAAAAAAGGAAAGCATTGAATTGCTGTACTTTTACAGCCGCTTTACGGTTTCATGTCCCCCACAGAGATGATGCACATAAATTCTGCAGGGAAATGCCTGCCATTTGGCATTTGCTTTATCTTGATTGTGAACACCTGCTGTGGCATACCTGGTTGTTTTGATGCTTTATCTTGGCTAATCAGACCTTAAATTATGCTTGATTGAAACTGTGCTTGGCTAGAAAACCTGAAACTCAGGACAAGAAGGTCTTCAGAACACAATTGTCTTCACTGCTCTTTGTTTTACATCTGTATGCATAAAGGATCTTCACTCTGCTTCCCATGTGTACTTCTAAATTCCCCCTGTAGATGAAGCTGGGTGTGCATAAGCAGCATCAGCAGCCAGATATTCCCCCATTTCTCCAGAGATGGTTCTTTTGATCATTTCCTTTGAAGTTCAACATTTTCACATTTTCACTCCATCGATGCAGTCGGTGGGGGATTCTGCTATTTAATTCATGCTTGGAATCGGGGTTTGTTTTTTGTGCAAAACAGCATTATAAGAATTCCTGCATTCCATCATGGAAAAATAATATGGAAGATCTTCTCTGGGAGACATTTAAGGCAATCTGCAATCATAAAATGTCATAAATAGTTTTATTTCTTTATAACTAAAATTTCCTTGCATTTATTTAATTCACTTCCTCTCATATCTAAATGTATTTTCTAGCAACTTTAATGAAGACTTAGCAACACCCACACAAACACAGCCACATCAGGTCATATATCACTGAAAAGTCTGCTTCCTGTAGAATAGCTTCTAGAATACCTGCGTTCTTAGAATTTGGTGTGTCCATTTCTAACCAGTTTCTGAACAATATTACAGAAGAATTTGGAAATATATCGCTCATAGCTGGATTTACACTAAAATTTGTATTACAGAATAACCTGAAAGATGTTTTGTAATAAAAGCACATAGTGTTTTCTAGATTAAACAACAAAGCAATGAGATTCCAGTAATTCTGTTATGCAAAAACCTTTCTTTATAGCATGTCTTCATAGTGAAATAAGCATATTGACATCTAACATTATCCAGTGGCTAGATTATTATTTAACCTCTTCAACTCCTTGAGACCACCGGTGGTTCCAAAACGCACTTCCTCATATTCTACATAACTTTCATATTTCATAAGCTACATTCAAAAGGTGGGTGTCATATGAGAGCTGTAACTGTCTTCTTTCCAGTCAAATAGATGGGTGATGTAATTTTAAACCCTTATAATAAAAGAAGCTGAACTCACAATTTTTTTGTCTACTGAAAGTCGACCCATTTTTCCACAAATGTGGGCTATAAACTATACATAGATGGCGTCTCTTCAGTGATCTGATCTGTAAAAATTATTTTTATAAAGTAATACAAAGAGCGTCTAAGATTTTTGGCTTTCAGCAGTAAATTGTAAGCATATAGCAATATGTGTGATCATAAAACACATTCTGTTAATTTGAGGGGAGCTTTTACAAAAATAATAAATACATAAAATACAAATTTACATTTATTTCATGCAGTTACTGAATAATTTGCCTTACGTTTTGGTCATGTAAATTCAGATGGACAAGTCAAAATATACCCTGGAGAATAAGAGGTTAAGATAAGATAATCCTTTATTAGTCTCACAGTGGAGAAATTAGGGCATAGCAAGGCATTCAAGAAAGGAAGTAACAAGAAGAGAATTAACAAACAAGGTAATTAACCCAGTGAAGTACAACATGGTTACAGTTTGTTGCTTATTACTGTACAGACAGTATGTAATACTAAAGATAAAAAAACTGTCACAAAATTAACTATGATAACAATGTGAACATCTGTACACTATAATAATATTTTACACATATTGCACATGAAGTATTGATTATATTGCACATGGGTATGGTGATGAATTAACAATATAAACATTATAAATAGAAAAGAGAAAAAATTCTGTACACTTTAAATATATTTTACACATATTGCACCTTGAATATTGCACATGGGTATGGTGATGAATTAACAATACAAACATCATAAATTTACAATAAAAAAAACAAGCTAAGGATATTTTACACTTATTGTACATGAAATATTGCACATGGGGTATAGCACATGAAATATTCATTTTAAAATACACAATTTATGCATATTTAAGATAAAATCTCATTTGCATATCAAAAACATATCACAGAACTTCCAGTGCTATACTTGTAAATACTTGTTACTTGCAATACTTGTATTTTTTGTAAGTAACTTGTTAATAATCAACTGGATTCATTTTAACCTGCAGTTTTTGTTTTCCTCCTTTTCTTCATTTCAAGATAGATTCCACATCGGTATGCAGGAGTCATGGGTAAAATTGAAGGGAATTTTTTTCTATTGCAAGATAATGCTTAAAGCTGTTTTTCCCACTGAACACTGAATGGTCCAATCTTCCTCAGGCTGCATGGTCACTCTCCATAAAACGAGAGCCATCCTCTCTTACTTTGAAGTGTGGGCCTCAGAGCTCGCAGGTATAAACCTTTATGCCCCATGTCTAATGATGGTATGTGTTTTGGACAAACTGTTCATGGTTTACAGTTAGAGATCCCAAAATCTGTTTTCACAAATGGCTTGCAGCCCTGCTTGTCCAGTTTTATTCAATTATAAATGAAACAGTCTCATCCACAGCTCTGGTTTGTCCTCAGAAGTAGGGCTGACTCTGTTACGCTATATTGGCTCTGTCCTTGCATGTTATCCTCCTGAGGCATTTGCAATGGAATGATCACTTTTTGGAGTTCAGACGGAGACGATGCTTTTCGAGACGTACCCATTTGATCTTTTTTTTCCAGCTGTTTCCCTGTAAACATGTAAAAACGCTGCCAAAAATAGCTGCAAACATGCTGAGGGGTGTATGTTTTTTCCATTTCATTTACTGAGCTTCTGTGTGTTGGTTTACTATGCAGATATTTTAACTCAGCAGCCCAGTGCTGGTGAAATGTCTTGCTCTTCCAGAATACAATAAATATATTATCAAATATAGCTGCAAGCTGCAAGCAGCAATCTGCGGGGTCCAAGCAATATTTTGCAAGTAGGCCCCAACATTGCAATTATTATTATATTTATAAATTTAGTACAGATGCTACTCCTACAGAGTGCAAGAAATACTTGCTTAATTTGATGTACTTGATTAAATGTCAGTGTGAAATATTGGTTAAATCAAAACATCTGTCATTTGCTGATCATTTTTTAAGCAATTTTTTGCTAATACCGATGAGATTCTGATGTCATCGTCCCTACATTGAACACGTAGAGCTAGAGTGTCTCACTCTTGATGATAAAGAGGCCATGTTCTTTGGAGGAGCGTCGGGAAACACATATGGTGCCATTGCAATGGGTGGTTCTTTAAAAACTCTACTGAAACCACTCTATTAAAAGGTTTTTAGGGAAACCAAAGATGTGGCAGCATTCTTAAGATCACTTTTTGGCACCTTTATTTTTAAGAATATATTACTGTGGTTTTCTGGGCTGTTTAAATGTAATTGCTAGTGATATCAAATGCATTACTAACATGTTAACACAAAGTATTAACACCACTACTTTTTAGCAGCGTTAATGTATTTTACTAGTTTGACCCTTTGTTCTAGCCTGAAGCCCAACTGCTCTCTGCATGTCGCTGTCCTCCCATTGGGCCTCCCTTTGAAATACAGTCTTTAAATGCCAAGATGCTCCTCTGATGGCTCTAAAAATAAAAAAAAGAAAATTATTTTTTAACTACTTAAATGATGAATTTGTTCATCACTGACGAATAATGTGGCAATATCAGTGCTATCATGAACGCCAGCACTGCAAGACTGCAGTGGACTGCTTGTAGGAGAACTATGCAAAAATCAATGAGCAGCAAACTAACAAAAGCAACAGGAAAGTGGAGCTCCACTATCCCTCGAAACAAGATGTAACACAGCTGTATGAGAAGGAGAGTCAGTCATGGAGGAGTTGAACATTGACTGTATATGTAATATCTATGATTGATATATACACACTTTACGTGATTTTCATGTTCATATTCTACATTCACAAAATGAAAATAAGATCATTGAATTACTGAAAGTTTCAGATGAAACTTATTTTGTTCACTCATGTAGCTTTTTTTGGTCACATTTGAGAAAATAATCTAAGTGTGATTTATGTACTACATAAAATGATGCAGTTCATCACTATTAAGTATTAGAATTGCTTGGCAGTCCTAGTAATAGCACAGTGCCATAATAATTGCATAGTAATTTACGTTCTGAATCAACAGGTTCCAGTCTGCACTTTTGACTTTTCTGTTAGACAACAAACGACAAAAATATGGCAAAAATATAAAAGGATGTTTATCTTTCCATACAAAACAAGACTGTATGCACATCAGTAGATTTTTAATTTTATTTCAAATTGAAATAATAATAAAATATCTCCTTTTCTACTTACAAACATGAATGTGGTATGGATTGAAAATTCTGAATTCTGATTTTAACGGAGTGTTTGTGCTTCAGTGAGCTACATGTGAGCAATAATTCATACCAAATCACAGCATGCTTTTGTTTTTTGACGGTAATAGGGGATAAACACATGCACCCAGCCATCGGTGAACATGGCGTGAAAAGGCTCAGTCTGGAGGTGTCTGAAAGATAAAAGAGAGAAGACAAATCCCTCGCCTCCAAAATCTCAATTAGCTCGTTTTACTTTTCCGCCATGCAGTGGCTTCGGCCTTCTTGGGTTTTAACCCCCACACCCTCCTGTCCCCAGTTTTTCTGCAGCTGCTGTTGGGACATTTTATCCCTCCTTGTTATCGCCCCTCATATGCACCCCACCCTGACCCGAGCACTGAAAAAATGGTGCGTCTTAGCCATCCTTCAAAGGGATTTGCTCTTTCTCTCACCCAGTGCCCTCCAGAGGGGCTTAACCCCTCAGAACAATGGGGGGAAAGCAGAGATGCCCTGGTGGAGGAGGTCAGCTGGCCACTTAAACTTTCGGCTACGTTTTCCAGGCTAAAGCAGCAGGACTTTGTGTTTATCACGCTGGGAATGAAGATGCTTACAGTAAGGCACTGATTCTCGGTCCTGATTCTGGAGAACTGGAGTGTTTTTCTGCACTAATGCACCCACTTCAGCTGGCGAAGGGCTTGTTTATACTTAGAATTCAGGAATATAATCAGCGCTAACAAAAGCATGATATTAATTCTGCCTTGTAGCTCTTTGAAGCAAGCAGAGAAATTCTGTACCACTTCTGTGTTTTAAGGAAAGAAAAAAAATATATTAAAAAAAAATATTTATATTTATATAAAATTATTATATTTGTTGACATAAAAACAAATGGGAAAGGTCAGACGCGCAGACTATACAGAATGTAAATGTGTGGCAATATCGCTGTTGTCAGAAGAAAACCTTGTATGTCCAAAATGGTAACTTTACAGGAAAAGGAAAAAACCTTCTTTACTTTTAATGGAAGTCAATGGAACCAGACTCTTTCCACATCATTTTGGGTCATTTTTTTGGTCTATTCTTCATGAAATTTACACACAACGTAAAGGACAACAGGCATTTTAAAATTATGTCAAAAGCTGAAAATCAACAAAAATGGAGATACGAGGTTTTCTTCCAACAGCAGCGATATGCAAATTTCATAACACAGATGTCTCTCTTGTGCCACAAACTGATCATTTTTTCTAGAAGTCAAAAAGCAATGACTTATTATGCTTTTGTTTTCTTCAAATTCCAATTGCCAAAGACCAGGACTGTCACTAGACAGTTGGATGAGGGGGATGAACCTTTATTAGGGGGGTCTGGAGGCATGGTCCCCCAAGAGAAATAGAAACTTGGCTACAGAATGTATGTTTGTCGTGATTTTTAGAGTAGCAGTAGGCATAAAATGGATCTATATATATATATATATATTAGGATAAAGATGCATTATGAGGCAAACTGTTGATTCATCGAGATGGTCAGTTTTAATCAGTCCATTAATTGGAAGTTAAGACACCACAAACAACCAGTTAAGCCACAGCAGGTAGTGAATTGAGAAAGCAAATACCAGAGCTTTTCCTATAGAGTTTGCAGAGGACTGCAAACTCTCGGTGGATTCCTAGTACAGTTATTTAGATCTCAGAGCTCTTATAGAGTTTCCAGAACTTTTCCTATAGAGTTTGCAGAGGACTGCAAAGAGGACTGCAAACTCTTGGTGGAGTTTTTATATTCCTGCAAACTCTCGGTGGATTCCTAGTACAGTTATTTAGATCTTTTAGTGGGGTTAAACTGGACTAGCGATACCTGTGCCTAACACCAAAGTGCCTTAAACATAGTTAACACAAGTTTTTTTTACATACAAATATTTTTCATAGAACAAAATCTAACTGGACTCACATTGTCTCACAAGCTCTGTATATCAAACACAATAAATAATAAAATGCACATTACAACACCATTAATATAAATGTAATGCAGTTTATTGCGTAATTACTATGTAATTAAGCATGTAATCACATTTAAATATGGCAATGCGATAGTAATAAAACTCTAGACTTGGGTCAGGTATACTATAGGGTGCAGGTACTTTAAGAGCAGTGTTCGGAAACACGGCTGTAAGGCGAAAAATTCTCTATTCCGAGGCATAAAATTCAGTGAGGGAGAAAGATAAAGGGGAGAAATATGAGGGAGATCAAACAGAGAGGCGGAGAGAGGGAGGGTGGAGAGCGATGGAGCGAGAGAAACTCTTTTAAAGTCAAATAAGGGTTGGTGCCCTTTGAGGTCCCAGAGTGTCAGCCTGCACGTCAAGTGCTCGTCTCTCTGCCTTGATGAAAGGAGATGGTGGACGTGTGACCCGGCCTTTTCAAATCTCCTATCTACTGACACTCGAATAGTGCCGACCCTTATCCACCACGAGCTTCCTGCTCTTTGTTTCAGACTTATATCCAGACTGTGGTTGTAACTATTGATTATACACTGATCAGCCATAACATTAAAAGGCCTTGTTTCTACACTCATTGACCATTTTATCAGCTCCACTGACCATATAAAAGCACTTTGTAGTTCTCCAATTACAGACTGTAGTCCATCTGTTCCTCTGCATACTTTGTTAGCCCCCTTTTACCCTGTTTGTCAATGGTCAGGAACCCCACAGGACCACCACAGAGCAGGTATTATTTGGATGGTGGACCATTCTCAGCACTGCAGTGACACTGATGTGGTGGTGGTGTGTTAGTGTGTGTTGTGCTGGTATGAGTGGATCAGACACAGCAGTGCTGCTGGAGTTTTGAACTCTGTGTCCACTCACTGTCCACTCTATTAGACACTCCTACCTTGTTGGTCCATCTTGTAGATGTAAAGTCAGAGACGGTAGCTCATCTGCTGCTGCACGGTTTGTGTTGGTCATCCTCTAGTCCTTCATCAGTGGTCACATGATGCTGTTGGCTGGATATTTTTGGTTGGTGGACTATTCTCAGTCCAGCAGTGACACTCAGGTGTTCAAAAACTCCAGCAGCACTGCTGTGTCTATATATATAGTAGGATAAAGATGCATTGTGATCATGCAAACTGCTGATTCATCTGGAAGGTCAGTTTAAGTTTTCTTTAATTGGAGGTTAAGACACCACAAACAACCAGTTAAGCCACGGCAGGTAGTGAATTGAGAAAGCAACTTCCAGAGCTTTTCCTATAGAGTTTGCAGAGGACTCACTCTATATCTATATCATCTCTATTGGAGGGGAAGATGGTGGAGAAACATACGACCTGACCTTTTTGGATTTACAGTCTGATGCACAAGTTTAGGTGCCCCTGGTTATGTTGTGTAAATAAGTTAACACATCCTCTACATAGAAACACCTCTACACATTTTAAGGCACAACTACCGTTTAATTGCAGTTTTTTTTTATTTACAATATGTGACAATCAAACATACAATTGAATCCAAATCGAAGTAAAATATGTCCTCTTCTTGTTACAAACACCAATGTGGATTAAAATTATAGAATATGCACTGTTGACAGCTCGTTTCAATAATCTATATGAAATGATTAACATAAATGTGCAGCATGCTCTATTGATACCAGCGCTAACTGCAACTTCAAAGGCTTAAAGAATGCAAAGCAGCTTGAAGTTTGATTGAATGGTCAGTACCACTGTAGTATTAGTTCTTCTAATACACCTTTATTAGCCCCTAATGCAGTAAACGAAAAGCTGTACTTATTGTATTTGATTCTAATCGCTGGCTTGCTGTTGTTTCTCAAGCTTAGTCACGTGAATGGAATGGAAGTGCATTGTGTAATGAACTACTATTGAGTCATATCCTGCGGTAGACTTTAATACTGTGAAATATAATATGTATAATATATATAATATGTTTAATACATAATGTTATAATATGTGTAATATTTGTATATTTGAAGCGCAGATACTTCTGTCTTTAATTCTCTGTCATATTTATGTCACGTGCTGCAGTTTTGCCCTGTGTGATTGTGAGCTACAGGGTCGATTCCTCGGATCTTCCAGTGTGCCAACTGGCCGAGGAGGAGGATTAAGAAATTATCCAGCTGAAGTGGAGCACTTCAAAAGAACAGTGGTGGAGCAGAGTGTGTGCGCTTGTAGGATTTCAATTAGCTAGTCTGTGATTCTGATCTGATCTGACTCTTTCGGTTTTGGCTGGCTGCGCCGCGAGCCAGCAGGAACAGTTCACCACCATATGGCATGTGACGAGAGAGTGAGATGTTCCATGCCAGGAATGCATTGTTCACTGCTTTAGGCTTCTCTGGTATCAGTGTAGATCCTCAGGTTCTGCTACAGTCGTCCCATTTGTGCTTCTTCAGCTGCTGCACTGCTGCACTTTGGGTGTACTTTGCTTTAACACTCTCCAAAGTGTTCCTCGTCAATATGAAGAACAGGTTTTGTCTAAATAATAATTTGGCAGATTTCTTTTCCAAACTATTGTTAAAAGCATGTATTAAAACACAGAGGTGGTTTAATCCCATAACGTTCCAGGTTTATTTCATACAAAAGCTTATTATTCAGTAACTACAGGGACTGCAGTGCAAACCAATGGAGTTATTCTTAGGTTATAGAAGTGTGTAATAGAACTTTGTTTTGTGGCTTGTTAAGGGGTTAAATAACTGAAAGGTTTGAGTGCTGACATCACAACAAGGGGATTTGTTTAGTTTCATGTCTCTCTCTCTCTATGTATGTGTATATATATATATATATATATATATATATATATATGTGTGTATATATATATATATATATATATATATATATATATATATATATATATATATATACACACATAGAGTACATGTGTATATATAGAGATATTCTCGAGGTATAAGAGGGGGACGGTTAAAGATAAATAAGTAAAAAAATAGAAGTTTCCAACACAACGGTGCAAGACCTGTTAGACCACCAGAACTGTCCCCATATTAGAAAGACAGCACTTAAAAAGCTTTTATCTTTGAGAGAGAGTAGAAAATCAAGCTGCTTCAGATCTGAAAACATACACAAGTGTTTCCGTCCATCCTTCCACTGTGAGAAGACAAGTCCATGTCGGGTGACACAGATTGTAGTTTGTATAAGGCTATTAGGACACTTTCCAGTTTGAAATGACCACTTGGTGGCTCAGTATAATCATGGTCAAAATGATATAAAACTAAGTATTATAAAGTTAGATGTTCCTAAAAATGCCAAGCAAGAATGAAAATTGGTTACCACCAGTGCTATAACCTGTATATTGCTGATGTCGGAAGAAAACCTTGTATCTCCAAAATGGTAACTTTACAGGAGAAGGAAAAAACATACTTTGCTTTTAATGTAAGTCAATGGAACCAGACTTTTTTCCAAGTCATTTTAGGCTATTTCTTTTGGTCCATTCATCATGAAATTTGCACACAATGTAAAGAGTAACAGGCTTTTTCCAAGTTATGTCAAAAACTGAAAAATGACAAAAATGGAGATACAAGATTTTCTTCCAGCAGCAGCGATATGCTATTTCTTGTTGGTTATGTAGGGCGGTGGAGTGTTTGTGTGGTTTGAACATAATACCTTTACATGGAGCATCTAAGAAAAGATCTTTAATTAAATAATAGTACATTTTAAAGCTTATGATTCTTTGGAAAAAATATATTAGTATTGATATTAGCCGATGCTCAAGATTTCAGAGTCAGTATCACTATTGGAATTAAAAACATGGTATTGTGCCATCTATAATGAAAAGATACAAACAATTCAATGATTGTAATTTAATTATGCCACTCATTTCCATTTAAACAAACAGAACAGAGTCAGTATATGTTGTCACTAGAACCTTTTCTCTCTTTTTTACTTTTTTGCCTAATTTGAAACCTCCACTTACTCTTTGCCTCTTATTAAAATTTCATCATGAATGGACCAGTAGAAATGGTCTAAAATTACTTTAGTACTAGTTACTGTTATGGAGATACAGTTGCAATTAATGTCAACGTTGTGAGTTTGTAAGTCAAACCACTTCTATGAGTGTTAAACATCAGGTTAATGTTCTCGTTCTCTGCTTTTACTGCTCGGCCGAATGTTGTCGTTCAGGTGCCTGTAGCAAACTGGAAAAGAGCCACAGCGGGCAGGCCTGCGGAAGCTCCTGCCCCGCTCTTTCCCCTTGCACTTCTCTAACCTGGGCGAAATCTGGTCCGACGGGTTTTGAAGAAGTCACAGGAGAGGATTTGCATTTCGTTCCCTCCGGTGGGAGAGCCCGCCATTCACAGGCTGTTTCACGGCCCTGGAATATCACGTTGCTGACCCGGGCTAGTCTTACCCACCTGGCAGGGGCTCGGAAAGGAACTCCTAGGCCTATGGCCTCTATGGGCCTCCAGCCGCCGCCTCTCTTTAACTCCGCCCTCTCAGGTCCCAGCCAGCCGATGACCTGGAGTAATGAGATGACATGGATGTCATCCAACAATATGACCGGGTGTTCCGCGCTGCACAGAAAGGAAGTTTGAGTTTCAGAGCTTGCCGTTCAGGGCTGCGATCAAAAGACACGTCTTGAAGAATGGACACTTTGTGCATGATTGACTGGTCAGTAGAAGGACATCAAAACACTTGAAGTCAAAATTTGAGATTTCAATGGGTTGCGACGTGACGTGATTGACTTAAATCTGAGAGGTGGGTTCTTTAAAGAATGCACCACTGTTTTTCAAACTAGCCTGTATCTGCCACATCTGGATTGTAGAGATTTGCTATCTGACATGAAAAATATCAGGTTTCGGGCTTTTTGGGCTTTTCCGGGTTTTTCAGTTAAAACATTGGGCTTGGGCAGGGGTCAGCAGCATGCAGTTCCGGGCCCGCATGCAGCTCTCTTCCTGTCCTGTTGCGGCTCCACAGCAGAATTAGATTTCTAGGTATAAATAAAATAATCCTTCTCTGCAGTAAAATAAAGCTCTGCTGATCATTCAACACAGTTTTAACAATAAATGGTCTTAACGTTGGAGTTAATGTAGCCTATATTACCTTATTCACCAACCTTTAACCCTGAAGATTGGCACGCCGACTGCTGGTCACCATAGCAATGCAGACAACAATCTCGCCTAGCTAGTAGCTGACGAAAAGACAAAGAGAAAGATTTAAGATGAACATCAATAATTTGGAGACAAATGGTCGAAAGTTGAGAGACATTTTACAAGAAACTGTTCTACTTTTGTGGAAAAGTTTCATGCCGGAGATGTGAGAAAAGCAGCAATAGCTGAGCTAAAGCTTAAAGCAGAGCAAAGTAAGCTTGCGTTTTTGTTTATATTATATTTTTGGTCTACGCTACTAGTTAGCACATACTGAAACATATTTACAGCCAAGATGGTAAAATATTACTTCAATAAAGGGACATAAAATGTTGTGGCTCCCATGGCGGATTTATTTTTGCAAATGGCTCTTATTAACATACTGATCCCTGGGCTTGTTTTGTAAAGAGTGATTTTTATGTAGGAGATATGTTTTTATTTGAAGGATTATGCCTACAAAAATTTCAGGCACGCCTACATTTTCTCTCTTGCAATCTCTCTCTCTTGTAACGTTGGAGTTGGTGAACCCTGAGTAAAACCATGAGATTGGTTTGAAGATGATGGGAGTGATGTGTTGGGTTGGTGGCCGTCTTGCCTTTCTTGGAAGTGGATTGGCTTCTGTTCATTACATCCTACATTTGTTTGTGTTCAAGCTTGACTGTTTTCTGGTTAAACACTGTTGAATCCCCACATTAAAGTGTAGCTCCAGTGCAAAACTAAAAGAAGCCAAACATATTTTGGCTGACTGGCGTTTACTAAACTCTTTAAATTGATGGTCACCAGCCCTCCTCCTGAAGACCTACTTTTCTGAAGAGATTTTTCCAACCTGCATCTAATATGCCCCACCCCCTATACCTAACACTAAACCACTTGATCTAGCCAATCAAGGACTTCTGAAGAGGTTAATTAGCTGGAGCAAGTGTGGCGCACTCTCAGAGAAAAGGTACTAAACTGTCACTGGGGCAGTACCCCTCTTGTCACTGGGGTGGTACCCTCAAGGGTACATCTCAGTACCTTTGGTCAGGGAACATAACTGTACCATAATCCGTTGAAATGATATTTTCTAAGTTGTACTGACTCCACACACCACGTCTCGTCTCCAGGCTTTTATTTTATTGTTCTGTTTTAAACGTTAGGTATGAAAAAGGTATAAATTTGTAATTTTCCACTGGGAAAAACTTATTTAAGGTGCACAGTTGGACCTTGAAACCACTGTTGTAACTTTGAGGGTACATTTATATTGTTTGTATCTTGATGAATGAAAAATGTACCTGCACAGAACCTTTATTTCTAACAGTGTAGATAGTTGTTGGAACTAGACTGCAGGAAAGTAAAGCTCCAGGCCCAGGAGTTCTTGTGAACAGTAGTTTTAAGTATGAGACTGGAATTGAGAGCTTAACGTGTTGTTCCTCCAAGGAGAGAAAAAAGAAAGCAGTGTCATTTCAGAGCTCTTTGGCCTTCGTGAAATGGCTTCTTCCTTCTTCATCAAGAACCACAGAACTGCAGATGAGCTTTAGCGGTTGCTCCCTGCAGTTGACTGCTGGCTGTGCATCTGGTACACATTTCCTAACCTCTCAATAAAGAGGATGGAATGAGAAGGAAGCACTTGTTTTTTATGGTCATGTCCTTGAAGCCTGTTAACCCTTAGAAATGTAATTTTTGTTGTATCCGCTGTACTTATAACATTTCTTACATTATATACATAATTAGTTACATAATGACTTACATTTGTATTTGATTTACATTCTGTATCAACAGGTTTTAGCCTGCATTTTCATTTTTTAATACCGTCAACAAATGTCCAAATAAAACGAAGGTTTATTTTTTCTTCTGCAAAACAAGACAATGCATACAATAATAATGCAGTCAAAAACATGCAGATGAAAACAAGCTGTTAGAACTTTAATCAGGGCTGAAATTCTCATCTGAAATTTAATGTAGTCTGAGAATTCTGTCCAAAACTGTTCCAACCAGACTGCAACCAACCAGAGGCCCAACTGAACTAGCATTTGTCGAGTTAGCTTAGCAACATTGTTAGCTAGCAACAAGAACAGCCATCAGCAGAACAATAAACTAAATTAAAAATAGTCAAGCAACCAGCCAATTTCACTTTAACTAATTTATTCTGTAATTAGTGCATTTCAGCATTAGCTCAAAGGTTTTTAAAAGGGAAGCACGATGAAATTGGAATCATATCAGTATCAGCAAATAGTTACTTAAAAAAAGTGTAGAAAAAAAATCTGAATCTGAATATCTGTGAAATTTTAACATCACACATGTTACATGTGTATATATATATATATATATATATATATATATATTTATATATATATTTATTTATATGTGTGTGTGTGTATGCCCAGGCTGATTTTAAAATTTCACAGATATTTCAAGCCAGTGATGTGTTTATTTTATCGATGATGTATTTATTTTTTCAGTATTTATTGTATAAATTGATTAATTGATGATTTAAAGAAATACTGTACATTTTTAGGGATGACCGGGTGTGTGTATCTGCACAGGCTGGTTTTTAGATGTCACAGATATTTCAGACCGATTTTTCATGACCTATTTTTTTTTTTAAGAAGTATTTATTTTTTTCACTTTCAGTTTATTGGGTACATTTTTTTCAGGAGACTCACTTTCATTTTTTATAAGAAATCTGATACTTTTACACACCTCCCGAGTTCAGTCTTAGAGGCTGGAGGCTGAGTTTTACACAATCCAAGTAATCCCAAACACATCCTTTCAGACCAAAGTGGTCTTAATTGTGCTTGATTTTCTCCTCTCTCTCGAAGATGAAAGCTTTTAGTGCTGTTTATCTGATATGGACAGTTTTGGTGGTCTACCTGTTCTTGCGGATGGTTGTTAGGAGCCCCATTTTCTCTGTAGCTTTTAGTCATTTTTTGAACATCCATTTTGTAAACTCCTGAAACATGAATAACTTGTACTTAGTGGTCGTTTTAACAGGAAATTTAATAAAGGAGGGGTCGCACGGTACTGTAGATGTGTGGTGTTTATAGATTAACAATAGTTGTTCATTTCATTTTATTAAAAAAGTAATAAAAAAAAAGAGGCCTGTCTGCTCCAACTGAGTGTTGTAATTTAATGTTCTTCTTAAAGAGACACTATAAACAAAACACATTGTCAAATATTTAACCACAACCTCTGAAAGCCATAATGCTTGAAAATGCAACTTAATATGGTCTTCATCTTAATGTAACCTCACCTTGAGGTTTTAAAAGTGTAAGCAAAACCGTCAGTGGGTGGAATTGAATTAAAATGTCTCTTAGTTTCCAAAATGAGACATATACCCCTCAATAAGTGGCATTTAAGGGCAAGTCTCCAAGCTTTCAGTCAAGAAAAAAATCACATGGGGAGGAAACTTCAGTGCTTATTTTCGTCTTAAGCTCTGCCAGGCCGTCTGCTTCGAGCAACACCTGTCATCAAAGTCTGCTCGCCCGCAAGCAGTCATTCGCAAGAAAATGGAAGCTGTGGTTGCTTGTTTGTGTCTGAAAGAATCTGTCCTTTTGTTGGAACGGGATGGCGGTGTATCAGAGCAGGTAATTACTGGCCAAACATTCTACCCTGCCCAACTTTTGGCAATAGTTAGTACAGCATAAAATATTTCTCTGCAACTCCCAGGACCGAAATATTCCTATCGGGGTTCAGTCATTCTCAAAGAGACCATTAGAAATAAAGGTCCAGAAGGGTTATTAGGCCATAGACAAATCACTTCTCCTTAAAAACTTTGCAGTGGATGGTTCCTTAATTTAAATTGAAACCTCTCACTTGAAAGGTTTGATAAGGAACCAGTAGTGGTCCTTTATGTCATTGCTCTAAAGAACTATTTTAGAGCCTTTATATTGAAAACTGTATTTGTTGGGTTCGTGTTGGGTTCACATTTCATATTCCTTTTTTTTGGCCTGCATTTACACTGTTATATTTTTTTTCCTGCTGTATTTTGTTGGAAGAAGAATGAAGGACATAATAAAATAAATACAATTTATTAACCCATAAAAATTGCTGTTAACACAAGCAGTAATACAGTTTGAATTGGGTGTGTTTTCAACCATTAGATTGAGACAAATACATGTAAATAAAAGAAAGCAGAAAGCACATTTATTGAGACACATCAGGCTTTACAAAAACAACAAATGTGCTAACTTCTGACTGGTGCTTTATTATGTAGAGCGCAGCGGTGATTAACCCCTTACAAGGCCAGGGCTCGTCGGCAGGCCCATAGTTTTATTACACACTTCTGTAACCTAAGAATAGCTCAACCAGTTTGCACTGAAGTCCATGTAGTTACTGAATAATAAGCCTTAGGGTTATTAAGGGGTTTATTTGAGCTTGAACTCAAATAAGTTTCGAACACTAGGAAGTAACATAGTTAATCAGCCAGTCTGACCACTTTAGTATGTTACACAATGCAGTGCATACAATGAACAAAAACACAATTAAATTTACTGTTGTTTTGCTTCAAAATGTAAATGTAATTACATAATTGTTTATATTGTTGACTATGTATAACATTTATATTTGATTTACATTTTGTATTGACTGTTTCAAGTGTGCACTTGCACAGATTTTTTTCCAGAATCAAAAAACAAGACAAACCATTTCTGCAAAACAAGACTGCAGGCACAACAATAACTGTTCATCAAATTCAAATTATAATAAAATATCTCCTCTTCTACTTATGAAACAATTTAAAGTTATGAATCTAAATTTGCACTAGAAGCTCTCCGCTTGTTTAACCCCTTAAAATCTCAGGTTTATTACATGCTAACGCTTTTTATTCAGTAACTACAGGGACTTTAATGCCAACTGCTTGAGCTACACTATTAAAAAAGTTCTACAAGGGTTTTTTTTTGTAAAGAAAATGGTTCTCTATGAACTGTGAACTCTCAGAGCCTTTTGCATGATAAATTGGGTCTCTTCATGGTCAAATCGTTCTTCAGATTGATGGAGAATGTGTTGTATATGGTTCTATAAGGTACCAAAAAGGGTTCTTCAGATTGATGGAAAATGTGCTGTAGATGGTTCTATAGAGATCCTTTTTGAAAAGGGTTCTATATAGTACTGAAAGGGTTCTTCTATTGTTACAGGTTTGACATCGTAACAGTAGCAGAACCCTTTTTGGTGCTATATATAGAACCATTTTCAAAAAGGTTCTATATTGAACAATCTATAGCACATTCTCCGTCAATCTGAAGAACACTTTCATGATGCAAAGAACCCTTTAATCATGCAAAGCGTTCTTTTAGGTGTGCATGGTTCTTTATAGAAGCATTTTCTTTACTAGGACAATTTTTATATCCACAATGGAATTTTACAAGTTGAAAGAAAACAATTCAGTAGAAATTAAAGAGTTTTTGGCGTAGGCCCCGTCTTGGGTCTAGGTCTTGGAGCATTGAGACCCTCGCTGCGGATAGAGACGGCAGGGGCAGAGCCCTCCCCCCGACAACCAGACCCAATAGGTAGTGGTGGGGAGGAAGGAGGGGAACGTCAAAATGTAGGCACCTGGGTCACGTATTTTGGGTCACGTTCACATTTCATATTCCACTTTCGAAAGAATTGAAAAATTGCACAAGATAATTACTTTAAATGGGATGACAAATCAGTTTCTTTCATTGTTATGTCCTTTATTCCTTATCCTTCTTCCAGGATATTGTGGAGTAGCCCTGCTCTTTGCTTGTGAAAGCTTTTATCACAGGTCGCACCTGCTGCGGAGGTCCTGATGTTATCCTCAAACAAGCAGCCCAGGCAGAGGACAGTGGAAGTGCCTAGCTGGGGAAAGTTAGACTCCTTAACAAGAGATAACATTGCACAAGATGCCTCTATGAGAAGTACATGGACACCTGTGGCCCTGAAACAGGATCCACGTACTGTTGTCAGTAGGATGTCTTGGTTACATGCAGCTTTCACCCTGATGCATTACTTAAGGATCTCCCCTGAGCCTAAAAGGTCTTCGCCTTTATCAAAGCTTTATCAGAGCTTTATCTCGGCCTGTTGCTCAGTTCCGTGGCAAAGCTGAAGGCTTGTGGCTCTTAAAACCCTCCTTGAAGAGCCTCCTAATGTAATTTGCTCCAAAGAAAATGCTTCCATCTGGGTGAAAAATGACACAGCATAATTACTTTAACCAGACTGGTGGTTTCTGGAATGCTGGGAATTTGAGCTTAGATGTTTTAGTTGCTGTTGTTCCATGTGGTCTCGCAAGCAGCAAAAGTTGTATCACTGGTCGAGTAAAGTAAGCGAGTCTAATATTCAAGTGAGCTTTGCTTTTTAGAGCATCGTAACATCTTGAAATATGTTTTATTACATGTTTACTAAGATCAGATTAACGCAAAAAGACTACTGGTGCTTTAAAAATCAGATTATAATGACAAAAGGCATGACTTTTATTATACGACCTTACAATAATGCTGAGAAACCTTTAGACCTGCTCATTACGCTCCAGTTTGACACACGATTGATGCCTTCAAGTGTACCCAAGGGATCAGCAAAACATACTTAAACCACTGGTTGACCTTCTCCCTCAGGCACCAGCCTGTGGGCCAGCTTGAAGCAAGAAACAGGAAATTGAAATGTACACCTTGTATTTTGGTCCCCCCCTCTGAATGCGGCCTTGGACCTCCAGTAGCGATAAGGATCACTTTTGGGAAACCCAATGCAGTCCAACATGGCTGTGGTGTGCTACACTGTATTGTCTGAGGAGTCAAGAGCTAAACTGCAACAAGAGCTAAGGGCTGGGCGGGACTGGGGCATTTTCTGAGCCCTAGCATGTTTTGGGACAATAAACAGGAGGGGAAGTCCACTTTTTAAGGCTCAACACTGAAGATCCAAACCAGTCATTCATCCTTCTGGTCTCTGATAACCATCAATTACTAAAATAAATGGTTAACTTCTAAGATGTCAGGGAAGTATTGCTATCAAACAGTTGAAACTAAAGGACAATTTCGCTGCCTCCTTTGGGTCCTCATTTGGGTCCGTCATGCTTTTTCTGTCTTAACAAGACACGTAACCCAATTTTGATTTAATTTTATTAGGTTTATTAGGATAAAGGATGCCTCTAATGCATTTTGTTACTCGTCCCCTCAGTGATACAACTGTTGCATCTGAATAGCAATACAATTACAGAGTGAGTTTCTAGTGGGTTGTATTTTCTGTGAAACTGGATGATTGCATTGCACTTGTCATCATATGGCCTTCCAAACCATCCATCATTTCACAGCTTGAAAACTGTTTAATATGGAGGCATGCTCTAGAAGACTAAATATGGCGAATAACAGCAGGATCAGTTTTTTTCCCAAAACAAGGTGACATCTAGCTTGAAAAACAGATTTACAGATAGACTGAATTTATCAGAGCACCACTGAAATTGGTGTAAAAAAGTAGATAAGTCAGCCTATAAGCCTATAATTTTCCCAGGGTAGAGGGGCAAAGAAAAACACTGATCCAGATGGAAACAAGATCACAGAGTAGCATCTGTAACCGAAGAAGATACCCCAGGACCCCCTGTAAATGTAATCATATCCAGTTTGGCCTTTAGACTGTTTGATATCTCTAATGGAATTATGAGTCTAGTTACATCCAAGAGTGATCCACACTTACACTCTTTAACATAAACACTGGGGTATTACTTTAAAGAACCATCTGTTAAAAGGTTCTTTAGGGAACTAAAGGTAGTTCCCCTGTGGCATTCCTCCAAAGACCCCTTTTGGCACATTATTTGTAAGAGTGTACTCTCCCAGGAGAAAAGCCCAATGCTTGATCTACGGAAAACCTTAAGATTTATTGAAGACGGCTAAAGCAGTAACATTTCAGAGGGTGCACCAAGTGAATTACCGGCTCTACTGTTTACTCTGAGTGGCTCCAGAGGGTGGACTGATGGAAAACATGAGAGGCCTTTAGTGGACCTGAATGCCTCAGTTCAAAAATGGCTACACATATTTCACGTGCCTCTGATCATCTCATTATGAGTTGGGTTCTTGTTTGAGTTTAGTCATATATTAATAGATCACACTGAACTGCATTATTCTTTTTTCTCTTGCTGTTCTGCCTGGTTTTTAAATTTTGCCCAGCTATGTTTTTGGCCTTATTGAAAATTTAAAGCCTGGACTGGGTTACACCAGGTTTGCATAAGTTTATACTTATGTTTGTGTGTGAAGTCTTTACTGTGTCCTTAGTTAACATTAGTTAGTTTCAAACTATCCTTTTAATAAATTTGGTTGCACCACAAATTCGTAAGTCGTGTCTTAACTAGTAACAACTAACTTGCGCGTACGTCTCTTCAGCATGACGACAACATGTTCGGAACCTATCAGTGAACCCGCTTTGGAAACACAGCAGTTGGTTCTGACTGCTTCATTTAAAAATATACAGCAAAGACGAGAATGATGTGTACAAGTTAAGCTTAATAAAACGAACTATTTATAGCCACTGTGTGTTAATTCTTTAATATTTCTCTTAGACAACCAAATATGCAGCTGTTTAAATATCGGTTTCTGGCTAACCAACAACAGCAGACCAGTTTAGCCATTTATGCAGCTGCTGAGTCAAGTCAAGTCAAATTTATTTGTATAGCGCTTTTTACAACTGATGTTGTCACAAAGCAGCTTCACAGAAATCCATTAAGTTTTAACATGAAATGTAAATCCTCCAGGTGAGCAAGCCAGTGGCGACAGTGGCAAGGAAAACTCCCTCAGAGCTGGGGAAGAAACCTTGGGAGGAACCAAGGCTCACAAGGGGGGACCCATCCTCCTCTGGTCAAACTACCTACAAAATGATTATACTACTAATATTAATAGTAGTAGTAGTAGTAATAGTTAGGAGTCCACTTCAGTGTAGGGTGGGCAGCTAGTCCAAGGCAGGTGGCGGTAGCTGGGCAAGTGGCGGTGACTGGGGCGTGGGCAACTGGTCTGAAGCGGGTAGCAGGAGAGCTCGACAGACAATCATCCATCAGTGTCCAGCCGGACAGGTGGGCAGTCGTTTACTCGGAAAAAGGTAGGGAGATGGAGTTTAGTTCTGTATGGGTGTATGTATAATAATATGTAAAACATTTCCAGAGTGTGGCTAACGACTCCGGCAGGTCTGACTATAACAGCTTAACTAAAAGGAGAGAACCAAAAGGACACACAGACACGGGAGCACCCTGAGACAATTTGGCATCCCTCCGCTCCACCGTCCACAAACCTGAGTGTTCGCGTGCGAGTGGCGGGACGACAGCAGCAGCGTCTCAGTTTACTATAATTCCCTGTGTCCATGGACCCCTGGATCTGCTGCCTTTATCCAAGGGGAAACATTAACTACCAAAAGCTAAACTAAACAAGTGAGTTTTCAGCCTAGATTTGAAGATTGCGACTGAGTCTGAGTCCCGAACATTTTCTGGAAGATCATTCCAGAGTTTGGGGGCTTTATAAGAAAAGGCTCTTCCCCAGATGAAACCTTCTGAATTCTGGGAACTATTAAAAAGCCAGCACTCTGTGATCTGAGTAATCGTGGTGGCTCGTAAGGGGAAATAAGGTCTTGCAGGTACTCAGGAGCGAGCCCATGTAGGGCTTTATATGTCAATAAAAGAATTTTGTAATTAATACGGAATTTAACAGGCAGCCAATGAAGTGATGATAGAACTGGACTGATATGATCAAATGTTCTAGTTTTAGTGAGAACCCTGGCTGCAGCATTTTGAACTAGTTGAAGTTTACTTAAATTCCTGCTGGTGCATCCTGATAGTAGTGCGTTACAATAGTCTAGCCTTGAAGTAATAAAGGCATGTACTAATGTTTCTGCGTCATGCAGCGATGAGGCATTTCTTATTCTGGCGATATTGCGAAGATGAGTCTCTGAGTTGGAGCTGTGGGTGTTTAGCTTCATGCTTGGAATTAAAACCAGGGAGATGATTAGAGCTGTAAGTGAAAAAGAGTATAGCGTTTCGAATTTTTCACTTAGTTAACCAAAAAAGTCGTGGTTTTGGTCATTTTGGTGCTTTCTATGAGGTTTCTGATGGTTTTCCCAAAACTTACACCTGCTGAGGGGGAGGTGTAAATATTTGGTAACTACTAAGCTCAACGTTAAAACTAGTGCAACTTGTTTGGATTTAGTAATGCATAAACCTGAACTTAGTAAACACTTACGTTACAACTAGCCTAGATTTGAACTGGTGCAGTCGGCCACTGAGCTCTCAAATAGGCTACTTGCTAATGTTGTTAATTGTTAATAAGGCACTATTAGTTCAACAGCTGGGTTTTGATCATTTTTCCCTTCAGCTTTAAAGCCTTTTTACCCACTAAGGTGGTTGAATTGAAGTGGTTACAATTGACTGTAATGTAATCATGTTACAGGGGTAGTGTTTGGAGTCTTGCCCAAGGACGCTTGTTTATAGTGTGCTCTTACTACACCCCTGAATAGACTTAAATATACAGGTATAGGTAGTAACTAGCTCTATTTCCTCAGTCCCATGTACTTAAGTAACATTTCAGTGAATGCATACTTTCTTCAAATGACACTTTGACTTTGATTATGAGGAGGGGAACCTTTCAGTTCCATTTTAGACAGTTCATTCTGCTCTGTTGGTTCAGGTCCTTGGTTCACCTTTTGAGCTTTAGTGTTTTGTTTTACACCATAGGGATCCCAAAAAGAGAAGAACAGAGTCTGACAAACTTTACTTCCTATGCTGATAGACGCTGGATGTACTAAGAAGTTCCACTGCATTTCTAAAGGGATCTCGCTAGTTCTGGTTATGCTCAACACTTTTAATGGTTTTAAGCTATATTTTACTTTATGCAGTTGGCTAACACTCTAAGCTTAAATGCTAATCTGTGGTGGGTCAGCGCACCATTAGGAATTGTGCTCAAGTGTGCAGGCAGGATACAGGAAAGCAGAAAATGCGCTCCAGTGCAAAGCGCTTTGCTCCACTCCGCTGATACGCTCTGACAGCACGCAACAAAAACACATTTCACTTATCTCTGCCTTGCTATGCTACCATCTCTACATGGCCTGTGAACCGGGGAGATGTTTTGTTTTGGCCCAGTGCTAATGAAATCCTGTGTCACTCACATCTCTCATGTGCTAACGGTGAAAAGTAGACACTTGGCGTACTGTTTCTGCTTGTGGATAAAGGAGTCAAGCATCACGGAGTGATAGCAGTAACTAAAGACTACACGTGTAATGGACAGTGTTGTGATCTAATGTAACGTAGGGTGCCCAATATATCGGTGGCATATATGTTATTAGTAAGTGCCGTGGCGACTATTTGGATAGTGTTTTGCCATATCTAGTCTTCTCTTTGGGTCTGCAAGCATTTGAATGGCTGGTTCATGACTCCTCCGATCGTGTCCATCCATCTTGTAGCTGGTCGTCCTCTGTCTCTTATACTTTCAGCTGTTCCAAACATAACTGTATCTCCAATGAACTGGTTCTTCTGAGAATATGTCCAATATAAGAGCTTCAGTTTGGTTGTCTGGGCTTCGAGTGAGAGGTGAGACTTGACTTGGTCGAGGATCTATTCGTTTGTTTTTTTTTGCCATCCGAGGTTCTTTCAAAAGTCTTCGCCAGCACCAAAGGTCAAAGGGCATCAGATTTTAAAAATTGTCTCATTTGTTTGTTGTCCAGTTTTCACATCCATAAAGAACCACAGAGAAGACCACAGCCTGGACAGTTCTGATCTTTGCATTATCTTTTCAAGCTCCTTCAACTTTGTTCTTCTGCATGATAATCTATGTAGTTATTCCTGCGTGCTGGACCCCCATTGATCAGAGAACCCGAAAGCTGTCCTCCATTTCCACATGTTCTTCATCAGTGGGAAAGTTAGTGGTCTTTCTTGTTAACCTTAGTCTTCTTCATATTGAGCTGAGGTCAATATGATCTTTTCACTCTGATCTTTAACCTTCCTTTTAATGGCCTTCAGGTCTTCCAGATTTTCTGCTATGAGTGTTGTATAATCTGCATATCGAAGGTTATTAATGTTTGTTTCACCAATGAATTCTCAGTCATCTTCCTCCAGTCCTGCTTCTCTCATTAAATGTTCTACATACAGGTACAGGAACTCATATGCTGGTAGGCATATATACAAATTTTTCGTGATCAGTGGTTGTTATTTATTTTATCTGCATCAAACAGCAAATATTATAGAACTATATTAAATATATATATATATATATATATATATATATATATATATATATATATATATATATCTTGCTGCTGTTGGAACAAAACCTTGTATCTCCAAAAAAGGTAACTTTACAGGACAAAGAACAATGTTCTCAACTTTTAATGGAAGTATATGGTGAGATACCTCTTTCCGAGTCATTTTGGACCATTTATGTTGGTCCATTCATCATGAAATTTCGACACAACATAAAGGGCAACTGCCATCTTCAATTTATGTCAAAAAATGAAAAATGACAAAAACTGAGATACGAGGTTTTGTCCCAACAGCAACGAGAAAGGGTGATAACAATGATACAAAGAAGAAACAATACAGTTAAGAAAAAGTCACAAAATTTCTCAAAGTAAAATAAAGGGTAGATATCAGGAAAAACTCAAATATGTCTTGGTCTAAAATATATGACACACATGTTTAAAAGGTTATGATGGCCTAAACAATCCAATTAAGGTGAATAAATTACAGTCATTGGCACACATTTTTTAGGCAACAAGTTATTTTTATTTTTATCATTTTTATCATTTATTGATATTGGTATGATTGAAATTCCAGTCAGGTTGCTGCCAGCTTTTTTTGTTCGTGTACACAGAATTGTGGTGGACGTCGCAGTTCTTTTCTACTGTTTTAATTGATTATACTTCTTAATTTTGCCTCATCTTTGAATTAGACATAAAATTACATACTAAACTTGCAAACTAAATTCTCTGATTGCAGCTGTGCATTGACATGTAGACTTGAGAGTCGACTCAAAGGAAAAAGCAACATCTCAAAAAATGGTTTGCCTAACTTGAGCTGATTTCTAGCTCCCTTGTGTTTTCTACCTTTAAAGTGGCTTAAGGATCCTGAGTTAAGTATTTCTGACGAATGTGCAGTTGGTCCCAGCTTTCTTCCACTAATGTAAACTGCAGGAACGCTGTGCGTGGGCCAGGCCGTCTTTTAGGACTTTGTTTGGGTCTCTCGCACGACTGGGCATTTTTCTTGTGAAACAGTGTTAATCACAGAGCATTAGTGATCCTCTGAAGTTTGCGAATTCTTGAGCTGGAGGTTCTGAACATGATAACGTGGCAGGTGATACATTAAAAACAATATATTTCTGTTGTACCATGTTTTGTAAAGATATCAATGAGATTTTCGTGCAGTGTTGCGAGAATCACAGTGGTATTAAATTTATTGGTTTAAAGGTTTTAGGGGATTAGATTCACTAGCCTACAGTCACATAGCACATAACTCTAGCAGTGCTGAATTTAAGCTAAAGTAGAAGAATCATAATATTTCAGAAGGACCCATATCCTACACTTCTTGCTCCAATTTTTAAATCCATTTGTGATTTTTTTTTATGGCCTTATGTTGCTTTTCCCACATATTCCTCTTTAATAAGTACATGCAGGTTGTGACATCACAACCATGAATGAATTCTAGGCTGTTTTTGCAGCTTTGTTTGCATATATGGACTGTATGGACCCAGCACATTTTTAACTCTAACAATGTTTACATACTACACACTATGTGTCCAAAGGTTTGTGGACAACTACTTGTCTGGCGATTCTTCTGAAATGAAGGGTATTAATAGTGAGTTTGTCCTCCTGTAGTAACAGCCTCTACTCTTCTGGGAAGGCTTTTTTTTTTCGATGTTGGAACGTTTGCTGTGAGAATTTGATTGCATTCAGCCACAAGAGCAGCAGTGAGGTCAGGTACTGATGTTGGATGATCAGTTCTGGGTCACCATAGCTCATCCCAAAGCTACTGGATAGAGCTCCATCACTCCAGAGAATGCAGTTCCACTGCTCCACAACCCAATGCTGGGAGACTTTATACCCCTCTAGCCCATGCTTGGCATTGGGCATGGTGACCTTAGGCTCATGTGCAGCTGCTCCAAAGCGTCCCATTCTATTGGCATAGCTTTTTATAGAGGTTATACAAGTTGTATCTGCAGTGATTACACCTTAAAATAGCAGAATTGGCTAATTAGAATATGTTTGGACATATAATGCACATCAAATTCTTATTTAAAAAGGAACAAACAGGCTGTAAGTCTTTGAAGCAGCTTGGTATTTAGAGGGTTTTAGACACCAAAAAGCTCTGAAACACTTGTAAATGTACCACCTTTGTGGTAAATTGTGCATTATTGATACTGCACTTCCGTTTATGAGATTAAGGCAGAAGACACACAAATCTCTGCAGATTCTTTTCAAACCAAACCAAACCAGCCTTGAGAATAAGCTCACTGGTGCATGAGGGTGCATGATTGGGACACTGGCAGACTGCTGACATTGTCACTGATATAATGGGGAAATGTTTGACCGAGACATAATTGCTGTGATAACATGGACGGCTCTGTTTGCCCAGCCGTTTGTTGAAGGCCTGTACTTGTTTCCGCTCACTAATTCATTGCACAGAGTTCTATGGTCACTGCTTGTGAGGCCTGTAGAGAAGAGTTGGGTCACCTTCTAATGAGAGTTTTTGGCCCGTGAGTAGGGCTATCACTACTAAAATTTAGACCAATACCAAGTTTGGTATCACAATGTCTGATTTCCAAACAGTACTATGGCAATTAATGTCCCTCATTATAAATTTGATACAAAACTCTCAGATTTTAAATAAATCAAATAGTAAGACACGCAATATAGCTTTCATCACATATTTAATACAAATAGAAACAGGGTTATATCTTATGTCAATTGGTTCTCAAAAGAGGGGAATTCCACTGTTTTTGCAAAATTCTGGCGTAATTAAATGGTTTATATGTAAACAGTCATTCAGACTGGTTTGATGTGAAATGGTTCATTGCAGAGAAACTTATGGAGTCAGAATTGTTTACAGTGGTGGTGATAGGAACCAGACATCTGAAGAGTTTAATGCCTCTAAAAGGTCCCTCACAGAAAGTTATCACATAACACGGTTCTGAATATGCTGCTTGATGCCTGAGACATTAAGACATTGTTTTACAATAGTTTTACAGGTTTTGACCTGATTTTTTGTTAAATTTTCAAGACAGAGAGGTTCATGCATAGTGTTGTAAGACAAATATAATATATATATATATATATATATATATATATATATATATATATATATATACACACATAGATAGATGGATAGATAGATGATAGATAGATAGATATTGATATATAGATAGATAGGTATATATATTTATATATGTATAGAAATATACTGGAGCTTATCCCAGGGGTCTTTGGGGAGAAGGCAGGAAGCACCCTGGACAGGTCACCAGTCTATGACAAGGCACATGGCTGTATTTGTGTTGTGGACATTGTGACCCCTGGTTCCCATCACCACCACTGGAAATAAGATAAAGAAATCTCTACAATCAACCATTTCACATCAAACCACTCTGGATGACTACTTTGCCTCTTATTGATCAAACTACGCAGAAATTTAGAAAAATCTGTGTAATTCCCCTTTAAGGTCATATAAGTAACTGAATTCTTTACTTGTATATTTGAGATGTGCCCATCTCAGTCAAACTTACAACCTTAATGTAATGTTAGCTTAGTTATTAACTTAAATAAGGAATCGCAAGTTTTAAAAAAGTATTCAATTATCACAGTGTAGTACTGAAAAAGCAGTGAATGTTCGATACATTGTGCAGCTCTATCTGTAAAGCAGTTTGAGCTGATCATCAAAGAGCTACCAATGAAACTCTTTCAAAGCAGATGTTGGAATAGACTGTTTATTTAAAAGCCTTTAGTATCTCCTCTAATCCCTATTTTGTTGTCATTCTTTAACAGGTGCCTTTTTTTGGATTTGGCCAATCACAGAGCTGCATGTTTGAGTCTCCGCCCAGCTATGGAACCCTGGCCTATAGTGGCCTGGGTCCTAATGCTGACTTTCATCACTGACTGGCTGCAAACTGTCCAGTCAAGAGACTTCACAGAAAAGGACATTATTTTCCTCCATCCTTCAAGTAAGTATCTCTACCTTTATCTAGAACCCACCTTTAAAGTCACAGATATGCTTCCAGGGAACTGAATGGTTAACGGACCGAGGCAAGTAAACAAATCAAAGCAAAAAACTTCCCAGCTCTCTTTGCAGTTGTTTGGATTTGTCTCAAAGTGGTGTGTTTTGCTTCCATGGTGGCAGCCAGCAGGTACCTGCTGCTTTTACCTTTAATCAGGTGTGACAGCAAATCTTCCCACGCTGTTCTTGGTTGTTTTTCACATTAATTCAAAGAAATAGTTTGGCGAAAAATCAAATGTACACAGTTATCTTCTTAGCCCAAATGTAGCTGATCGCCCAAGACATGTTTGGTGTCTGAAGATTGGCTTGTTAACACACATTCAAACAATCTGAATTGAAAAGAACCTTGAATTTAAAGACCGTTGGCCTTTTGAGATTGGCTTTTGGGCCCTCAGTCTCTTTCGCTAATAGTTTGCTAATAGCAGAGTCATTTGGACTAAACAGCTAGGCCGAGTGATTCCTTTAAGAACAGACTAACTTTATGCAAATGAACTGAGCGTTGACTAGTTATCAGATTATATTGTGTTAATTGAATTTTTTGAGTTTAAAAAACAATATTCAGCTATTCTGGAGCTCAAAACAAGCATACACATTGTTTTCTAGGCTTAAATTAGTTTCATGTTCAGTTCTGTCTAAATTATTTTTAGCAGTTTAACAGTTAAGTTAACAGTTAAACAGTCTTGAAATTTGGGGTGGCTGCAGCCCCCTCTACACCCCCATTTCCTGCATCCTTGCTGTCTCTCAAATCTGCTTCATGTGGTGGCGTAATATCAGTGTTGTTTTTTCACTAAAGCACATTATTTGCCTGCTGCACCATTTAAGGTGGAATGGGAAAATTCAAACAAGAAAAACAAAAGTTGAACGTTGAGAGACATTTTAAAAGAAACTGTTCTACTTTTGGAAAAGTTTCCTGCTGGAGATGCGAGAAAAGTGTCTATAGCTGAGCTAAAGCTTAAAGCAGAGCAAAGTATGTCTGCATTTTCGTTTATATTTTATTTTTTTAGCCTATACTAGCACATCAGCACATACTGAGACATATTTACAGCCAAGATGGTAAAATGGACATAAAATGTTGTGGCTCCCAAAGTGGTTTGATTTTCAAAAGTGGGTTGAAGTTGGGTTGAAGTTCAAAATGGCTCTTTTTAACATTTGGGTTGCCGACTCCTGTTATAGGGCAACATTGCAAAAAAAAAAATAGAATATGATACTTGAATATTTGTTACAAGATAAGTAATTTAAAGAAATTACATTTTTTAAGGATTGGTAATTTGGACCAGATTAAAAGCCACACTAGTGTCAGGTTTAAAATAAAACTTTCAAAAACTGGTTACAAAGAGTTCTCTACACATAATTTATCGCAATAACAATAAAGCACAACACAAAAATACCATATACAGGGCGTATAAATATTGTAAAATAGTAAATTGGATGAAAGGACATGAGACATGATGTTAATCCAAAAAACATGTAGGACTTCGGAGGTAAAGAAGAAATGATAGCAGACTAGATGGAACAAAAACTAACATTATTAACATTATAAAGTAACTATTTTATGTTAATGTTTCTACTCCAGAACAGTTCAGCATGATTACATTCTCTTGCCAGGTTTTATATGCAAAACATCATGGAAGGAATTCGACTTCCCCTGAAGTTTATCAGAAAATCAGAATGCTTATTGGCCAAGGAATGTGTCTTCAGTTACACAGAGAGATATCACTTCCACAGAGATATCGCTTCCATATTCGTTCACACAGACACACATTCTTAAATAAAGAGTGTACAAAGTATTCATGCAAGATTTAGTAGAGAGATAGTAAGTAACATATACTGGAATTAAAACAGTGTTGCAGTACATCCGGCAGCGCTATGCATTAACTGAGTGTAAAGGCATGAGGAAAGAAACTGTTCCAGAGTCAGACTGTTTAACCCTTTAAAATCCCAGTTTATTACATATGAAGTCTTATTATTGAGTAACTACAACGACTACAGTGCAAAGTGCCCTGTACTGCATGCATTATGAGAGAATAAAAAGAAATGTTTGATTCACTTTTCTTACATAAAATAGACCTAATTATTATATTCAAAAAACATAAAAAAAACATGTGCAGGGGTTCTTTTGGGGTATGTTGCCTTGAGGCAACATTTTGCGTCAATGAGAAACAGTGATACAGACCCGTGTTCCCTGAAGTAGTAAGACCTGGCTTGTGACTGGCTAAATCCATTCCACTGTCACACATTGTTGCTTCTAGGCAACAAACATATTTCTGCAAATTCTCATTGCAAAAAATTTTATACTGGATGTTTAAAAAGTGCCCACTAAGAGGTAGTATCTCCAAGTACATGTATTTTATTGACTCATTCAAACTCTTCCTTTTATTGTTAACCATATCATTGTCTTTAAATATGTATGATGTTATTGTAAAGGCGGAAAATGGGCTTGTTGCCCTGAGGCAACATTGTGCAACAGAGAGTTATAGAAGTGTATAATAAAACTTAGGACCAGTCAGTGGGTCCCTGGCCATTTAAGAGTTAACCCTTGTTAGACTGTGGGATTGAAATTTGAGATGGCACACTATCACTTTTTCTTTTCTGATGCTAAGTAGGCCTCAATAATGTTTTCTCTTTAAGAACTTCTGAGCTTTAAAATGAGTTGTTTTTAATTGGAGCAGCTAAACAGAAAATTACACTAACACCTCAACAGCTAAATATAATATTAGATTTTTCAGAATTTACTGGGTCCACCTTTTACCATTATTGCAGCTTCCATTCTTATCAAGAGACCATGAAAATTGTCCCCATCAGATATACTGACCACCCCAGAGTCCAGACCTCAACATCACTGAATGTGCTTTATGCTTTATGTGATTATTTGGATGGTGAGAAGCAAAAAATTCTAAACCAACTTCAAAGACTGAACTTTGAAGGTGTGGCTGCAGATTATTTTGAGAAACTGAAAGTGAGTCTGCTGAAAAGAATGAAAGCTGTAATAAAGGAGTGGGAAAAAAAAGAAAAAAAAATATTATATGTAGTTATTGAGGATTCTGTTAAGATTAAGAAGTTCTTAATGACAGTGTAAATTAAATAAATAAAGGGTGGTCTGACACAAAAATGATTAGCATTTACATGTTTGCTGGTTTGTCATCTCTAAAGTCCTTTCATCTTTGAGCTTAACGGCGGCCGAAGGAAACAGCTGCTATAGATAAGTGTGGAAATCTGGTCTCAGCTGCTGAGATCGCACTGCAGCATGTGTCTGGCGATATTTCTGTATCGCGGGCTGGACGCTATAGGAATGAGTTTATTGTGCCTCAGCGGGTAGTCATGGTTGTTAATCTCATTAATGTGAGGGGCCACTTTCTGGAAGAATCCTGGAGCACTGGGCTGCTATACTCTTCAAATAAGGGTTCCTAAAGGTTCTTGGCTGGGATGAGCTGTTCTAGGAATGGATGTTTAATTGGTAGAGACACTTTAGGTTTTTCACACAAGCATATCTCATTTACAAAAATTGTTCTTTAAAGAAGCATCCAGTGAAAGGTTCTTTTAGACAGCAAAAGCTGTTATTATATAACATTTTTTGGCACCTTTATTTTTAAGACTGTAGCCTCTCTGTCTTGTATACACTTAATTCGTACTACACAGGGCGACCACAAGGGCACTGTCATACACTGCCCTCCTTTCTCTTTCATCTTGAGGTAATGACCAAGGCCATATTTAGTGACAGTGCAAGTTATATAAGCTACAGTTATCTCCAGGTAAAGTTCTTTTGGTCAACCAAAATGATTTTATACTCAAAGCCTACTTATTAATAAATCAGTAACATAATACAAAAAAATGCACTATAGAACTGCAGAAATATGTTTAATTTTAACTGCTCTATACACATTCACTGTAATTAAAAGTGTAGCTCCATTTTTCATTTGAATTTTTTTACACCATTGAAAATTCTGTCTACCCTTCAGGACTTCTTTAAAAGAAACTGCATGTTTCATTGAAAAAGGCTTTGTTGAATAACAGTCATTGTTTTCATAATTCTTTATATTATTTTTAGATGCTGGCTCTTATTAAAGTAATTAAACTGCATAAATATTGTGATGCACATTGTGTAATTTAATGTTGTTTGTTCCGTATTGCACGCACTTAGTTATATGGCTCAAACTTCCAGTGCAAGAAATGTATAAAAATACTTTTAACAAATATGAGTACAATGAACGTAGCCACTTTAAATGAAACATGCAATTTTTGTTAATGCTGACAAAATCCACAATATGCTGTAATGTGTGTATATATATATATATATATATATATATATATATATATATATATATATTAATAATTGTAAAATATTATATTATATTTATTTTTAAAAGACCACTAGTTTGTAGATATTTCAGTTTACAAATACATGAATACACAAATACAGCAGTAAATAAGTGAGTGTTATAACTCTCTGGTTGACACCTCTAATGTTGGTATATCAAAAAAGGCCAAGTGACCAGAAGAGAACTGAGATATTTGAGCTGTTTATAACTCCATACATGAATGCAGCCACATTTGTCTCAGTGACTTGCCACATGTACTGGATTGTAGAAGCATAATTTTTCCTGCCCAGTGGCTTTTCACGGTGTATCAGGGGTTTGCCAGTGAATCTCTGTGATCTTCTGATCCTTGTCCAAGTTCAAGGCCACAGCTGGCATAGCAACTGCGCTAAAACCCCCGGCCACAATCTCTTTGTGTGGGACTAGCCGTCAGGCCCTTTAATGTGAAGAGAAATGTTAAGATCACATGATGGTGGGCACTCTGTGGTTGGTCAGCGTAGCATCTAGTGCCTGAGGGTTGGACTGAGCCCACCTACTGATGGCTGTCGTGAAGCTCTGTGGGGCAGACAGCGGTATTCAGACATGCTTTTATGATTTCCATTTCTCTTAAAGCTGGCAATGCTGTGGGTTAAAATAAAGACCATTAGTTGACCAAGATGTACATTTCTGTCATTTGGACTTTGCTAGGTTGTTGCACCAGCCTACTCATTTAATGCTGGCATGTCATGACTCACATGCAACTGAAATATTGAATCATTCTCATTTATTTCACAAATAAGTCTACGAGTGTAGATTTAAATGGTGAATCAGCTTCAGTTTGTAAAATCAAGCGCCATCCTACCAGCACCTCATTTACATTGCATTTACTTGAAGTATGCTCTAATTCCATTGGCTGCACTGGAGTTTGAGGTCAAGCACTGCGTGTACTGCTCCCCCCTACTGACCAGACTTTATAGTGTTAAATTACAACAACTGAATAGAATAAAATATACAATAAAAAAAAATCTTTGTTTTTAAAACATGGTAGAATGATGTTATAGCATGCTTGATATTCTAAAATAGCATTTAAATGCTGTATTATTGCAGTGTTTGAGATGCTTCTGCACTAGCTGTGTTCTGAATTGTTCATTTTGTGGGCGGAGTCAGAAAAGCACAGTGTAATATGTCTCTAAATGAAGCATGAAATTGTTGCAGCGTTTGTTTGCACCAATATGTATGTAAAATATGCACATCCACTTTTATACTTGATTGCATGGCCACAAATGATTAATATTATATATTTTATATATTGATGGGTTTTGATTACTCAGTGCATGGAAACAAGCGCCTGTTCACAAGCACTTTACATTTTAGATCATGCATATACATATAATTTATATGAAGCATGCCTTAATTTATGCAGATGCTTTACTATTGAGCCAATAGTGAACCCAAAAGAAAAGTATTCAGCTCATGAGCCAATGGTTGTCCTCATAGGTGGAATTTTGGGGTTGAGCAGAAGATGCACTTTTTTTCATAAAACACTGGCTGCTTGAGCGATAATATTACAGTATAGTACAAAAAAATGTAGTGCTCTCATTTTACAATCAGATTTGACAGTACGCAACTTTGGCTGTTATTCATCAATGTGCTGACCACTGCAATAGATATAAATGATTGAATTAAGGTGGTAACTCAACATGAAGGCACTGTAGAAATCATAACATCAAGGATCAGTCTTTAGCACAAAGAGCCGGACCCCCCAAGATCAGTTTAGCAGTGTGTCAGCTTTCCGGGATCTATCCGGAGATATCCGTGTCCGCTCAGTGCCTCCCCCCATGGCCTCCATGGGGATTTGTGCCTTTGGCTGGAGGGGATTTGATCTGAAAAGGAGATAGACATCAGCAGAGAAGGTCCTAAAGCAAAGTAACAAAGAGGCTAATGAGGTGAAGTACAGTAGATTTGTGTGTTCAGTGTTTGCGTAACCTCTGCCCCCCAGCTGATGCTGGAAAAACGGCAGCTGTACAGAATGTGCTGATGGGTCTCTGACCTCCATCATCCATTGTTTTATTGCAGCAGATGGAAAGCATTGACTTTTTCTCCACTTGGAATAGAGATGCATTCCTTCTGAGTTTCCTGTTTCACATTGGAATTTTAAAGAAATGCTATATTAAAAGGGCATTCAGGCCAAAAACTAGCATCTAATATATTACTTGTCATGTCATGTAATATTCTGTAGCGCAGCATTGCATCCCTCAGCATTATCAGTTTGACAGAATTCACAATTTTGTGTCCTTTTTGTCCATTAGTGTTCCCTCACTACAATACCCAGCATGCATTACCTAAATACATACAACCTTTGGTAATCCCCCACCAGTGGTGCTAAAGAGATCCACTGATGAAGAGGATAATAAATACAGATGTGATGTTTGGCTTCCTCGTAGAGGTCAGCGGGGGACACTTTTTTGAGTCACGCTCCTGCATGCTTCCGCAAGATTTCATCCCGCTCCCAGAATCAATTGTCCCACAAAACTGAAACATTTAGTCCCGCTCCCTCCACGGAGTTCCATCAAGGCGAACTGACATCTAATATCTGACATAGTCTATTCACAAAGACATTATCCTCTGCAAAAATAACACAGCAGTTATGATCATCAGGCTCACTGTGAGTAACTTCACCATACACCATTTATTCCCAGTAAACACAAAGCAGAAATTAAACGACCGAATGGTTATTTTTAGTGTTTTGCTGGGCAGCTGTGGCCTTCAGACCTAAAGCTCCGCCATCTCTGTAAATTATGAGAATTTGCATGTTGTTCACAGTATTGGTTGCATCACAACTCTTTAGAATTACTTCATTCATTTTGACTGTTTTGCTGTTATTCTTTTATTATATTTATATATAAGATTTAGTGATCGTTCTACTTTATTTAGGATGTTCATTTATTTGTGAGAGTTCTCTTCGTGCGTGCTTTCGGCACACAATGATTGCATTTTCCTTTTTGACCAGAATCTCTCTTTAAACAGAATTTGCTTAAAAACTAGAGTGTTTGTTGTAGTTGTTCACTGAAGCAAATCTAATTTTGGGACACCTTGCAACTTTTTGAGTTTTTTCCTTTTTGCAGTGGCTTCATGTTCATCAAAGTGTCCTCCTTGGTATAAAAAGTGTGTGTTAACAGTATATATCAAACTTTTTGGCCCAAAGGTAGATGGTTCAGAAACAGTCCACCAAAGTTAATACAAAACTGCAACATTCCTCCAGGATGATGGTGAAACACAGGAACACAAGTGCAAGACAATACAATATACACAGTGCAGACAATACAGTGCAATAAATAAATATGAAAAACTTACAACAAATACAAAACAGAGCACAGGCAGTACACGGTACTGAGAGTATGTGGAGCTGTGCAAAGGAGGATGTAACATACTATGACATATTAGCAGCTTAGCAGATAGCCTAGCATATATGAGCATAGCAGTCACTGAGGTAGCAACCAGAACAGCAATATACAGTATACAGTATTTGGTTGATACAGTAATTCTAGCAGCTAACAATGTTAAAATGAAGTAAAATGTGCAAAAATGCAAAGTCAGATATTGTTGAGGAAATAAAAAGTGCTACAGTCGGATCTACAGTCATATCAAATGAAGTGTTTCAGTGAAATGCATATAGTAATTATATTTAAATACAGTGTTCCAGACATAATTTGGAACTACAGGAAGTGGGAAGTGAGCTAGTTCCATATTGTTATATATAAGTATATGTGTGTGTGTGTGTGTCTGTGTGGGTGTCCTTCAGTTCAGTCCATGGGAGTTGAGGAATCTGATGGCTTGTGGAAAGAAACTGTAGCCAGGTCTGGCTGTGAGGGCCCGAATGCTGCAGTACCTTCTTCCAGATGGCAGAGGAGAGAACAGTCCGTGTGAGGGGTGTGTGGGGTCAGTCACAATGCTAGTGGCTTTTTGGATGCAGCGTGTGGTCTAAATGTCAGTGATAGAGGGAAGAGAGACTTCGATAATCTTTTCAGCTGTCCTCACTATTCGCTGGAGGGTCTTGCGGTCAGAGGCGGTGCAAAACCTCAAACAGTTATTTAGTTTGTGGTCAGATATATATAATAAGTGGTTTATGTAATGGCTACTTGGCCAGATTCCTGAAGCTGTTGATGGATGCTGGGTGATGGCATTAATTACTGTTTTAAGAGTCTTATGTTGAGTCTTGTTGAATCTGTTGAAATATGAACAAAAGTATCAGTTGAAATAAGAATATTTTGTATTAAATGCATATTCATAAAATGGTATCTTTTATGAAGCACCTAAAAATAAAACCTAATAGAACCCTATTCCCTATAGAACCTTACATCTCACCAGAGACTTCGACTTTGTCCCCTTCAGTTGCCTTTTAATAACAATCTCCTAGTTTCAGATAACTTCACTCCTAGATGAGCTTACTTGAAAATGGGAGGGACCCTTTGGGAGGGAAAAGGGGTGGACACTGTGATGCAAAAACAGTAGCCACACATGCCTGTCCGAAATTCCTTATGATTTCACGTGGTCTTGGTACGCGAACAGAGAAGGAAAGATAAACTTACCACAATGAGAAGAAAGAACAGAGCATAGTTATATCTACAGTATACAGATAGAATATACACCAAACTCATCTTCTGAGTGAATAGCACACCATCCTTATGTTTGTGCTAACATAGCACTACAAATCCCCTAGAAAATAGCAGAAATTAGCATTGTTGTAGCAATGATAATCGGATAAATAAAGGCATAAAACTTTAATATCATTTATATATTAAATCTACGTCAACTTACTATGCAGTATTGACCACAATAATATGTTATTGTGGCAGTTTGAAAAAGAATGGTGTCATTTATAGTTACAAATTATACATTTTTAGTTTTTTTGATTTTTAAATTAATTAAAAATTGGCCCCCATAGTAGTTTATGAGTGTGCATGTCTATTTTGACAGTAAAATGGATCAGTTTATGGAATTGCAGCTTTCTGCTACCATGTTTCCTATCACTGTATAAAGGAACCTTATTGCTGCCTTTATTGTTGGGTAGTTTCTGAGCATGCGAAAGTACATATTTAGAACAGGATTCAAATTACTAAGGGCTCATTATTGATTTGTTTAATCATAAAATGATTAATCAGGCTGTATTTGTTAGTGTAACTTCAAGACTGATATATGAAAATGAACTCTGTGCTGATTGGCTGCCTTGTATTGTGCTTCAGTCAAAAAGCAGTCCGGGATGGAACAAACTATTAAGTTCAGACTGAATTCCTCTGCAATTCCAGCTGTAATGATTCATTTGCTTCCCAACAGCCAGAACAGCACAGCGTTTAATCATCCGCATTTTCCACTCCAATAGCTCTGCTACATATCATACCGCAGGAACAACACTCCATATCACGTCAGCATCAGCTGGCAGAGTTAAACTGTTGTAATGTAGCAAAATGGAGGATTATACAGCAACAACAACTTCAAGATGAATTCCGAAGTTAGTTTTCATATGTGGATCATATGGAGTGATTACTGCATTTTGGAAAGCATTCTGTGCATAAGCAGCTGTGAGAAACACTAAATTCAACTAATTAACTAGTTTAACTCCTTTTTTCCTGTCCTTGCTCTGTACACAGCTACTCCATATCCAGGTGGGTTCAAGTGCTTCACATGTGAGGAAGCTGCTGACAATTATGAGTGCAATCGCTGGGCGCCGGATCTGTACTGCCCACGAGGTGAGTCCATCCGTCTCAACTGGCTCCGCAAAGTCAGGATTTATGCAGTATATTAGGAGTGTGAAGATTCTCCAGAATCCACGGACTAAGGGACGTCCAGAAGATGGAACCGCAACACGAGACGATTGTATGGCGGTTTTCAGAATCGTTACACCACTATCATATATTTATTGGAAGTAACATATGAATCGTTATTAGGAAGGTGTGTTTTTGAATGTCATGCAATGAGTAAATTGTAAAGTTCTGCAGGTAATGCAGTAATGACATACATTTTTAGTTAGAAACAACTCATTAAATGTGTAGATCTATAACTAACTAATAGAGTGCTTGCAGTTCATGTAAATTATTATTATTCAAAATATCAATAACACTTTTGTATAGGGAGATGTTATAGTGCCCTTGTAATGTTCTTATTAAGCCTTTTCAGGCCATTATCTGGCAGCTTATTAGCACTTTATTAAAGTAGGGTCAATTAAACATTTTCCAGGGCACTTATAACTTATCAGTTACATCGTGTTTCATCAGAAATGTTGTATTCTTTTCTCAAAGCATGAATTAGGTGTTTTCTGTTCATTTGTATTAGTATCTCAATAGTAAATCGCCACTTTACTCTAAATAAAGACAACCTGGCCTCCTGTTCCAAAGAGAAAACATTTATACCTAGTTATTGCTTAATAAAGTAATAGTAATGAGCCCAGTTTATTACCAGCTATTGTCTTGATAAGGCTTGATAATGGCATTATAATGTCCACCTGTACTGAAGTGTTAACATAATATCTTCTGTGTTTGGTTATGAGACATATTACTTACATAACTAGATATACCTATATTTAAATATAATTTGTTGTGCATCTAATGAGCCATTTAAATGTAATTATTGTTGGAGAGTTTATACGATCAACATTCCATGATTCAGAGGATTGTATTCAAAAGATCAGTCTCCCCATGCTCATATATTGCCCAGCATTCTGTACCTACATCGGTCATGTCTTAGCTGTGAGTAGCCTCCCTCATAAATAAGGCTGAGCTGCCTTTGGATGGATTTACAGCTCCGGTTTAATGACTCAGGAAATCTTATCCTCCTTCTTTAAAATGCACTTTCAGTGTCACACACTTGTGGTATTACACATGTACTCTTAGAAATGTGCCTGACACAAGTTTTAGTGCAGTTCAACATAATGATTTAAATAGGAGTCGATTCTTTATTCCTGAATGTTATCTTGAAATATGACCACCATGTTTTTTTTTCTAGTAAGCACACTTGATAAAAGTCCAGTTACGTTCACACCAAACAGTGTCCAGACACCCTTTCTAAAGAGTGAATTCAGCTACTTTAAGGTGCACCTATTGCTCACACAAGCGTATGATCTCCATTAAAAAGCTTTGACCTGCTCTGGAGCAGCTGCACATGAGCCTAAGGTCACCATGCCCAATGCTAAGTGCCAGCTAGATGGGTATAAAGCCCCCCAGCATAGGGCTGTGGAGCAGTGAAACTGTGTTCTCTGGAGTGACGGAGCTCCATCGAATACCTTTGGGATGAGTTGGAGTGATCCAGAACTAATCATCCAACATCAGTACCTGACCTCACTAATGCTCTTGTGTCTGAATGCAATCAAATTCTCACAGCAATGTTCCAACATCTAGTGTAAAGCCTTCCCAGAATAGTAGAGGCTGTTACTGCAGCAAAGGAGGACAAACTCATTATTAATACCCTTCATTTTAGAAAAAAAACTTTTGGACACATAGCGTATGTTCATATTAAATTCAGTTTCAATTTCAGATCACATTTGATCCACATACATAATACATAATAGAATACATGACTGACTTGTGGCCAATGAGGACGGGTAGACTTCAGATTTTTTTTTTTTCCCCACACATCACAGTTAACCCGCACACTGTAATTAGATAGGACCCCCTGGATCATAGTCCCAGGCTTTATGATTCATTTTTACTTGCAGAGAGTAAATATTGCTACACGCATCACAAAGTGGACTGGGGTGGGAACACTGTGTCAGTGACCAAACGCTGTGTGGCCTTGGAGGACTGCCTCTTCGCTACTGGCTGCACTGGACTGGACCATGAAGGAAACAAGGTGAGTGACTGAAATGTTTTTATCTGAGTAACATTATTGTTTTATTCTGTCTATCCATCCATCCATCCATCCACCAACCCATCCACCTACTCATCTATCTATCTATCTGTCTGTCTGTCTGTCTGTCTGTCTATCTATGTCTCTCTATCTATCCATCCATCCATCTACCAAACCATCTACCTACTCATCTATCTATCTATCTATCTATCTATCTATCTATCTATCTATCTATCTATCTATCTGTTTGTCTGTCTGTCTGTCTGACTGTCTGTCTATCCAACTATCTATCTATCTATCTATCTATCTATGTATCTATCTATCTATCTATCTATCTATAGTCTAGGCCATGCAGTGTACATATATTCATATATTTTGGTATATTATACCAGAATAAACCTTCCAGGGAAAATGCATAATATAATTAATGTATAATATAATACATAATATAGTGTGGTAAAACCAGGTGTGTGCTTTTAAACTCAAGTTTGCAGAGCAAGCCAATACGCTTCCATTTCACTCTAGCTAATGAAAGGCACCCACATCTGTCTGCTAAATGCACAACACGACCTACACAGCAAGCCCACTTCAAGGAATCTAGTGGGAGGATTATAAACATCCCTGTCCAACCCTACA
This sequence comes from Colossoma macropomum, assembly GCF_904425465.1. Classification (NCBI taxonomy): domain Eukaryota; kingdom Metazoa; phylum Chordata; class Actinopteri; order Characiformes; family Serrasalmidae; genus Colossoma; species Colossoma macropomum. The sequence continues at coordinate 37,275,471 of NW_023494784.1, forward strand.
GCGCTGAGGATACAGCACAGTTAACTCCAGTGTAGTTAATCCATAATTGCCCCGTAAGTGATTTCACCGAGTTAGACTGTCTTCCCCCGTCTTGTGGCCTACTTAATCTTCGCTGAAGGATCTCCCCATCGCCTGAGGACAACGTATGGCTTATACCTACCTTTCAGTGCGGCACAGAAGCTTTGAAGAAGAAAATGAGAGGGAAGTGATGGACAAATGAGGGATAGAAGTGTGGAAAGCTCAGCGTTCCAAAATGAGACACTTTGAGGAATAGAGAATAAGCACCAGCTCTATTTTAGGTGTTCTTGTTTGTATCAGCTTTGTGTGTCACCGTCTGGAATTTAGTTTGTTTATGTCCTTGACTGCAGGTAATCTCCTTCCCTTTCAGCCCTACATTAAAGCATTTCCGCTTTCACATGCCTTTGTGTTCTGTTTCCATTTTGGCAGGTAACAAAGTATTCGGTACAGTATTCAGTAAAGATTCAGCACAACCTTAGTGCTGAGATACAAAAGAACAGAATTAGAGAAAATAGAGATTAGCTCACAAGCAACCCTAATAAACACGCTTAGCCACGCCACATGGTGCCTTGTGTAAAATATAGGCAAAAGCATTACGATGAATGCTAAAAACCCCCTAACTTGGCAAAAGTGAGGGAATTCATGGAACAGTGTAACAGTATTTATGCCGATGTTGTAATCGACCTGTTGGAAAACCTCTGAGAGAAAGGATTCTGTTCATAGCCTTTAAAAATTACTTAGCATTTCTTCGATGTAAATAAAATATTGTAGCATAACCTACACTAAAGTTTTTAACTGATATTTAAATTGATGTGTGAATGACTGTATGTAATTGCGTATATCTTCAAAAAGGTGGTAAGAAAGACGGTTCTTCAACAGTTCTTTAGTCAAGAAAGTGGTTCCATGTAGAACCATGAACACTCAAAGAACCCTTTGCATGATTAAAGGGTTCTTTGCATCATGAACAAGTTTTTCAGATTGGTAGAGAATGTGCTGTAGATGATTCTATATAGAACCTTTTTTGAAAATATAAATATAGCACCAAAAAGGGTTTCACTATTGTTACAAGCCAAATAACCCTTTTTGGGTACTATATAGACCCCTTTTTGGCTAAAAATGTAGTTGATCAGAACGTGATTGGCTGATTCCACTGTCACTTCCTAATTATGCTAGTAGTTAAAGTAATGTGTAAGGACTTCTGTCCAGTTCCTGAAGTCCTAACCAATTGGCTATATTTCCCTGGATACCACATTCTGATTTGATTATTTTCCATTGGGCCTTTTAAAAATTCAACCCTTTTTTTCTAACCAAGACTTAACAATTAATTAAGAATGGTACTACAGTACGTGCTTAAATACAACAAGCATGATTATATTAAATAAAATTAAACTAAAAATAACAGATGATTTTTTTTTATTTATTTTTTTATTTAGGGATTCTCACAGGTGCTAATGACACAATGTGTGCCAGAAATACGCTGTTTTTTTGGCCTAAATGCACCGTAACAAGCTCAAACAGTAAACGAGCTCAGTATATTAATATTTTGTAATTCAGTTTATCAGTTCAATTTAAGTTGGCATTACAAAAGTTTGTTAAAAATATGGGACACAAAATTGAGTCAGTCTTGAGGGTCAGTAATCATGTCTAAGAGTGTAATGTGGCTGTCCTGCATGTTTTTCTCTTTAACCTGATTGGTTCTTGCTCTGTACAGGTGTGCGTTTCGTGTTGTGAGGGGAACATCTGTAATATGCCTTTACCTCGGAACGAGACGGACGCCATATTTGCCACCACGTCCCCCCTCAATGGTGGCCAGCGAACCCCACTTCATCCCACAATGGCACTCTTCTTCTCCGTCTCCACCCTCATCATCCTCAGCTATGCTTGAGAGACTGTGGATGGTGTTTTGTGAGGGGTTTGATTAATTTATTTCTACACTCTCAAAAATGATGTGCTATTAAAAGGAACACCAGCATTTTTCAGCCTGATCTGTATCATCTAAGTCTGCATAGAGCCAGTTAACAGAGATCAATCTATTCATAATCAATTTTAGACATTCCTCTGTACTCAAAAAGCAAATATAATAAAAGCCACCGGGCTGTTGCTTTAATATCTGCCCACTGGCTTCTATTATAAATATGTTTTTATACAAGAAAATGCACTGAAATGATTGCCTGTGGTAACCGACTCTGTCCTACACATATGGCAGATAAAGATTAGTTTGAAAAATGTTGTTCCTTCAACAACATAATTCAGCACAACAGAAATGTGCTGTGTTCTTTTGGCCTTAATGCATCATAACAGGCTCGAATAATAAACCCAATACATTCAGTTCAATATATTATGAGTTCATTTGATTTCATATTAGAGGAATAGTTTGTCACATTTACACTATCTTCCATTTACCTCAGTTGTAGCTGATCAGCCAAGACATGTTTGGTGTCCAAATTTTGCTTCTTTAGAGCTCTGAGGGTAATGTAGCTAACAAACATTAGAATTCAATAGTCACCCAAATCTATACACTTGAATACGAAAACTTTTTATAGCTCACACTAAGTTATACTGTGCTCTAAACCACATCAAAAAGTCTGTGTGACCTTAATGAAGACCTGAAAAGTTTTGGGTGACTATTGACTTACACTGTTTGCTAACTTTGTTAGCCTTGTACCTCCAGCACTAAACTAAAGAAGCAAAGTTTGGACACCAAACATCTCTTGGCTGTTGGACAGCATCTGGGGAAAGTGGGAAATTGTGTAAATTCGATTTTTCACCAAATCGTTCCTTTAAGTTCACACAACAAATGTCAAACGTAAAGTAAGGCCTAAAGAACGCAGCATAAATCCGACACAGAACACAGTTAAATAAGGTAACACAGTGGGCTAGTGTTAACAGCAACACATTTGCTGGTCCAGTTTCGCTACATGTTGCCCAGAACTGGACATACAGATGTGTTTTAGCACATCTGTTCTGACAGTGATCGGCCTTACCTTCCACAAACAAAGTGTTACTTTTGAAATTTTCAGTCAACGTCTTCATTTTAACTCCTTTACTGTGAAAAATATCCAGGATTTTTTACATGTGGACACTTTTTAAAGCAGCTGATAATCTTCCTTCCCTCAAAACTCGAGGCTGTTTCCCTCAGCATGCTCTGACCTGTCGAAATGAGCGCTTCAGCATTTCACCACGAGGAGGATGGAGGGAAAGGTGGGGGGTGGGAGGGGATATTTATGGATTTATGGTTAAATGGAAACAAAACTGTACAGTTGTTGTCAATCATTAATTTAGATGTATAATATTTATTTTTGTACCATACCTTGTGTGTTCTTTTGTAGAAAGTGTGAAAACTGAATGCCTGCATGAACCGTAGGAGTGTGAGCCACATCTACTTATTGTCCAACCCTCAAAAAAAAACAGAACTTCCACCTATATAAAGTACCAGTCAAAAGTTTGGAGACCTCATCAAACGGTGTCTCACTATTTTTAGTATCTTCCACATTTTGGAGTAATAGTGAAGGCATGAAAACTATGAAATAACACATATGGAGTTATATTGAAAAAACAATAAAACATGAAATTTAACATGTGCCATCATTTTTGCACAGGCCACATTTTATGTTTTATTTTTTTTCCGATATGTTAAAATCAGCAAATAAGCAGTAATTGTGCATTTAAATGTGCAGAAGTGGGTTTTCTGTAAGGGGGGGTTAATTACTCTTAGAAAATCAAAATATATAATGTGACTAGGGGTGCCCAAACTTTTGCACACAACAAATATCGCATTCATTTTTTCAGGGATATTTTTCCACACCTCCAAGTTCAGTCTTAGAAGTTAGTTACACATTTTGCCAAGTAATCCCAAACACATTCAGTGCTGAGATCTGAGCTCTGGACAACTTTTATTTCCCTCTATGATAAAAATAATTTTCATCAGCACAGAAAGAGGCTCAGACTCCCTCCTTTCTTTTGAGCACACACCGTTTTTCATGTGATGACACTATTCTGAAGCACTTGTGTACAGATGTGTATGTATGTATGCATGGATTTGTAATATTCACTAATAACCTCTAGCAGCTTGAGCGTTATAGACTGCAGTAAACAGGCCTCGTCTTTTGTACACTTTGTGTTTTATCTCTGTTACACATTCTAACTGTACTGAAGTTTGTCTGTACTGTGACGTTATTTCCAATTCCTTTTGTTGATGGTGGGGTCGAGAAAAAGTGCAGTGTTTGCAACTACAGTGTTATCGTTTGGTGGGCTTTTTCTGATTGCCCGGGACTCGAAAGATGAGTCGCTTCCTCTTTTTGTCTTTCTCTCTTTCTCTTTCTCTTTCTCAGCATAAAAGCCAAGAGTGCAACGTTTTATTACATAAACCGCTATGAAGCTGTGGCCTCTGTGAAACATAAAGGGCATGCTAGTTACCAAGTGGTAACAGAAGGGCTAGCAAAAGCTGTTGTGTCTTCAGTTGCTCAGGTAATTATGTTCCATACACTTAAAAACAAAGGGTTCTCTGGATGCCATAGAAGGATCACTTTTGGTTTCCTGAAGAACCTATTGATGGATGGTTCTTCAAAGAAATAAGAAAGTCCAATTAATGGTCTGTCGTAGAACTGTACATCAAAGGCAAGAACCATTTAGGAACCTTTATTTTTGCCAGTGCCAGTTACACAATGTACATAAACTGATTGCATCTAATAAGGCTTCATTCAGACTGCAGGTTAAAAAGTGGACCTGCTGCTCGAATCTGATTTTTTGGTTTGGTTGTTCACATTATCTTTTTTAATGTGGTTTGTATCTGACATCAGTTTGGACAGATCACACACCTGAACTGACCAGCACGGACAAAAAGAGCTGCATGCTTTAACAAACATGTCCTAAAAGGAAATATAGGCTGTGTTCATGTGGCCCAAATCTGATCTTTTTTCATCAAATGTGAAACAGATTTGTTTTGTTTTTTTTGTGTGTGAACAGCAACTTCCAGTTCCAGTTCCAAGCAAAGCAATTCCAATTGGGCCACTTTCATGTCCGATATGCGTCCGATATGTGGCAATACAACCTGAACAGTCAGATCTGAAATCATGTGATCATAATCTCCATCATAATTTAATGTACAGGAACAGACCCATTACAGCATCATCAAAACATGTTTTTTATTTAGTTTAACTTTCATGATCAACTTAGATTTTTGATTGTCTTTCATGGAGGTTTAATATTTTGTTTTTATATTTTGTTCTGTATTGTTTTCACCATTGGTTTGTAGCACTTTGAGTTTAAGAAAGGTGCATTTTATGTGAAATTTATTATTATTATTATTATTATTATTATTAGACTTCTACTACTACTGCGGTTACGCTTCAGTCATTTAGTTTTGGACGACGAGTGAGACAAACGGGCAGGATAAACAAGTAAACATGCACAGTGTATCCATTGTGGCACAAAAAAATAAGTTTGAGAAAAATATGGTGCAATAAATGTACAGGAGATCTGTCGAAAGGAACCTCACATTCAGAAGCCAATCAACAATTACCACAAATGACCAGAAGATTGTCCATAAAGAAAAGCTGCTAATTTATTATCTTCGCTGCTTGCAACTGCAGAAACGTGTACAAAACATAGTGGGCTTAGTGAGGTGTGAAGGTTGGTTGGCCCCCAGAGATTCCCACAGATTAAGTATCTTGATTGCCGTTTTGGTGCTGAGTTTGTGTCCTTTAGCTGCCATTCTTCACAGGAAGTAAACAAAAGAAACTGAACTTTCTTTGATCTTCTTTCTGATTCAGTTTTTTTCATCCAGTTTTGTCATCAGCTGCTCCTTTAAACTTGTGTCCTCCAAGTTTAAAGCAGCAGCTGACTTTGACATCACATGAAAGTGGTTTGCTAAGGAAAGATGCCTCTGTTGGAGCGTGCTCGGTGGATCAGGTCAGTTCATGAGCGTGATCTGTTCAGACTGAAGTCAGATTAAGGCCACATTAAAAAGATGATGTAAACAAATCAAAAAGTAAAATCAGATTTGGGCAGTAGTTCAGATTTACCTGCAGCCTGAAACATGGAAGATGATCTTGTGTGTGCTGCATGCCAACGTATACCTTTTGTAAAGTGTAAATAATTTGGTTGGAAAGTTTTGTACAATTTCTGTAAATGAGTGTACATAATTTTGGTATATGCTAAAGTTTTTTAACCATTTAAAAAGTTTGCATTGCTGTTGAGGTTATTTCTTATCTCCATCTAAAATATCTCATTTAAACATGCTGTTTACTTCACTGTGGATGACTGACAATAAAAAAGAAACCAACTGAATGAAGTTGACTGATTCATTTTTGCGAGATCACAAAATGGTAAGTGGAAAAGGCCGCTGTGCTCCGAATGATCTGGTGAACTTTATTTGTGGCCCCATGTTTCGTTCAGATGGCGTCTATTTAAGTTACATTAAAGATATTTCTCTGCTATCTGCTGCCCTGCTGTTTTCCATTCAGCCTTTCCGCATACTGATGGTTTTCCATCCAGAGGGCTTGGCCTGGTCCCCATAAATCTGCTTTCCCCTCAACCCCCCCCAATCCAAACAGTCAAGCTCACAGTGCTCATAAATATAACCTCAAACAGTGACGTTAACAGTGGCTCATCTCGGACAGGCTTTGTCAGCTATTCTGACCAAGTTACTGGACACCCCTGCAGGGTGTTAGTTTAACAGTCTGCGTCTGCTTTATCTCCCTGTAAGAAAGCAAACTTGACCGACCTCTTTTCCTGTCTCAGCTTTGCAGAGTAACAGTCAAGAACAAGCCTGAGGGTAAAGTGGGTGTGAGGGGGCCAAGATTTCAGAATCTCGATTGGAAGTTTAAAGGAAAAGTTCATCAATAAATCAAATCTACACAATTTTCCCACTTTATTTTTGCACTGAAGCTACAAGTCCATACTTTTAAAAGGTGGTCCTTCAAGGGTTCTTTAGCAAAGGGAGTCATTCTATTTAGAACCAGTCATGCTTAAGTGATTCTTTGCATGGTGAAATGGTTCTTCAGATTGCTGGAGAATGTTTTGTATATGGTTTTATATAGAACATTTAAGAAAAAGGGTTCCCGATAGCACCAAAAAGGTTCTATTGTAACAATGTCATGCTTGTAACTGTAGCAGACTTTTTTAAAGGTTCTATATAGAACAATATACAACACATTGAATCTGAAGAACCATTTCACCATGTAAAGAACCATTTAAGCATGAACTGGTTCTATATAGAACTTGTGGTTGTGAACATATCCACTGACTGAAGAACCCTTGAAGAACCATCTTTTTTAAGTATGTCATGTAACCAACAATGTGCCTTGCCAGTTAGCATCATTCAGGTTGCATGTCCGATTCATCATGCTTGCCTCAAACCCCATCCTGGTCCTGGTGCTGCAGTAATCTCTAGAGTGAGATCTCCTGGTTTAAAGAGGATGAAAATCCCCTTCTGATGATGTATCTTGAAGGTGGGAGGAGCTTGAAAACTACAAGCAACTACAAGCATGAGCTGACTTCTTGGAAGCCAGATAGGTGATGTTACTACTATGAACCTGAATATCATGACTGTATTTGTTAGTCTCTACATGTGTGGATTATTTTGTGGGGGGGGGGATTCTAAATGTGTCTGTGACATAGTTGCATAATGCATGCTGGGTATTGTAGTAAGAAAATGTTGATGGATAAAAACATGAAAAGGATACAAAATTGTGAATTCTGCCAAACCGATGAGGCTGAAGAGTACAGTAAAGCAGTAAGAGTAAGGTGCTGAGTGGCGTCACTGTCTCTGGTGGCGTCCACCTGGTGTATCAAGCCTGTAGCCTTATAAATTTAAATATCTTCCTAGACTAAAATATATTCATGCTATTAGAATTTACATTCACATTTTCAGATTTCAAAAAAAACATCCGGGTGTCTTACAGGCAAAAGCAGTTGATGAATGAAGTTTGAATATTTCTGTTAAAATGGCCAGTGAGTGCAGGTACAAGGAGTTGGAGGGGAGTAGGAAGAGACTGCAAGACACCCGAAGGTTATTTTGAAAGTCAGCCCAAAAATGCGCATTAATAAAAAAAAACTTTTTATAAATTGAATTTCAGATTATCCATTTAACATCAACCAAAAAATTCAGTTTCACATTTTATATTGCGCCATTACAAACCTTAGAATTCAATTTTACTTCAGAATTCAATTTCAGATGGTATGGCACAGATTCAGATTCAGATTTTTGCTTTCAAAGTCAGATTTATATTTGCATGACTAAGTTCATAAGAACACCTTCTAACACAGGTACTCACTGGTTTAATATATACTAGTAATGATGAGATCAAGCAAACGTCATACAGATTTTGGTGGTTACTGACTTTTGAATTGTCTTGTACATGTCTTGGATAATCATCTGGACATTTTGAACACTTTAACTGAGTTATTTTTTTTAAAGACACTAAAAATTAACATGGCAAGACAAAAAAAACAGCATATAACAGTATAAAGAATATTATAAAATATTCTTTAATATAAATGAAAGAAATATGTTTTCAAATGTTACTTTAAAGTGAGCACTGAGTGTGACTGTCTAATAAAGGTGAATTGAGGTTTACAGTTTAGAAGCTGAATAACAGAAAGAGTCTCTTCATGTTTTCTGTATTTGCTGGAAGGTGTTTGCAGAAGTTCAGTACATGCAGATCTAAGATCACATGTTGGAACATAAACAGAGATGTTCTGTGATGTAAGCAGGTGCTTTAAGGTCTTTTAGAGCCTTAAAAACTAGTAGCAGAACTAGTTTTCAGGCTCTATAACATTTCCTTTAAAATGTATTTGTTCTTATTGGGAACAAGATTTCCCAAAAGAAGCCGATGTCCCTCTTTACGTCCTTCACCTTTCTCTGCATAACATAAGTCAAATGCAGGTTTCTGTTTGGACAGTGTTGATTCATGTTCCATGACCCGAAAGATTTACGTCGTTTCTTAAGTGCTTTGAAAACGAAAGCACAGAAGGGTGCAACACGACCCCTGTTGAAGCCTAATGCCCGGAGTCAAAGGTGAATACCTACCGCCCCTTTGTCCACCCGGGTCACAGATGGACTTCGAGGTGAAAATGAAGTCGACATTGTTCAGCCATGTGGGCATTCGGTTACAATCTGTTGTTTGTGATAGTGGAGGGTTGGAACTAAGATGACTTGCTAATGAGGGCAAATGAGGGTAAGAGTGGAGACCAGTAAACTGAGCACTGTTAAATGGCTTCAGACTAAAAAGTGTAATTTCACATTTTAACTTCTCTAGTTTCACAAAAAATCCTGGAGGTCCAGCAGGTCACCTGCTATGTTGGTTAGAGGGTGTGCATTCTTTCTCACAGCATGAATGTTAGATTTATGAATCGTGGAACACATACTGAGGAAGCTCAACAACCTGAATAAATGAAATATTGTTTTGCGGCCCTTCATTCTTTTGTGTTCACTCATTGTAGCCTACACTGCTATCACAGGCAGTTCATTTAAAGGAATAGTTTGGCAACAAATCAAATTTACATGCCTTTCCACTTACATCAAATGCAGTCAATCAGCCAAGACATGTTTGATGTCAAAATGTTGGCCCTTTAGTTTAGAACTGGAGCTATGAGGCTAATTTTGCTAACACTGGAAGTCAATAGTCACCCAAACCGTTTCCAAAAAACATGCTCAAAACTTTCAACCCACTCAGCTTGCGAAGACAGGTCGATGTGGTTTAGAACATTTGAGTGTGACTCACTAAAAAATGTAAAATATTCGTCCGTGTAGCTAAAAGAAGGGGTAGTCATTTGGAATAACCAGAATGACCCCTTTTCTGAGCACAATTAGGCATCATTCCATGCAAGACAGCCAAAGACGGGGCTATACAACACAGACGCACCGGAGACTTTACTGAACATCTCTCTTGCTAGTTTGTGGTTCATTGGCAAAATCCACCGTTTGCATGTGTCTGCATCAGCAGGAAATTGGTGGTAACGTACCAAAGATTTCTTTGTTCTGTTTTTGGAAAATGGAATGTGTCATTTCTGTAGGTTTAGTATTGCTCAACATGCAACTTCTATCTCTTATAGTAAGCAAGCCTTAGATATAGTTATGCCAATGCTACGTACCTGCATAGTGATGTTTACAACATGCTCCTGCACTACATTCCTCTAAACCCCATGTGTCAAACCCATGGTCTTAACCCGTGGTCTTAATTTTCTACTAATATTAGCCCATTTTACCATGAACTGCACTAGTCAAGTCAAGTCAAGTCAAATTTATTTATATAGCGCCTTTTACAACAGATGTTGTCACAAAGCAGCTTTACAGAGAAGATGGGTCCACGCCCCCAGTGAGCAAGCCAATGGCCAGGAAAAACTCCCTCAACAGGAGGAAGAAACCTTGAGAGGAACCAGACTCAAAAGGGGAACCCATCCTCTTCTGGTCGACACCGGATAACAGCACAGGCACAAAACAGTATAAGTGCATACAGTTTTACACTTCTGTGCAGTGCGCCGGCCGCATCAGTCACGTCAGACCCTCTTAGGACGGGCAGCATACACTGCAATGTAATGTGTGCTCCCACCCCTCCCCAACAACGATCTATGGGGCAGCACCACAAAAAAAAAAGATGCCAGGTGTCTAAGTTCAAGCAAATGGACAGTTTTAAAAAAACGACTGTACATTGGGGACATTTGAAGTGGTTTAACAGTTATCTGCAGCTAATGAAATCTATTTTATATAAAACATTTTGTTTCTACTTAAAATTATGTTTGAATCGTTCAGATAGCAGTGAAATATCTTTCATGTGAATCGTTCTAGTATGCAGTGCCTTTTTTGCCGTTGTAGTTTCGGCATATTGGGATAAACAATGGCTGTTTGGGTCATGTAAAAATATGAAGTAAAAATATGTTAAGTAAAAATAAAATAAAAACACTGCTGGCCCAGTTTCTTCCAGATGTTGCATTGACTTCCACAATTCCCTTTAACTGTCATTTCTTAATTACATTGCAGAAAGTGGAAATTGCAAGCAGGGAGGCCTTTGATATCTTTTTTATAGGTTTCCTGTTCTTTGTAGGCATCAATTAGCTTCATTTTCAGAACCTTAGTCAGCTGCTTAGAGGAGCTCATTGTTGTTGAGTGTTACTGCAAAATTTGAAGAGTCAGAGAACTTATCACACTCTGCATTTGTAATCGCAGTGGGTGGCACTGTCACCTGACAGCAAGAAGGGCTTGGCTTCGGTTCCCCGGCCGGGTGACCAGGGTCCTTTCTGTGTGTTTCTGTGAGCTTGCGTGTTTTACCACAGTTCAAAGATATGCAGTCAGGCCAACTGGACATGCTAAATTGCTGCTAGATGTGAATGTGTATGTCTGTGTGTCTGCCCTGCGATGGACTGCTGACCTGTCCTGGGTGTATTCTGCCTTCCGCTCAATTACCGCTGGGATAGGCTCCATCAAACCCCCTGCGACCCAGAAGGATAAGTGGTGTAAAAAATGTGTGTGTGTGGATTTGTAGTCTGCTGACTGCTTCTAATGACAATTCTTGGCTTGACTAAGCGGTCCTGACAGGTCACTTAAGGCCTAACAGGTTAATTAAGTTCTGAGACTTTACAGCTAGAAAGGTGTCCAAACATTTGCACGTAATTTGTTTTCTACTCTTTTAGTTTGTCAAATGTAAAGTAACTGTGCATTTTTTTCTTTAAATAGTTTGCTACAGAAACTGTGTTTACTTATTTTCACTTCAAAAATAAACAATATATGTGTTTTGGCCATTCAACAGCATTAACACAAGAATTACATGAAGAAAACTGGCAACCCGTAACAGTGAAGAACAGTGTGAAGTAAGTAAAACTTACGACAGCACAGTTTTCCCATGTCTTAACAAGAGGCTAAATGTATTTTAATTATTTTTATAAATTGTTGCAGTATACTTTCTGTCCACTAACTGCAGGGTACTGAAATTCGTTGGAGCTGTTTCTGTGGTTTGATTCTTCCATCAAAAAGGGATAATACTTTAAAAAATGCACAAAATGACACAACCCTGCACCATTAGTTCATCTTTAACCTTATGAAAGCTTGTGACCCGAGACACAAATCGAAAGCTTGAAGCGGCCATGTTCTTATCGCCTGCCTGCTGAGGCTAATCCACTTTCTCAGCTCAACTTATCATACCGACAGAAGGTCAAATTTCCTCCCCGAAGCTGACTTTCCAGATGAGCAGTAACATGTTTTTAATGACCAGGAGCCGTTTTCAGGCTTACAGGTACCTTGTCCAGAGTCCAAAGAATGACCCTCATTGTTGTGGCCATGGCTGCGTATCCTGTTCACTGTGGCCATGCTGAGATTTTAATTACCCCGGCTGTAGAGCTTCGCGAGAGATTGAGCGGCAATGGAAACAAGCGCGGGCCGTCCTCGCTGTGGGAAAGTGAAGACCTCCGCCGTTCTATGCAATCAAGGCCAAGCAGACGCAGGTTGCAAGCTGCTTGAGTAGCTGTGATTTTAGTAGAAGCATCTCCTTTAAAAGCACAGCTTGAATTAAAACTAATACTTCTGTTACTATTAAAAGGCCTTTATTGAATCTTGTATTTTACAATTAAACAGGCTGTTTTTGTAGCCTTTAAGACTGATACAGTACACATTTTGTTGTTTTTTGATGTGAAAAGACATAAACACAACCTCTGCAGCAGAACATTTAAAAAATGAACATTTTTATGTAAATGTTAATACATTCGATTCCCTTAAAATAGAAATTATCTGTGACCTCATCAAAAAAATGTCAATATCTGAGGGTATGAAAAACAACCTCTAGCTAAGCCAGAGGCATTTTAGAAACAAGTACTGTGGATGGATAAAGTAAAAATAGTACAATCACAAAAGGCATGTTTGGAGAAAATGAGCAGCATTTGATGAAAGGAACACCTTGCTAACGGTTAAGCGTAAGGGTGGACATATTATGTTTTGGTGTTTTCAGTGGCACAGAAAACATTGCACAGGTAGATGGAATAATGGATTCCACTAAATATCAGCAAATTCTGGAAACAAATGACCCAAAGACCAAAAACATTCCTTAAAATCAAAAGTGCGTTCTGCAAAGAAAAGTGGGTAAAAATTCCTAAAGCAAGTAAAGAAAGACTCCTAGCTGGCTACAAAAAGTGTTTGCAAGCTGTGATATCAGTGTAGGTGTTTTCTAAGTACTGAATTTGTAGAGCATCCAAACTTTTGCGCATGCCATAAATTACTGTTTTTTTTTTATTTTTTAAGTTATGCATAAAGAAAATGTGCATTGACATTTGCAGAAAAAACAGTTTGCCACAGAGGTTGTGTTTACTTTTTCTCATGTCAAATCTCATCAATATATCATTTGGCCAGGGGTGGCCAAAATTTTGTATGCTACTGCGTTCCAGTCCAGGCTGAAATACACAAAACAAACCGTAACAGTAACAACACCATCACTGTAACACGAATGGGCAGTCATATGTAAATGTGTTTGTGGTTGTGACATCACAACCATGACAGATTCAAAAGAGACTGCTTTTGCAACTTAGTTTCCATATATGAAATGTATGAACTGGGGAGTGAACAATAACTTTGTTTACATATGTCAAACTTTTGATTTCACAAAAACAAGAAAAATGGTTGCCTCTACAGAACCAGCTCTTAGGAGTAACAGAGGTACAGTAGTTCTCAGTCCCCATACACTGCATGATTTAGCTATTTCCTGTTCTAACAAGCCTGATTCGACTCATCAGGATGTGGAGCTCTTTATGAGCTGAGTCAGTTGTGGCACAGGAAGCACATATGCAGTGCATTGGGTGACCAAGGCTAAGAGAGTGAACCACTGGAAGCTTATTGACGAAAAGCAGTTGAACTTCAAGCAGCACACTAAAAATAATAGATATCACAATAAATCTTTGTCTTTTGATCACTGATATTGTTATTGATATTTTTGTATTGGAACTTTTGCAAAAAAATTAATAAAAAAATCAGTATATATCATTAAATGTGTGCATATTTTAAAGGCCAAAAATCTGGATGATGTTAGAATTCATTTCAGTGTGAAGACATGCTTTGGGCGGAAGGCAGGATACACCCTGGACAGGTCGCCAGTACAAAGGAAATAGACTCATTGAAATATGCTACTGTGATTCTACAGAAAACAAGCTTTTTAGTGACGTATGACATGACATGATTGTGCCGAGGGTGGGCAGAGCTAAGCCTTATTAAAAATTGCTAACTAAATACAGTTAAACATGAGTGGGCACGAATTGACCAAAATGGTCATTTCTGCCTGTAGTGCCTTGCCTGGTTTATCTGTGAGATAATGCAGGACATGAAAAGTAAACATGTTTGGAAACACCTTGAGGATCATCCGGTCAGTGGTGCTTCATAGGACGCTGTCATGTGAACACACTATCTGGTGAAGGTGTTGACCTACTTACATATGATGGGCAGTTGATGATAAGTGAGAATGTTAATGTGGGACAGGTTGATGGGAGAAGTCAGCTGTGTCCCTGAAGGCCCGAACCCCAGCAGAATGTGAGATGAGCAGGCAGCGATGTAAGACAGGTGAGATCAGCGAGAGCTGCATGTATGTGCTGCTTTCTATGATTAAGATGAAGCTGTTTGTAGTTTACACTAGGCTTTAGTTGGTATATGCTTTTTAAATAAACCTTGCAACTTTAAAACCCAAAACAAAAAAAATTTAAAAAGGGGCCACTTGGCGGTCATTTATTTCCTGGTAAAATTGGACCAAATTTTCATAAACGGTTTGTAGCGTTTATCTCAAATAATGCACAAAATACGTTTTTTGGGTTGTTTTGGCCACTGAACATGCACGTCTCCACAACGAGGTGGAGCGAGGGACTTTTCCTGCTTTCAGCTTTCCACTAAGCCAACTGGCTCTTTTTACTGAAGGCCATGACTTTTTCAAAGAACAGATGCCATGTTGACTGTTGAGCTTTCCCATTCATTTTGTCTACCAGTGCAATGTCTCCTCCTCCTTTATAATGTCTTTCAAATGCAATATTTAAAATTAAAGGAACACTCTGGGCTTTTTAAACCTAATTTCTATCTACTATGTCTGTAGCATTTGATTGATCACTACAGACAACGATTTTGATACCTGGGAAGAACAGAGAACCCACTGACTTGAAACACAGTCAGCCTATAATACAAACTTTTGGGCCGTTGCTAAAATCTGTCAGTAAATATTTATGCAAATCGTGTAATCTTTGTAGAACACTAGAAGTCTTCATGAAAGTATTTCTGAATGAAAATAAAGAATTTAGGTGTTTATACGAGAAGCTGTAAATCTGAATAATCCCGCCCCCCTCCCCAACACTAAAGATTTGGGCACCCCTTCCATAGCATCACAGATAAGCAGTGAGAGGTCATTAGAGGTCAACTTGTGAGCCATTGTTGATCCATCTCAGACTGAAGAACCAGAAAAACAGGCCTGAAAAAGACTTGCAGAAATGGAAAAAGAGCTGGCGGGTGACTCAGAGTGGAGTTCTCAGAGTGATAACGGAGGGACGGTGCAAGTATTATAGGGCATGACTACAACAGGCCATGATGTAAGTGTGAAAATGGCTCTCAGAGGAAGAGGGAGGGAGTTCCACTGCAAGAACCCAAGGACACTCCAATGTTCTAAGGGCAGGAAGAGCTGAATGGAGAGTCAGTGAGAGATTTGGAGGAAGGAGTTGAGTGATACTGATATTCATAGTATCATTTTCCTCTGAATTTAATGGACATCTAACCATAAAATGAACAGATGTATTCCAAAAATACAGAGGTACATCTGCCTTCTTTCTTCACTCATTGGTGAAGATGTTGTCTGAACCAAAGCTTTCCAACCTATAAATACATTAGCAAAGTGTGTTTTAATATAAATGTGACAAAGATCAGAACTGTCCAGGCTGTGGTCTTTACTGAGGTTCTTTAAGGTGAAAGCTGGAGAGTAAAAAGAACAAAAACTAATGAATTCTCAACCAAATCACCTCACCTCTCACTCAGAGCCCAGGTAACCAAACTGAAGCTCTCATTTTGGACACATTCCTTTATGTTTTGAACAGTTGAAGGTAATAGAGGAAGAGGATGACCAGCTATAAGATAACCAGTCAGAGGAATCATGAATCAGCCATTGAGAAGCCTGAAGACCCAAACAGAAGACAGGATATTCTGGAGGAACACTGCCCATATGGGCACTAGTATAATATAATAAATACAAATTATAATAGCAGTCATCAGCACAATAAAATTGAAATTAACAACACTGATAGCATGTCTATCATGAATTTGTGAATATTTGAAACACTGCATTGTGTTAAGTGTATTATGTTGTTCTATTATAACCATCAATAGAGTGATTAAAATGATACAGTTGTATATTCCATTATTATACACTCACAAAAAAAAGTTATTTCTATGGTACAAAAACAGGATTCAGGGTGAATCGCAATAAATGTCCATCAAACAGCTGTCAGAATTCACAGATGATGTTGTTACGGGAATTTGAGAAGAGCCCAAAAGCATATCTATTTCATACTCTAGGCCATGTACCCAATTCAGAAACCACCTGTTGTTTATTTAATTTAGTACAATTTATTCATTTTTGGCATTTTGAAAAAGAAAGCCTCAACAACTAAATGTTTTGTTTTTTTTTCAGTGTTTAGTGTGTCCACTCTTTTCAGAAGACTTCAAAACAAGTCGCATCCAACCTCCAAAGTTCAGTCTCAGAAGTTGGTTGCATTTTCTGGCCAGGTATTACAGTCTTGTGAAGTATCTCTTCCCATTTCTATATTTTGCTGCTGCTCTGAAATGTATGCAGCATTATAGGCAAAAAAACACTAACGATTGATTATAATGATATTCAAAAGTACAGTATGCGCTCATGTTCTGGCCAAAATAAACTTCTATTTTTAAGTTTTTAAATTCTTTAAATATTGAAGGGAAGGTAAGCTCATAAAGAAGCTGGTATATTGTTTTATTGTCTATATTAATCTACTGATTGATGTCATATCAACCTATGATTGCAGCCATGCCCAATCCTGGGCCTGGAGATCTACCACCCTGCACAGTTTAGCTCCAACCTCAATCAAACACCCCTGATCCAGAGTCATCTGAGTATTAGAGCCAGGTGTGTTGGAGCTGAGCTCTCCAGGGTGGCAGCTCTCCAGGACCAGGACTGGGCACCACTGCACTAGTATGTGTAACACTTGGTGACCAATCAGTTACAGCAATGGTTCGATTAACTACCAGCGGTTACAAAATTCAGACCTGAAACCATATTCAAGTTGTTGTTTGAAGACCTCTGCACTGCACTGGGTAACTGTTCCACCTGGGGATGCACCGCAATGAGAATTGTGGATCAATGCCGATATCCGATATGGAATATTTTTCATGTACATATCCAAAACATAAACATTTATAAGATGTACAAAGTGGGACTGTATCTACCTGAAATAGCATTACAGAGAAGTTTAACTTCCATCTGTAGAGTTTTACAAATGCAGTAGAATGAATAAAATGCAGATGTTCTAGCGCAGTAGGCCAGCTGCATATATTTTAAGCAACCATCTGCTGATACTGACACCAATCCACAAATATCATCCTCCCAGGTTGTGTATTCAGCACTTTTTTAAAAATGATTCTGAATCATCCCGAAAGAACCAGACTGAACTGACTCATGGTCAGATTTCATGAATCGTTTCCTAAAGAATCAGGATCAAAATCAAATCGTAGTGAGGTCAGAGAATTAAACTCCTATGTACCTCTAGCTTTTCTTGCTCTAAACTCCTCCCCTGCTGTTTTTAGTATTTGTAAGCAGCTCTGCACTTTTCCCTGCCAAAGTTGCCCCTGTGCATTGCTAATGCGAGCTCTAATCCGCGCTTTAATTGAATGAAATTCTTGCAATACGAGCCCTAACAGGATTACAAGGCAGATTACATAGAGCTGAATGAGGAGAGTGCACAGGTCATGTTAAAGGCATGGATTACACTCGCTACCGCTGGTCAGTGGCTGGCTGGCTCTATGGTGGCTGTAAGCCCAAACACAAATACAAACACAAAGCTGTTCTGAGTGGACTCCTACTGTAATGTGCTGTGTGATCTTTAGCTTTGTCAGGTACTACGCAAGAAGCTCTGACCCCTCTTCATGACTGAAGTGAAAAAGATAACATACACTCAGTGTCCACTTTATTAGAAATCACTACTTCATACTTCAGTGGTCTTTATTGTCGTTCCTCAGTATAACTTCTTGTTCTTCAGGCCTCTTGGTGCATGGAAGTACCTCATGGTACTTCTGGCCACTGACCACTTTATAAGGCCTGCCTACCATGTGGGCCCATACTATATGTCTACTGTATTGAGTGGTGAGTTTTTGAGCACAGAACTGCTGTTGACCAGATATTATTTGTGTGGTGGAGAAGATTTCTACCAGTTTGGGCCACAAATATCAAAACCCAGTCAAAATAATGCTAATTTCTGCTAGCGCACCTATTGGGATTCAAATAATATGTTAGCTAATCCGATGGCGGTTCATTTTTTGGGCATTCTAGAGATTTGAAACTTGTAAAAAGACATTTCATGCCTTATTTGAAGCTTCTAAAATATATTATTGTATATTTGAACTTGTAGCAATTCTACTGTGACTCAGTAAAGAGCCACTGCTGTTCTTTGCGGTTGAACTGGTTGGCTCATATTGACAGTCAGTGATGTATCTAGAACTTCCAGATGGACTAGAGTGATGTTTTTTCTCCACTAAGGTCCCACCTACTGTAAATCAAAGCATGGCTGGTTGATTTCACTGTCACTACCTATTTATGCTGGCAGGTGATCTGATACATTAGGCTCCTGAAGTCCTAACCAATAGGAGAGATTGCTTGGCTGTTTGTACCCAGATACCAAAGAGAAAAATATCCTGATTCTGTTGAGCATTTCAAGAATTTAACCCTTTTGTTTCCAAACAGACTTAACAATTACATAAGAGATTCAATACAATAAGCATAATGATTGTGTTAAATAAAAACAACCTAAAGATTAGCTATGTACAGTTGTGTGCAAATGTTTAGGCACCCCTGGTAAAATGATGTGTTGTTGATTTTCTAAGTAAAAATAACACATCCTCTAGAGGGAACACACTTCTGCACAATTTTAATGCAAAATTATTGTTTATTTGCCGGATTTTGTATATTAGAAAAAATGAATAAAACCAGATGAGCTACAGTCTCTAACTGTACACCAGCAAGCTGGAGCTAAAAGGAAGGGTTTCTCATAAAGAGGTTGGTAAATAACCTCTAAAGGTCTAAAGGTCTTTCTCCAGAGGTGCTAACCTGGCCCATTTCACAGCTGTCCTTCAGAGTCCAGCAGCTTGACCTCAGAGAAGTGAATATGGGAGAAGTTCTAGGCGTTTGAGACTGTGAACTTGTAGCATTAACCAAACTCAGATAAAAAGGCCAAACATCAGAGCTCCCCACCCAAGAACAACACGTCTGGTGCTTTGGTGTCGGAGCGAGCCGTGGTCGATCCGAGCCGTTCTCCGAAAACAGGAAAGCACTCAGAGATGAGCTATGTGGATGTTCCATTGTTCAGCTCAGACCTATGACTCCAGACTCTATGTTCACTGCAGTCCACCGTATCCTGGCTGGGAGTGTTACTGACCAGCACAGAGGACAGTTTCCCATAAAACTTGTAATAAAAGTTAAAGGATAAAGATTTTTTGGAACATTTCTGTTGAATCGAAACATGAAATCATAAATAACAAGGTAAATGGACTTTTCTAATTATGCAAGAAAATGAAACACGACAAAAGGACAAGGCGGCTGTGACGATATGTGTGTATATAAACACAAAACTAATTAATATGTAGAAAGTGTTTTGAAGCAAAGATAACAAATACATTAATAATACAATAAGTATTGATTTTATGTATGTAAGCATGTTTGTTTAACCCTTTGCAAACTTCTCTTAGAGGAATCACAGTATTATTATTGTATTTGTCATCCAAAACCTGATTTGGCATAACAGTAACAATTTATAAAACAATAATTCTTTAAATCAAGCTACTGATGGATTTTACCAAATCCACATGATGGCTGTGGATATTTACTGTATTTACTGCATTATTGTTTGATTGCATTTATTCTAATGATTAGTGTTTTTAACACTTACTGCTAAAATTAATGGCTTTAAACTATTTGCGTAGGTGACTTCCTGACAGTACTGTATATAAGACAATAAACTGGTTCTCCATATATGCATATATACATATATTCCATGCATGGGAATTACTGATATCTCACCATATACTACTCAAATATGTTCATATACTTAACCAAGGTAACTCTTTTTAGTAAATACACTGAGTTTTTTCCTTTGAATAAATATATACAGTCGTGTGCAAAAGTTTGGGCACCCCAGTCAAATTTCACATTTTGTCGATTTTCTAAGTGTAAATAAAATATCCTCTATAGAGAACACTTTTCTGCACATTTTGATGCACAATTGCTATTTATTTGCTGAATTGCAGAGCTCTGAGTGTCTGTGGGGTCTATGATTAATGCACTTCCATAGTCAAACTTTAATATTTTATGTTCATACATTGGAAAAAGTAAAAGAAAGGCCCACGCAGGAGCAGAGTGTGACTATCAGACTCCAAATCTTTTGAACAATAACAGAACGTGATGCATTTTGACAGAACATGCAGTTATAATGAACAACAGAGCTGCAATATGAGACAGAAGGAAAACTGAACATGCAGAGGAAGAATATAAATCTGTTACTAATAAAATATCTGATGTCTGGCTTGTTGTTTGATGGCAGTGTTGACTGTTTTAGCAGATGTGTGCATGTGGCTGTATAAATAAATAAAGTTAAACATAAGAATAGCTGGTAAAGTGCTAATTATCACCTTAATATTTATTTACTTTATATAATTGTATTTTAATTACTAAGAAATCATATCCATTGCAATACGTAGTCATAACCCAGTGTCATGTTTTAGTATAATAACATAGTGAAATTACTATACATATCAATATACACTACAGTGTATTAATACTACATATATATTTTACAAAGGATTTTGTTTCATAATGCATTATAGACCACTTTCAAGAGTTTTCCTCTCTTTTTTGTGTTGGGAGTGGGCCTTACACATACAAGAAATATCAGTTGCAATTAATATCACCTTTATTAGGGAAATAAAAATGTGTTTTTTACACTATATGTCAGCTGTTATCCTTCTCCAAAACCCATTATATCCAAAATTGTTACACACAGATATGAAGCAATGAAACTCTTTATACTAATACTTTATGTACAGAATATATAAATATGTACATTCATATGTAAGATCATTCAGAGAATATGAGCTCATTCAATGTTTGCAAGTAGAAGATAAAAGAAGATAAAAGAAGATATGACCTCACCAGTGGGCAGCTTTACTAATATACATATATACCTTTAGTCATTTTTAGCCTGATCTGTTTACTTTTTTGTGAAGTGCATTCGCACAGATTTGTATATAGTCTTAAAAACCTTTCATTTTAAATGCTCCCAGCCTTATTATTCAGTAACTGGCCATGAATTATTTTGTAACAATGCTGAAATTAATATGCGAGTTATGTAATTATGAGAGTGAAAACAGTGACCATGTACAGGCAATTTTAGGTCATTCTGAACAATGCATTTTACTTTTATATATATATATTTTTTACAGAATATGACACATTTTTGCACAATTGTAATCAGCTTTCATAGTAAATTCAGAAAAATTATATTTATTGAAGTCTTGCATGTTTTTTACCCTGGTGACTGGTTCCTCTCTCTCTCTCTCTCTCTCTCTCTCTCTCACACACACACACACACACACACACACACACACACACAAGAGTTCTATACAAATGTTTGGGCACCTTCGCTCAAATTCCACGTTTTGTTGATTTTCCTCTATGCACAGTTACTGTTTATTTAATCTATTTAATTATTTAATTACTGTTCATTTCATATTAGATGTACACATTATAATGTTAATATATATATATATTCTCCATTTGGAGCGGGAATACATTTTTTAAAAATCTGTTTCTTTCATCCCAAAACTAAATAATCTTAATATGTCCATCAACATCTCCCATTATCATATATGCAAAAAGGAGAGCTTAATAACAAACATATTTTACAGTCACTGGTGTTGTATGAATATGGTGTAACACCAGTGACTGCGACTCCACTGACATTCTGGTTAAAACTGATGATTTTGTAAATGGGCTGACTCATTGGCCGTCAGGTGACCTTGTTATTACTGATTTAAAATCAGTAATAAAAATGATATATGGTATTATTCTGACAAAATTTGAATTACCCAGCCATTAAAGCAGATAACACCAGTGATCAAAATGAATTTTTAAATAAAATACACATTATTTAAATGTAGTGAAACGTGAATGACATAAAAAAGTAAACATGAATCTGTTTTATACAAATTCCTAAGTTAAGCCTCTTAAAAAATGTTGTTTTATATTAAAAATGGTTTCTCAAATGTTGAAAATTGGTTTTGTGATGAGCTGTTTTCCATATGCAGAGCGACTATGAAAAAAAAAAAGAAAAATCAGAGAACCATAAGGGAAAAGTGTTATTTGATCTGTGTAAATGTACATACTGACTTTTGGAGCTGTGCCTAATATGTCAAGCATCTTTTTACGCCTTGCAACCTTTGTGACGTGGTTTCCCACCCATATATTTATGCTGCCTGCTGGTGAGGGCAGTCATATGTTCTTTCATCCACTAGCAAACACTGAATGGTCTTATCTTCAATTAATGATCTTATATATAAATGTTCACATGTTGGGCTGTTTTTCATGCTTATTAAATCGAAATGAATCCAATCTGATCTACTATAAATTTTTACATAGAGACTCATAAACAGTTTGTAAGTTGTCGCTATTTACAGATGCTGATCAACACTGTGAAAATCATGTATTGACAATCAAATATCCATTTTTTGTCACTCTGTAGTCGTTCCTTGAAGGAAATGTCTTGAGGAGATTACTTTTGAATTATTCATATCTCATGAAAACTAACAAGCAGGATGCCTGACCTAGATATCTAACCTCGATTAAAAATTGATGTCTCCCATTCCTCAGCGCACTAAATTATTCAGCCAAATGTGTGAACACATTACAGCAGAAAATGCTGTAATGTTTATATTTTCTATAAACTAATTGCCAAGTAATATTTGTTCCTCTTCTCCATTGTTCAAATCTGTTCATCTTCAAAGTGCTTCGATCATTTCCTCAAGGTACTGACGATACAGGCATCAGTCTCAAGAAAACTAACAGTTCACCCTCCTACGCCAAGTCACGGCCTTTTCTAACCTCCATTCTTTAAAGCGGAAATACAGTTATAATCTCTGACACCTTCGTTCCATTAATCACAGTTCGCGATATTTACTCACCCCCGTATGTAACGGAAAAGGCTGTTTGAGTTTGGGTGGGCCGGGTCCAACATAAACAAAAAGAGTGGAATTTCAGGCTGGAAGAAATACAGCGCTGATGTTCTCGTTCAGGTAACAATGTAAAGTAGAAGAACGAATGGAGACCAGTGATTTTTCTGGCATCTGTTTCATGAACCACATATTTAAGATTACTTAAAGTCTGCCATATTAGCTCATGTCCCTGCTTGTATTAGGCATGATTCATATTATTTAAAGGACAAACTTCTTCTTGTCTCAGAATCTTCCATCTAAATGTGAAGATTTTTGCCCATTTTAGACATCTTCTGGTTTTTTAGTAAACAATAGTAGCAAGCAATAACCAATATAGCTCCAAGCAGCAATTCAAGGGGCCCAAGCACTTCACTGAAAGAAGGCCCAAGTAGATTGAGCAGTCTGATTAAGTACTTGTACTTTAAAACACTGAACTGTACAAAAAAGGGTATATTTTTGTTCATCAACGTCCAAAAAAATGTAATTATACCCTAAAAGGTACAACAACAGCCTCAAAAGTCCAAGTGTTTTTCCTCAGGGGAAAGGTGCTTATTTTCACTTTTTTATAACCTAAACTAAAGAAATAAGATGAAATGCCTGGAGTCAAGACAGGGTGTATGCAGTCAAAACAACTTAAAAAATATAATTGTATAATTGTTCCCTAACCAAAGGTACTGAAAGCATACCCTTGAGGGCACAATTATGTGAGAGGTACCACCCCAGTGACACAGTTTAGTACCTCTTTTTGAAAGTGTACAGTAAAATCTAAAAAAAAGACAAAGCAAAATAATAAGAAAAATTCAAAAAATTGTAACGAGGATCCAGCAAATTATGCTTGGATATTATAATATATAATATAAACAATATTATAACTTTTCACCATCCTTACCAACTATCCCCACCTATCACTGAGAGAAAATGCTCTGCCAGCTTAGCAACAGGGCTGTGCTAGTGACAGAATCGTCTACTTCTATTATATATTATATATGTTTTTTTTACCTTTTCATTTTTTATTTCCACAAAGCATTCACACACATTTTCCTCTGGTAATTTTGAGACATGCCCTAACAATGATGCAGACATGGAAGCAAACACAGTGATAGCATGCAGGCTAAAGCTTAATCTTTGTTAAACAAAAGAACATAAAGCAGTGTCTGAGGATATTTTTCTGACTGCTTAGCTCAAGGCCTTTTTGTCACAGGCCGTTTCACCTGATGTCCAGTTGTACATGAGCTGAGACATGACCAATTTTAAAAACAACAAATTCTACTAAGTGTGCACAACAGGTTCAGGTTTTGTTGTTGCTGCTGTTTTTAATAATCCTAGAATGGAAAAAACTGCTTAACTAACACACCTGCACTGATTTATCTCAACACCCCGTGGAGGTAAAACACTCCCACAGTGCATGTTTGAACCATGAGCACTTGGTATTTGAATGACAAGTAAGAGAGAAGATCCTATATGGCAGCTTTACAAGTCAAAATAGAGGAAATGCTCAAAGGCACAGGTCCACAGTTTTGACAGCAATCCACAGGTAACGTGACTGAAACTACATGACTAGATGAACGTGTTCTCTGGTGTTGACATCTAAATTTGGATCTCTTTCACCCAAAAAGATGTCGGCTAATTACAGTGCAGCCTATGGCCTTGTCAGTCGAAAGATAAGAGCCTCTATTTAAAGGGGCATTTCAGCCTAAAACTAGCATTTGTTATTTGTTATGCAGTATTCTGTAACGCAGCATACCCTGGGAATCCCTGTGGTGTCAACCAATTCTGACTGCTAGTCACTAATCTAGAGGCTAATGAATAAAGCTGTGGTGTTACCTAGCATTAGTGATATAGCACTTACCAAATTAGTCGTTCAAATTTAAAGTTTCAAACAGTCCGCTCCCAAGTATCCATCCCAAAGAACTTGTAGTCGGTCAAAATTCACTTCTACCTTCAAGGTACATCTTCAGAAGGGGGGGGGTTTGTAGTTTTTAAAACAGAAAACCTCACTCTAGAGACTACTGTGGCACAGCTGTAGGTGAGTAGTCATGGTTACGACAGATGTTATGTGTACATTTTTCATTTTGGCAAGAGTGTAAACATGTACTGCAGATAACATCACATTAAATGCACAACAGTTGTGTAATCAGTGGTCAGGATGGCTTAGTTTGTTGAGCAAACCAAGGTTGGTATGATTCATCAAATTCTCAGTCTAATTTTTTTGTGTATGTCTTCCACACAACTGTATGTTGCTTCTATAAATGCCCAACAATCACAGCTGGTGAAACTTTGACCCGTCACTCTTAAAAATAAAGGTTCCTGAATGGAAATGGTTCTCAACTTGAACATATAGTTCAAGTAAAACCGTTAATTGCTATAGAACCTTCACATACCGGCATGTCTCATTTACAACAAGAAAGATCCTAGAATGGTTCTTTAGTGGCTCATTTGTAACACTGCACCTGTATTTTTGAAAAGGAATTCTAAAATTTACAAAAATTTCTGCATAATTGAACTGTAAACAAATTTATTCAGTGATTTGATATGAAAAGTGTTTTAAACATACTTTTTAAAATCTATTCATGGCGGAGTGATACATGCATACACTACTTTGTACATGATACATACATTGTATGACAAAATAGTCCCCAAAGGAAGCTTAATTTTCAGATTTACCACTATTTTACCATCATCAACATTACATCTAAAAACTATGTAAGTATGTAAGTTCACTGGTCGCAAACAAAATGGGTATGCCTGTGTTGTTGACATCAAATTCCCTGATTCCTATCACTACCACTGTGAAGAAATCTGAGTTTGTAAGTTTGTCTAAAATACACCTTTTCACATCAAAATACTCTGAATGACTTTGTTACTCTCAACTAAAATTATTGGCGGAATTCCTATTTAACTGTAAAGGTACACAAAGGCTCCTAAGCTGGGTCTGATTGGGGCTAACCATGAACTTACTGAGAGTCAGTGTACCATTAGTCAACACTCCATGACTTCCACAAAGTTGGCAAATTCCCATCTTCTCAACAAAAGTAAGGAATCAAGTCTTTAGCAGGCAATTAAAACCAATTAGGTTTGCTGTCAGTCACAGTGCGTTGTGGTGTGACCTTGGCTGATAGACATGCAAGGAGGTCGTGCTAGTGTTGCCTAAAACTCCTCACGGTCTGGGTCTTATGCTTGGTCTTATGCTGCTCGTCCTGGGCCTTCTCACGTCTTCCACGATGGGACCACATTATGACAGTTAGCCCAAATATGGCCGGCGCACGCAAATGTCTCATCTGGACAGTTAACCCACAATACATTCATTGAGAACTGCAGTGCGGTAATTAAAAAGAGCATGCCTGTTGATATGATCTGAGAGACAGTTCAAATGGTTTGGGAGTTCTCCATCTGGCCAGGGGCATTGTGCTTCGTAAGAGACAAGCATTAAAGCGTCATTGAGGTTAACCAGGAATTCATTTTCTTTTCTTAGTAGTATCAACCTTTTTGTTAAGCAGTTCACTAGGCTTAGGGGGTAGCCAGCAGCTCTAGGCCTCTAATGGTCAAGACAAAAGCCATCTTTATTAAAAACATAAAAACTGGCAGCTTGTATTTAGACTCCATAGACACCAGTGCAAAGCAAGATTACAGATAGCTAAGCAAATTCCAGCTCCTAAGTGTGCTAAATTAAAAGAGACCAGCTAAATAATTGTGGTGTCATGTTTGAGGAGACTGATTATCGTCCATCTGCTGTGATCTTGCCCCTTGTGGGCTGATGAATGCTAACGACAGCCCAGCTACACTGACCCCAGCAGCTGCTACTCTCTGACAGCAGCCCCAACAGTGATGACCTCAGTCAGCCATGAGCTAATTAGCTTAAAAATGGTCTTAATATGCTGATTTGGGCGTCTGGAAAAGCTGGAAGAGCGTTTGTGAGGTTGAAGAAATTAGGTGGTGTATTAAGCGCCAGTTTGAAAGAAAACACAGTGAGCTTATTTACACATCAAAAAAAAAACAAAAAGAAAAAAAAATGAGTTAGAAAACCAGTGTTAAACAGAATCAGGGAGAAATATTTTTATGTATATTCATTCACTTGCCATATTTTATTATACCTTTTGTTTTTTTTGGACACCCACCCAGTCATGGAATAATCAGCCAATGGGCAGTGCATAAAATCATGGAGATTTGGGTCAAGAACTGCAGTTAATATTCATATTAAACGTCAGAGCTGGAGACTTTGACCATGACATGGTTATTGGTTTTGGATGGGGTAGTTTGTGTTGTTCAGAGAATGATTTTCTTCTCAGAATGGTGCGAAAAACAAACAAAAATTCCAGTGAGCAGCAGTTCTGTTGGCTTTTTTCAAAAAATGCCTTTTTATGAGAGAGGTCAGTGGAGAGTGGCCAAATTAGCTCAAGCTGACTGGAAGGCTACAGTAATTCAAACAACCAGAACAGCATCTCTGAACACACATGGAACCTTGAGGTGGATGGGCTACAACAGCAGTCGACCACATCAGGTTCCACTCCAGTCAGCCAAGCACAGGAATCTGAGGCTACAGTTGGCACAAACGTACTGAAACTAGACTGCTGAATCTTGATTTCTGCTTCCATAGGGTCAGAATGGTCGGCGTAAACAGCATAAATCAGTGTACCCAAGCAGACAACAGATCAAGCTACGGGTGGTTTAATGGCCCCCCTGATACCAGTCAAACAAAGCTTCAATGCCACAGCCTGAGCACTTTTGCGGACCATATGCATAACTTTATGGTCTCAATTTACACATCTTCTAATAGCTACTTCCAGCATGATAATGTGCCTTGCTGCAAAGCATGTCATCTTAAACTGGTTGCATAAACAACCATGAGTTCAGGGAACTTAAATGGCCTCCAGAGTCATGCTTTGTCCAATGTCCACTGCAGCAAATGGTTGTGAGGACATAGCTCCAAACACGACTTTCCTTCCTGTTAACAATTATTTGAAAAAATCTTTTTTCCATCACCATTTTTCACATTTCTCTGTTATCTTTAAACCAACCTTTCCACTTCACCGAGGCACATAAACATCTCTTGTTATAGCTTTTTATGCACATTTTCAAAATTTGCATAAAGGAGGTGGATGGAAAACCCTTGTCTGGAAGCACCAGCACTCATTATGTTTCTCCACTCATTTATTCAGCTTTTTTCATACAATGATCAAATCCATGATCAAATCTTCCACCAACAGTTATGGAATTCTTGTTCAACAGAATTAGGAAGTATCTGTTTATTGTAGCATGACCCTTCAGAAGAAGCTTCCATTTGAGTTGAACGGTCTACAGTAGCTATCTAGCAACTTTTAAGTTGTCTAATGTAGTGAGATCTGGTCAATTACCTTACAAAGACAGATACTACAGTACAACAGAAAAAAACACTAACACTAAACTGGTTCAACTCTGTGAGGTCTGCATTTAAAGGAAAGGCAACAAGGATAAATATGTGTTTTAGAGTTATCTGATGTTTTACTTCTTTAGCTTTCATCGATAATCATCTCATCCTCAAAAAAATAAATACATTTTCATAGTGCCTGTCACCAGCTGACTTGGCTAAGTGCCCCATAGGGATTTACAATAAATCTGAGAGAACGCAATCAAATTCTGTGCCATTTTTTCTGTCTCTATACTTGAGCCCTCTCAGTGCATTTGGTGCTGTGAGCTGGTTGAGCACACTTTGAGCATTCGAGTATGGAGATTGGAAAAACAGCTTTGATCGAAAAAAGTATTCCAAGATATGGTTCCACCCAGCACGTAATACATTACTTCCCTTGCAGCTTCTTCATTATAAGGCTGTTGGGTGGTGCGTTGGTGAAAACTGTTCCCACAAACACATGCGTCCCCCACAAGCTGTGGCGAATCACTTTGCAGCAGCCGAGGTCCTCGATTTGAAAACCCAGGTGGCGGTAGCGTTCATCTGTTTCGAAGAGTGTGTTGTTTGTGTAGGAACCGAAGAACTGCAGATAAACAAATATGAAGAAAAGAAAACAGCTTGATAACACATGGCATAACACACTGAAGCACAGTCAATACAAGACAAAGTCCTCTCAGGTAGGCCTGGGTGATAAAAACGCTAATAAGTGGGCCTCTTACAATCATGAAATTTGCCATACAAATAACTGCAATATGCAATTTAATTGTCTTTTTAGTTCATTGTATGCAAACAAATGTATGAGACTAAAATAGCCAGGTTGGCTAAAACTTTTGTTGTTCTTGTAAGATTCATGGTGTGTCCCAATGATGTGCAAGTAATTTGGTTTGCTTAAAGGGACACACTGGACAGACTAGAAAAACCCTGACACTGAGCCTTAGGAAACACACGCTGATTTTCAATTTCATATTAACGACATATCTGGCAATATCACCCAGCACTACTCTCAGAATTCACATAAGAAAGAGTTTTTACTGTGAACTTACTGCGAGCCCAGATGATGGGTCTATAAAGTCGGCCCAAAACCCCTCAGTCTGGAGGGCGAGGCAGATTTCTTCTGCCCCAGCAATGAACTGGACACAACACACCACATTACACTCATCACTGTTTCAATACATAGTAAGCTTAATAAGGCAAAGTGCATTTCAGTCAAAGGGCTATTATTACAGAAAACTTCCTTTTTCAAAAGTAAAAGCTCATGTAGTATGTAAAATAGAGACCGACCGATTATCAGCCCGTTGATAATCACTGCCGATATCCTTCCTTTTCCAATTTTTGGAACTGGCATATGAACTTGCTGCTTTGCTGATAAAAGGGCCTTTTGTAACTTATGTGCATAACTGATGTATACCACCTATCTGTTTTATATAAAATTGTGTAAATATAATATATTCGTATACATTTTTTCATTTTAAGTTTTTGAGCCCCTTTTTTGAGGTCCATTTTTCTTACATATGTCGCTATTTAAGTTATTTATTTTATCTGTTTATCATCTTAAAGATAACCTGAAATATTTACTTTTATTTTTTTCTAGCCTTTGCTGTCAAAAGCTCAAAACACTTTATTTCTTGTAATGATTAAATGTTCATTTAATATGAGTTGTGAATAACACTTGCATTCTTGTAAATTTTCAAATTACAAACATCAAATTTATGGTAAATAAATATTGGACCCAAATATTGGTTATCGGTATCCCAAAAATTGGTATCAGTATTGACCCTGAACATATCGGTCGACCCCTAACGTAAACACTGTTAAAAGTTTCAACACGGTCCATGTATGGAAAAGCTTAGCAAAAACAGCAACAAACACATTCATGTATATCTACCTTTTCAGCCTACAGCAGTTTAATCCCACCCATATAAGGTAAAGTTATAAGGAGCATTTTAAGGACTTTAGACTACTTTTTTTAGGTAGTCTACGCTGAAATTAGGTAGAGGTAATATTCATATAATAAGGGACAAATAGATGTTGAAAATGGTCATGGTAATATAAATTATGACACATGAAATCACATTAAAGTCATAAGCGCTACTGGAAAAATGTAGGACATGGCTTCTTTAAAAAAAAAAGAAAAAAAAAAAGAATGTATTAGACAACAAAAACAGAGCAATTTGTCCAGTAAGGCTTGGGTTCATGCCAATTAGAGCAAAGCTCAGCCACCACCATGTGAACCAGACAGTGAATAACGCAGAGCGCCAGGGGCACGCACTGCCTTATCACGCACCTCTCCCTCTCACACACTCTTGTTGTGTCTGCCTCATGTCTTGTTTCCTTTGAAGGGAGGGAGCCTCTACTCCTGTTTCCCAAATCACAACTTATGGTAAAGAAAACTGTAAAAAGCAGCAGTGATTGGTTGGCAATTTGTATGATGATAATGCCTGTTTTAAATTCTCCTACTGCTCTCTTATACAGTACGAAACAGAGCCTGAGAGACACACCCACTCAAATGCTACACAGTTCTTATTTATTTATTATTTATTTATTTTACATTTGTCTATAAAAAAAAATCTTATTTTTATACAATTTTATGCAAAAGTTCCTGGTCAAATTACATGTTTTGTCGATTTTCTAAGTGAAAATAATCTTAGATTTCCTGTACACAGAACACTTTAACAATGCATGTTAATACAAATGTTAGTGCACAATTTCTATTTATTTTATTTGAGTTTTTTGGAACAAAATAAATAAACAAATTAAAAGTGCCATAACTTTTGCACAGTCCACATTTTATGTTTTTTTTTCAGTATGTTAAATTCAGCAAATAAACGGTAATTGTGCACTAAAATGTGCCTAAGTGTCTCCTGTAGAGGATGTGTTAACTTATTTATACTCAGAAAATCAACGTCATTTGACGAGGGGCACTAACATTTTTGCACAAGACCATATTATCGTGGAATCTTTAAAGGCTTTGCATGGTTCATTGTAAAGCTATGTTTACAGCTCTCTTTAGTTTGTAAGTATAGCATTTCCATAGTTTGACCTTTCAAAATAACTCTAATCACTTGATTAATCATGAAAACAGAAAAAAATCAGTTGATTATTAATGCAATCAACAGTGATACACCTAAAGCCTGGACACGCTTCTACTGAACAAATCTGAGACTTCTTATAAATTACTGACCTTATTTACTTTGCTGCCAGACAAAACAATGTCAAGCACAGCCTTAGGATGAAATATAATAATACAGACTCAACACACTAGTCTTCGTTAGGGGTTCTCTCTTAAATATCTTGTATATAAACACATAAAAGAATGGTTTTGGAATCTAAAGAATGGGCCCGTCTCACCAAAGTGGTGTGAAACAGAGTCTTCTTACTCACACAAACCCCAAACTCTGCACGTTTTCTGTTATATCAGGTCATAACTTTTCTCTGTGCATAATAAATAAAAAAAGGTTATAAACTTACAGCCCATTTAAAAGTAATCCCCACCTGGTGAAAGTTTTATGTACGTTTTGGACAGAAGGGTAGATCACTTTTTGGCCTATGCATTAGCCCAGGATGAGTTCTACACAATGTCTGATACTGTTTATCATCCTAACTGAAATCATTACAGAGGCTCAGCTCTGAATTCAATGCAAATGCATATTTGATAACATTCCCTTCAGTCCTTTGCCATTTTTCCCACCATAATAAAAATACAATTTTCTTTAAACAAACCTTAGAGCAGGAAGAAATGATCCATTTAGCAGCTTCGCTAGTTTAACTACTGAGGAAAAATCATGTTACTCACTTTAGCCAGTAGCTCCTCTCTCTCCTGGTCCACCTTCTCTGACCAAGCGGTCATATCGTTCTCTGTTTTCTGAGTTACGGTGACCACCATCATGCCGCTGGAGGGGGCCTCAGGGAACATCAACTCAAAGTCTGATTTGAAATATTCAACAAATAAATTAAATTAATAAACTTTGATATTTGTCAGCTCTGTAAATACAACAGACACTAATAGTGCCACTATTATCCTACGCGTGTCATCAATGTTTTTATATGTAATGTTGATAATGGTAAAAACAACAGATAAATAGATTAAAAAAATAAAATAAAATGAAACAATCAATCCATCAATCTTTGGAAATGATTTTGCCTTACGCTTCCCTGAATGTAATGTGGACAATTCTTGATGATTGGTTTTTTTGGTTCCGCCACTGTGATTCTGACTTGATAAGTTTATCTACATCAAACCATAACTTTCTTTATATTTTACATAATTACCATTTAATTATGCAGAAATACAACAAATAAAAAAATTCTAGAGAAACTAACTGACTCTAATTATCTTTCCAGTGGTGGTGTTAGGAACCAGAGGTCATGATGTCTACAACACAAATATAGCCATTTTATTTACTATCTAAAATGATCAGTGAACCTAAAAGCGTCTTTTATATACGTAACATTGACGATGAAAAAAAAAAAATTTCCTTGGGTATTATTTTGCCTTCCAACACCTTGCATGTACCTTTCCACCATGAATAGATATAAAAAAAACAGCTTTAGGCCAAAACTTGATCTCAAACGATCATAAAACAAAGTCTAAGGCATCAGTCAATGTATTTGTATTATATTTAATGTAACACATTTCTGTGACGTAACTTTTTGAGATATTAAATGCTTCAGATATCTGGTTCCTATCACCACCAACTCAGCAAGTTTCTCTAGAACAGAGCATTTCACATCAAATCACTCTAACTGACTTACACCTTAACCATGTAATTATGCAAAAAAGGCCCCATAAAGATCTGTAGAGCTGCCTGTTTACAGAGCTTATGCTACCACCTAGTGGCCACCATTGAAACTACAACATTCACATTCCCCTAACACAGAACCTTTCCCTGTTCCAATCTAAATTTGGGTCAACAGTATGCACTGTATGCGCTTAGGAATTAATAACAGCTATTTAATGGTCATCATCAGCCATTTGTAATTGATTAAGCACCACAAACACACCTTTCTTAAGCAGTTCTGGGCAGGACTGTATCGCGCATTCCACTTTAGAATGGTCAAAATACTGCTCCACACTGCTGACACTCTGTGATGAAGCCTCATCTTTCCCCTGTGGATAAAGAACAGCATAACAGAGATATGCGATGATATATAAACAATACATTCAGTAATTTCATTTTATGGTGTTCCAACATCAACAAAACACTGATCAAAGTGCAAAACAACTGCCTACAAACAATAGTATCCAATATTATATTGACTACCCATCGCATGCAAAAAGACCACAAAATACAACGAACTATTATTATGTGGGATTTGCATGGTAAAAATGGGATTTTTGGACTAATGGCAAGTTCTTCCTTATCAACTTAATTGTTTTCAGTAAATATGCACTCATTCTGAAATTGTTTGCCGGCATGTTCCAAAAAAGTTTGTGAAAAGTACCAATTTAAGACAAGGAATACTGCAAAATGTTCAAAAATATCTTCAACGGGTGATGCAATCATGCCTGGGTATAAAAGGATCATCAAAGAAAGGTCAATTGTTGTCTTCAGTCCAAACAATTATTGTGTAATTAAAAGGAAAAGTGATGCAACACAGTGGTAAACATGCTGCCGTCCCAACATTTTGGAATGTGTTACATCAAATTTGAAAGGAGCATATATTTATGAAAAAACCATAAAGTATCACGTTTTTGTACTGTTTTCAATTTAGTTCAGGTTAAACAGAATGTACTAATCACTGCTTTCTATTTCTATTACAACTTCACATACTGTACCAACTTAGTTTCACTAAGTATTCCTGATCTTTTGACTGGTACTGTAGGTTAAAATTCTTTATGTGAATATGGACTGAGTTCAACCTAAAATCCTTACATGGAACTCGCCGACAAACTGAGCCAGGACAAACTCATGCCTCTCGCTGCTGGACTGTGCTGTGAGCACATCTGGTACCGTCCTGTGGACAGTGGTGGTCTTCTGCTGTGCTATGCCCTCTAGATGGCAGGCAAAACCTGCGTTCCCGGGCAGCTGGAAGCGCTTGTCCTGAGGTCCAAATGGGCCCATGGTCTCATCTGGCCATACAGTTCTTGGACCTGTTAAGGATAAATGCTGATCGTGAAATGAAATGCTGATCTCAATATGAAAACGTGGTGATGGTTTTGCAATTTGTGTAATGCAATGGGTGATTAATGATATTGCAAAACCATCATCACATTTTCATATTGAAAGTCTTGTCCATTTTTTCGGCTGTTTTCACATGTAGTATCGCTTTTTCTGTTTGTTTTGGTTCATTTCACATTCCAATGGTTAAAGTGCTCCAAATTATACACATTTGGTGGGATATCAGCACTCAGTCACTTTCATGTTTGCCTCCATTAGTGCCAAAAGATCAGCCTTTTTAAACATTTATATACATCCATATCTATTCTTTAAATATAGTATTGGTATAACTGCATCATATAATTGTGTACAGAAATGAACTAAACCAGACTTCATTTGTTAGAGGATTAAAACATGTCAAACAGCTAGAGCTCATTTTTGTTATCTCACAGCACATTTGAGAATCGGTGAAAAGCGGACTCACCCATATCAGGGGGTGTGATGTTGAGATGAGGCTCGTCGGAGCCGGACGCTCCAGAGAAAGATCGGGCTGCTGTGATGCGCCGCACCAGAACATGAAGCCCTGGCAGGTACGTAACCAGCCTGACTCTGCTACAGAGCACCTAGTGAACAAAGCAGCATGAAGTGGTTGGTATAGCGTGGTTGGTATAGCGTAAAACACTGCTGCCCTCCAAGCTGCTGACTGGGGTTCGATTCCTCACTTGAGCAAGAAACCTACACTATACCAATAAGAGTCCTTGGGCAAGACTCCTAACTTTACCTTTGTAAAATATTATCAAATTGTAGGTTGCTCTGGATAAGAGTGTCTGCCAAATGCCATAAATGAATGTGGCATATGTATCAAGGTGCAGCAACACTATTTTTTTAATTTTTCAATGCTTTTCAATACCTTTTTAAGACCTCAACATAGCAAAAATAATACAATTTCCACATACACTCAAATATGTCATATAAATGTCTATTTTATTCAAATTAATTGGCTGTAAAAGCACAGATACAAACTCTGAGATAGCATAAGTCGTACACCGTCTTTTCAGTGTGTTTGACTTCAGTTTTGCCATCCTCTAGTCAATTGTAAGTGGTCAGTTTCTGGTCACAGTATCAATGTCAGCTAAACTGTTCTGGTTGCTGGACTATTCTGAATTAGTGTAACATACAAAAAGACCTGTTCTTTAGGATTTGTCTTAGAATTTAATTAGGAGTGCCAACCTGGTCACCAACCCTGGTCCTGGTCCTTCCTGCCTAGTCTAGTTTCAACCACAATCTGCCAAACCTGCTCCAGCTAATTAACTACTTCAGATGTTTTTGACTTGCTGGATCCATTCCATTAGTTAGCTGATCCATGTTGGAACAAAACAAACATAGATCTTAAGGGGGAGGGTTGGTGACCACTGATGTAAACTGCACAAGGGCACTTTGACTTACATTGGTCATCCTGTTGGGCTTCTCTTGTTTGCAGTCCACCTGCAGATGTAATAACAACTTCATTAATAATGATTGATGGTTCATCCAAACAGAAAACTCTCCGGTAAAAAGCACTGTGCATCATTTAGCACTAAAAATGCAAACGTACAGAAGGGCAAAACATAGCAGGGGAACTTGGGAGCCGAAGATTTTAGACCAGTGTTTTGCATCACTAGCTAACGATCACATCCATCTGGAGCTGAATCAGGAAAACATGAAACCAGGGGTCAAACTCAGGTCCTGGGGGGGAAGCAGGGGTTCTCAGTTAACCAGATAAAGGATTCATATCCAACATTTTTCTTGTATTTTATTTTACCTAATGAGGTCCACTTATGACATTTGTGTGGGTTTATGTACAGAAAACAGTCAATTTCTACACGACCGTTTTCCAACCTCTCCTTTATCTCTTAGAAATTAAACAGGCTGTTTTTGTTACTGAGCCTTTTAGACTGATGAGCTTGGTTCTGACTGGCTGTTCTGTATTGCGCTTCAGTCAGAAAGCACTCAGAGCCAAAACACTTCAGTGTAAGCTGGCACGGCTAAACTGCTGTAGGCTGAACAGGTGGATAGATGCAAACGGGTTGGTTCTCGTGACACTGCAGAAACGGTAAATTCAAAATGTGGCTGGTTTCACAGCTTGGTTTTCATATGTGGACTGAATGGTATGTTCTGAACCTTTAACAATATTTACATATTAATTCATACTCCTTTATGTCATTTTCTATGATATGGGCCCTTTAAGCCAAAAGCTGTGCCTGTCCAACAGGAGAAGAGATCTAGAACAGTCCTGCTGTTTTTTGCAACTTAAGTTGTTGGCGGTGGGAATCCATGGCAGAATTTAACCTCTTTCATAGCTCTATCACTTAGTTAGTCAGATAAAGCAATGCTTTTGAATGAACCACCTTCAAAGATTGTAGAGAGATTGCTGTTAAAGATTCTGCAGACTAGCAAGTTAAATCCAGAAGACACGGCTGGCTAAAACAAGCTGCGGCTCATGAGACTAAAGGTCAGAAGCTCCTTTGAACGTTTCCTTTTTTGCCCATAAATGTTCCCTAGTAGATTTTCCAGGCTGGTGTAATGTGTGAATTAGAGTTGAAGCTGAAATGCTGGGAAAGCTGATCTGTCTAGTTGCACACAGCAGGATCTCTCAGTAAAGCTGGGGTTACACTACATGACTTTTAGCCCAATTTTAGCCCAGATTCACAGTCTGGCTAAGTCTGTGCTAGTTGGCCCTAGGCTGCAAGGTTTTGGGTCAGTCGGAGTCGACAGCTGGAGA
Organism: Colossoma macropomum; assembly: GCF_904425465.1. NCBI lineage: Eukaryota > Metazoa > Chordata > Actinopteri > Characiformes > Serrasalmidae > Colossoma > Colossoma macropomum. Next base: position 37,313,180 of record NW_023494784.1, read on the forward strand.
GAGAATCAAGTAGTGTGCGAGGGGCATTTTTGGCCTCCCGGTCGCAGTTCAGACCAGAAGGAGTTGATCAAACGTTTGATTTTTCTCGACCCCATTCTGAGCATTATCTAGTAGTGTAAAGTGATCAAGGACTCAATCTGACGGATTCCTGCAACAGCCAATGAAAAGTGAGAGCGCGAAAGAAGAAAATACAGCAAGTAAGCAAAGAAAAATCGCAAAAAGTCGCTCACATGTGGAGCAAAGCTTTTTAATGAGCTGAGCTTGACGCATGAGCACAATTGAGTTTATGTACATTTCAAGCTCTAAAAATACGACACTTATTTACGATCACATTTTAAATGAATGAGCCTCAATTAAACGTTTACCTGCTGTTTCTTTACTGCATCAGTGCAAACGGCAGAGAAAACAACAGCAGCAGCCCCACGTTTGTTTATCAGAGTCTCCGAATAACTGGAGAATGCGTCAGTTCAGTGAGCTCCATTTGGTTCAGTAGCAGCTTAAAAGTTGAGTAGTGTGTGATCACTAAGCTTTAGTCTGTGGTCCCCAATATTTCAGTCGCCCAAAACAGTCGATAGGATAAGATGCCCAGTCTTTTTATAATCTGTTGAGACTTTAAAAGTCATGTAGTGAACCCAAGGTGATAACTTAAGCCAAACCCCGTCCAATAAGAGCAGGGGAAGTCCTGATTTTGGGATTACAGAGAAATCCTGCTGAGATACAGTTCGGTTATACTAACCCAAAGTTGCTCACAAAGCCCCCTGAATCCTACAAATAAATGCAACTAGTTAAACTAGTTGAGCAATACGTTACTTTGTTGCTGTCTTTCGAACTGACACAGCAGTAAAACAACATGAAACGACGCATTTATCACACACACACACATCTTCTAAGCCGCTTCTCCTTCTGGGTCGCGGGGGGTGCTGGAGCCTATCCCAGCTGTCATCGGGCGGAAGGCAGGATACACTCTGGACAGGTCGCCAGTCCTTCGCAGGGCAGACAGACAGACATACACACACAGGGGCAATTTAGCAGGTCCAATCAGCTTAACTGCATGTCTTTGGACTGTGGGAGGAAACCGGAGTACCCGGAGGAAACCCAAGCGGACACAGGGAGAACATGCAAACTCCACACAGAAAGGACCCCAGTCGCCCGGCTGGGGAATCGAACCCAGGCCTTCTTGAACCAAACCCATTTCCCTCTTCGGAAATCTGATATATGGCTATATATGCACATACATCATAAAGATAAGTATAAAATATACGTGCACGTCATGTACATATATATCGAAGTATTAAATACTGGACACATGCATAATTTATGGATCATACATATATGTCTGATACATGGTTGAATGCATCCCAGCAGAGTTATAATTGTTACTATGTTATCTGTTTCCTTTAATAGACTAAATTATGTAAATGGGTCAGGGAACAATATTTTCATTAATTTCATGTTCTGACGCTTTCATTGCACAACTTACAACGTACATAAAATTAGAGTTTAGATCTGCACCTATTCCACTGTTTTCCACTTCATTAGGAAGTATGTGGAAAACACAAAGAAGGCACATAAGAAAACCATATTATATAATATGAAGCTGGCACATATGAGTAATATTTGCCATCCATTTATGAAATGTTTTCTGTCATATACTGTTAATGTGTTACACATATATATTTGTATATGTTGACATATGGCTGAAATCATGTCCCATATTTAATAATGGCCAATAATACTGGCATGTACGTCACAGATGTGTCCATATCTGACAAAGATAAGTTGTATATATATGCCTTATTAAAAAAATAAGCAGGATGTCACCTTAGGGGCTCCATACGAATAAGAAGCTATCGTCAGCTTTTGGTTCTGTCCCGGTGAAATGGGAACCAAACCCACAGACCCTCCAGTCAGAACCCAAGAACCTAGCCAGGCAGCTCTCTCTGACAGGACAGCGTGCTGAGGCGACTGAAGTAGAGCTTTACGGATTTATTATAGAAGAATATAACCGTGTTTGGAGCGGAAGACGTGCACTCACTCACTGACACTGCGACTGGTGAGATCTGCGTTTGCACAGCGTAAACAGTGGGGTAACTTCAGCTGCCATGCTGCTGTTAGCTAACTAGCACATTAGCAAAGGTTACAGCTCAGCACCCACACTGCCTCAGTAACATCCGCCACAGGCAGCCAGAGCCTCCGTTCATCTTCTCCACACCGCCCAATGCCTTCACTCTACCCGTACTTCAGCTTTATACTCACCTGGATTTATCCTGCTTGAGTTTAACTGATTTATAAACTCCCCGTCTTCTGCGCGCTCCTCTTATTTAACCTTCTGACGGAACTACGGAAGCCGTCACGGGACAAAAACCGAGACGAATTTCATCGGTAGGCGTTGCTCCCAGTTCTACTGTAGTTATAACATTTTTATTACACTCTTAAAAACGGTTAAGAACAATCAGTTCTATATAGAACCTTTTTGAAATGGTTTTATATAGCATCAAATGGGGTTCTGCTATTGTTACAATGTCAAGAACTCTTTTTGGTGCTGTATAGAACCATTTTCAAAAAGATTCTATATAGAACCATATAAAACGCATTCTACATGATTTGCCCATGCAAAAAAAACCCAAAAAAAACAAAAAAACAAAAAGATTTAAGCATGCTCACTTCACTAAAGAACCTTTGAAGAACCATCATTTTTAAGAGTGTATAATCCACCCACAGTCTTGCTTATTTCCTGTTTGGTCACTATAAGCTACAGCTTACAGAAATCTGATATATGGCTATATAAGCACATACATCATAAAGAGTCTGGCTTTTTTGTTTAATATATGTGCATATGTGTCACGTATATATATTGTATATGTATTAAATATTGGACACATACACAATGTATGGATCATATGCATCGTCACTGTCCAAAGAAAAACAAGTATCTCCAAAATAGTAACTTTACAGGAGAGGGCAAAAACGTTTACTTTCAATGTAAGATGATGGAATACAATATTAATACTTATATATATATATATATATATACACAAACTTACATACATATAGGTATTAATATTGTATATATGTAACTACTTAATATCTGTTGCACATCACTAGTGACTGTTTCGGTAGTGACAATTTTAGCTAATTTTGAGCAGAACTCAACAATGCTAGCCAGAACATGACAAGCGAACACAGCTTTGAACAGTTATTTTTCATTAAAACACACAAAAAAAAGTTTAATTGCAGAAAATGTGTTTTGGTACTGACAATTCTTAAAGTTACACACCGATTGTCAGACTCTGGGACATATTTAAAAAAAAGAGAGATCTAACCTCACCATGTGGCCGTGAGGGACAGGGATGCAGTCTCACCTCCTGCTCTAAAATGGAGGGGCGTGGCTAAAATAAGACTCCACCCATGGACTAAAACTCTTTAGCCATGTCTCAAAGCCAAGGATGCAGGCGAGGTAGGAGAGACCCTCCTAGCGCCGGTATACGAAGGCTCCTCTTTGGTGTCACAGCTTACTGACATAAACAACACAACACATTCAAATCTCAAAGTTTCTCACAGACAAAAGACGCATTTCTCAGCTGCATTTAAAGGACCCTAAAAACAGCCTTCAGTGAGATAATGGCTGAGAAATGGATCCTTCCTCTACTGCATCCTTAGCTTTGTAGCTGTTGCGTTTCGATTAATTACATGAAAATGCGGGACAGCAATTCCTGAATAAAGTTTCTTTTTATTAAAAAATTAAACTCATTGTTCAGCTTAACTTTTTGTAAAGAATCTTTTTAAATCTTAAAAAAAGGAAAAAAAAAAAGAGAATTGTCATCACAAGAGTAAATTTTGGGGTTAGGGTTTGGGACAGACACCTCCCAACAGAAGGCACCCTATAAAAGATGATTTTGTATATATTTAGCTTATTACAATCTCAATTAATGCCTTAGGTTTAAACAGATCATGACCCAATCCATGTAAAAATCTAAGATCTGAATTGTTGTTTAAATGTTTCAAATTTTTTTTTATTGAAACAGTTTGAACTAATTCCGAAGGAATGGTCCAATGATCAGAAATTCCGAGAAGAATTTACAAATCATAGTTCTTTGACGGGATAAAAAAGGAAAAAAATCTGGCCTTTTCTTCACTTCACACTTTACTGCATACAACTGATACAGCAGCCCAATCGCTATGTAGTCACAGACTGAACTTCAAACAAGAGCACGAGAACCGTAAGACGATTTTTCTCAAATGTGACCACATTTTTGAAATGTGGCCAAGCTTCTCTGGCATCACCTTGGCATACTTAAAAATGCTTTCATATAACTCTTAAAATAAAAGAATAAAAGCTTGAAAAAAATTAAAAGGCTAAAAAAAGATGAAGCACTCTTGTCCAGTGTAAACGTTCCATACGCCGTGGCACGTGTCTCCTCTCCCGTGTAAGGGCACTTTCTTTCTTGCGGCTCAAAGTTCTCCAGCATGGGTCTCTCTTTTGTCCTCTGGTGGTTCCTCTCCTTTGAACTCCACAAGTATCAAGTTGGTCACTGTAATAACAGCAGAACATGCAGTATTTCCCATACCTTTCAACAGAAAGAGCAGATACATGCATTAGTATGTAGCAGCAAACTAACGCTTTCTTCCTAGTGCTTGCTTAGATCAGAAGCAGACCTAACCTGCAATTTTTTGGCCTAAAGCTTTCATAGTCTGAACTGTTATAAGGAACTTTTAAAATTTAAAAATGTCCAAAGTATGCAATATTTTTGCCCAATATGAACTGAAAAAGCTTTCAGTTACACTAAAATTTTAAATTTTAAAATTTGTGATGTTCAAAAGTTTGGAATCACCTTTTTTAAAAATATAAGATGAATTTTGCTGCAGATACATGCATAAAATGGTTATGATGCTAATCTTCAATAGGTCTTCATATTCTATGCTTTGTAGAAAGCTGTTACATTTTCAATAATAAACAGATGATGGCATAATAACTGAGAAAGCTTTATAGCATCCAGAATTGACTTGCAATAAAGGTAATATCCAGAATGGCTTACGTGTGAAAGGCACTGAGCAAATCGTTCTGAATAAACAGCTGTTTATAACTAGAAGGGGAACGTTTCTGCACAAATTTTAATGCTAATGTTAATGCTAATGTGAGTGCACACACATTATATATCGCTGCTGTTGGGACAAAACCTCTTATCTCCATTTTTGGCGTTTTTCAGTTTTTACATAATTTGAAAATGCCTGTTGCCCTTTACATTGTGTATAAATTTCATCATTAATGGACCAAAAGAAATGTCCAAAATGATTTGGAAAAAGTCTGGTTCCATTGACTTACATTGAAAGTAAAGAGGGTTTTTTTCTTCTACTGTAAAGTTACCATTTTGGAGATACAAGGTTTTGTCCTCAAGCCCATTTAATTTTGTGACAAGAAGTTTCTATAGATAATTATAGTTTATTATTTACAAACATTTGCTATTGTTTTACCATGTCATAACTTTTTGTAGTTACTGAAATACTTTAAACTGTGAATAAACCACTGGTTCACTATATATTAACTATTATTAAGTGGCTCCAAACTTTTGAACGGTAGTGTAAATAAACTCCTGATGAATCACAATGGCACTTCTTTTTGAGAATGTAAATAGACTCTTTACTATCCATAACTGGCGCCACAATACTATGATACTATCCTGCATTTGAGATTTGATGCCACCATGTACACAGAACAACAGTGGTAGCTTCAAAAGGCCTACCTGCAAAAACATCACGGAGAAGCTCCGACGTGTCTATTCAGAATGCTGCATCTCCAGCATGTCCTCAAGATCCATGACTTTTGTCTCTATATCATCTATCATTTCTTCTGAGTTGGTAACTACAGCATTTTTGCGCCAACAGGGACGTTCCTGAAAGACCCACCACATGGATAAATGTTGATGGACGCAGCTCTGGTGCTCTTCCTTTGCGCCTGTGCACTGGCACTGCCATTTACCAAACTTGGTGTCCAGTGTGACGAGTGTTCTTCCAAACTGACACCAGGTGTCGGTCTGGCCGGCATAAACGGAGAAGTAGATGTATCTCTCAGAGGGTCCAAATTCCTCCCAAAAAACAGGAAATACACAGTCGACTTCCTCTAAACATGCCCTTGCATGCAATGCCATACATTCCTGTTGCCTTGTTTTAGAAACGATTCCTTTTTCAGCCATCTCCTCCAGCGAGGCATTGCACAGTGGTGGAGGAGGACTGTAGCACCGGGCGTTCCTCGTCCTCTCCAGGTGATAGCACTCCTTCCCAGGATTTCCACTTTGGGCAGCCATCTTCATGAAATCCCTGCACGACTCCAATTCACAAACGAAACTCTGTGAAACAAGAGACTTACATATATGTATCGGAAACTTTGTTCCTTGAGGATCCTTCGGCGTCACGTATAACCCGTTCTTTGCGTCTACGCAAACCATGGGTTGTTCCTGTCTGCAGTTCTGCTGCCTCTTGTGTCTCCTCAGATTAGATGGGTTTGCGAATAGAGAATCACATTTCTGGCACGACGTTCTGTAATCTTCAACTGCATCGCTGACACACGAAGTACCCACGCTAGCAGCTTCTCCATCTATGAGGAACATAGTTTAGGTAGTAAATTCATCATTATGACATACAACAAGTTGTTTTTGAAATAGGAGAAGAAGAAGAAATTATGTACTGACCCACAGGCTTGTCTGTCAGCAAAACACCTACAATTGCAAAAAAAGCAAAAAACAAAAACAAACAATGTGAATGAGAGTATGAAGGCAACAGCATCTTATAAGATTCTCTTGGTCATTTTTAGAGTTTGAATGTACAGAAGCATTCGTCCCTTTTTCTCTAAATCTTTGTAGACCATAATTTTCATTATTATATCACCATTATTATTTCATTATTATATACAAGTTAATCCACTTGCATAAGAAAATGAAAAACAGGAACTTCCAAAATTCCAAAAAGTGAAAATGGGACTTGCAAGACCTCATAGACACCAAAACTGTCCCCATCAGACAAACAGTACTTAAAGCTTTCATCTTTGAGAGAGAGGAGAAAATCAAGCTGCTTCAGATCTGAAAACATCCACAGGTGTTTCTGTCCATCCTTCCACTGTGAGAAGGCAACTCAGCACTATGGGTCTGAAAGGATGTGTAGCTGTGAAGAAGCCCTTACTGAGAAAAGGCAATGGACAAAAAAGAGTCCAGACCTCAACATCATTAAATGTGTTTGGGATTATTTGGACGGCGAGAAGCAGAAAATGCTAACCAACTTCTAAGACTGAACTTTAGAATATGTAGAAAAATACCTGCAGATTTCTTTGAAAAATAAGTCTGAAAAGCATGAAAGCTGTAATACAAAGAATGGGCACACTAAATACTGATAATATACTTAATAAAAAATGATAATATACTTAGTGTTTGAGGCTTCGGTATAATTTTCTGTAAAATATATGTTTTCAGCTTTTTTCTGATGCTGAAAGACGAGTAACCTGCACTTAACGGCCATTTTGACTGAAACTGCACAATACTGTACACTTTTTGGTCACTTTATATATCATATAGGTGCAGTTTGTTGGTTTACAGTTACAGACCGTAGTCCACCTGTTACTGCACAGTTTATCAACCCCATCTGTCAGTGGAAAAAGGCCACCATAGGACTAAAAACCTGTATCAGTTCCACACACAGTAGTAACAGATGGGCTACATTAAGTAACTATAAACCTAGAAAGTACAAAGGCCAAAGCATGTGTAATAAAAACAGCACTCTTTTAATTTGCAATATAAAACAACCAATTTTTCAGTCCTTCACTGCTAGCCTATGACATTTTTGATGAAAAAACAAATATTTAAATGAATAAACGCTAAACCAACCGTGGTTAGTGAGGTGCAGTCTGAAATCCGCAGTCCTCTGTATTATTTTTGTGCACTTAGTACAATGCCAGTGGCTCCTTTTGCCACGTCTCTCGTCGGGGCAGTAGCAGGGTATTGAGAACTTGCCTGCAGGGTAAAATGAATGTTATTAAACATATGCTTTTAATGGGACAACAGGTGCAGACACTTAACATTTCATTCAGATTTCAGACTACTTACCAGTACCACCTTCAGCAAAATGTATGGCATATCTCAGATGGTGTGTGGACAAATGATGATGAGATGTTGCGACTGGTTTTGTGCAGTACGGACAGTCAACGTCGCCTATAAGGCTGAAAAGCTCCTCTTTACTGGAAAACTCAAATTTTTTCTCTGTAAATGTAATATGCAGAAAGTACAATCAGATAACAACACACAAGGTTCTCTGCGATTATTGACACACTGTAAATGTTAATGTATAAATCAGTTGTCTAGATGTCAACAAAGTCATTCAGAGTGGTTGGATGTGAAACCACAGTGCACTGGAGAGAAACACCACCTTGGATTTCTTTACCATGGAGATGATAGTAACCAGAGGTAAAAATGTCTAACACAGCCGTTACACAAACATAGCTATTATTTTTGCCAAAAAGACCAGTGAGCATGTTTGTGTCTTATGAATTTTTAAATATAAAGCTCATTATGATGAAATATGACAGTAAACCTGAACCCCGAAGTTTTCTTTGGGTACTACTTTGCCTTAGACCTCCCTACATGCATCTCTCTGCCATGAATGGATTTGGGGAAAAAATACATTTTAAGGCTAAAATCTTCTCAAAACTACTGTAAAACAACGAGTGTGTTTACATGGACTCAATAATCTGATAATAATCAGATTTCTGCAGTTATCTGATATTCAAATGGTCATGTAAACAGCACACTCTGATTTTATAGATCAGAGAAAGGTCTAGAAATCTGATGAACAACTCTGATAAAGAGAGCTGGATATTACACGCGCTGCATGTAAACTCTTACTTGGATTTCTTTCGGATTTCTCAGTCTGTGCATGTGCGGAACAGACCGCGGTACCAGAAATAAACAAGCAGCATATCTTTTGAAGTTTGAGTTTTTTGTTACGTTTACGTCACGCCTTCTTCTTTGAGTTTATTGGCCGGTTGCAAAGCAGAAATCTGATTACTGATCGACTCATGCAGACCCAGAGTTTCCCCATTATCTGATTACTCAAGTGTAAACGCGTTGGTCGCACTACTGACAAAATCTGATTTTCTGCAGTTATCAGATTATTAAGTGCATGTAAACACACTCAATGCCTCATACGTCAGGCAGCATATTCATAACCATATAATAACTTTCTGTGAGGGAGCTTTTAGAGGTGGACGTCTGGTTCCCATCACCACCACTGTGAACAATTCTGACTCTAGAATGGTGCTCTTCACATCAAACCACTCTGAATGACTTTGTTTACACCTTAATGATTTAATTATGCAGAAATTTAAAAAAATGAATGGGATTCCCCTTTATGCTCAGTGTACAGAAACAGCTGGTTTCACAGCAAGTTCTTTTCATAACAATGACAGGCCACCCCAAGTGCAAATGCAATGCAATATTTGAACAAGCAACAAGGCTTTGACCAGATTAAAGTTCAGGTAGAACTTGGTATTGTTTCAGGTTTTCAGAGTTAATATGTACCAAAAAAGTGGATTTTTTGACAACACTACATCAGAGTGGCCAGCAGTAATTTCTTTAAAATAATTTTGGTGGGTTCGAGCCAGTTAGGCAGGCAAAGCTGTCACATTCAGGGCTGTTTCTGATAATTTGGGGGTCCTAATAAAAATCCCACAGGGAGGGCGGGGGGCCCATTGTATTATTTTGTATGCAAGAAGAAATACTAGAGAGCACGTCAGCATGGATGAGTATCATATCATATCAGGCAGACACTGGCAGAAAATACTGGATCAGATATCAGTGGGGAAAACGAATATGAATCTGATCCAATCCTGTAGCAAATCTATCTTCCTGTGGGGTTAACAGTGTTTGTCAGCATGATAGCCAACTTTTAGATGTTTGTCTTAAGTAAAGCGCTTGAATTAAAAGTAGCTCACTTTAAAACACTGAATAAGAAATATTGGATCAGTACTGATCCAACAGGATCAGATACTCAAAGTTTACTGGAAAAGAAAAAGTGATATTGTGCCATCTCTAGAATTACGTTTTATAAGTTTAATTAATGCTAGAGAAACGTGATAAAACAATGATTAGTGATATACATAATCTTTAAACAACAAATTTGTCTCTTTAAATGAATAATACAGTACTGTGTAAATGTTAGAGACCATCCTTCATTTAATTCATGTCCAGCGAAAATGGCCATTAAGTTCAACATAGTATACGTCATTACATATTAACGTCACATGCACAGACTCAAAAAGAAGGTGCGGCTCGATGCTTTCAAATTCAAAATCAGCATTACACTGATGAATATTACACTGATGACGATGACAATATTTGATCGTTCGCTTTCATCCTCAGAAGAAACGTCATGCACCAAGTTTTGACTGAGTTCTCTTTGAATACTCTTTCAACCTGCTTGCAATCATCAGATTCATCCACTCATGGGGGTCCGATGCACAACCGATGACACAATGTTCCTCTATACATTACATGCAATTACACATTTCCACCAGAGAGGTCTCCAAATCCCCAAATGTTACATTAAAGTGCTGCTTTAAGTGCTGTTTATCTGATGGGGACAGTGTTGGTGTCTACCAGGTCTCGCAGATGGTTGTTAGGAGTCCAAATTTCCTCTGCAGCTTTTAATCATTTTTGGAAACTCCTGATTTTTCACTTTGACCCACTCCTTCCTTATGCAAGTCAATAATCATATATCTCCTCAGAAATATCCTCTGAGAAATGTGTATTTAATGGCTATTTTGATTGGAAATGGAATTAAGGGTGGTCTCTGACTTTTGCACAGTCCTGTACATTAAGTAAACTGCAATATGTGCATCATTTCTGCTTTATTAATTTTTGAGTCATCAGTGATGTCTTGGTTAGATTTTTTCTGTCAGTATCACAATTGTGACCTAAGCTAAGTATATGTCTTATTCTGGTTCATAATTAATAAGTTTCAAGCTTTTTAGGGATCTCTGTTAGTCTAAGAAATGAACTTTGCCTACCTGCCATGATTAATTTCAGGTACGTGATGCCTAAAACAAAAACAAACAAACAAATCTTCATCAACATATTCCACACTCTTACTGCACCAATACATTAATCATAAAACTTGCACAGTTCAATCTGTTCCATTGAGGGATTCATTAAAAACGCTAATAATAATTAGCTATGTTAGCTGCTAGCTCTGTTAGTAACAACAAACCAAGCTGAAGTCAGCTTCTTGTTCGAACTTTCCCGGTCCACCTTAAATGGTGCAGAAGTTACACTCTGGCGCCTCAGGTTTCATAATAACTGCGGCACCACTTAAGGTGGAATAAGCGGCGCCAGAATGTAACTGCTGCACCATTTAAGGTGGAGCGGGAGAATTCGAACAAGAAGCTGGCGAACAGGCTATATACTTCGCTTTTTGCATTTGTAGCCTGCAAGATATTCTTTTAAAGTATCCAGGACTGAACTGTGAGGCGAGGAGGAGAATAAATAAGCTAAATAAAGAGTTTAAAAAGTTGAATTAACGTTATGAGCGGTGTGCTGAGTCGCTCACTCACTGCTGCTCCGAGAGTCCGGTAAGAACCCTTCACCCAGGCTTACTCAGCAACAGTATAACTGTTTGGTTCACCCACCATTATTTTATCTGCCTTTTTACCTCTATTTCTGTGAAATAATCTCAGTAAATGAAGGATATCCAGCTCCGCTATTCCGCCACAAACGCGCTCTCTCCGGGCACTCGAGAAAACGTCCCTACGATAAAATGATTCCGACCTGAATCGCTGCAGCGGCTGCACAGTTCCTACTCGCTCTACCACAGAAATGGTCTGCTGTACATTCGGGCTGCTTCCAAAACCACACAGAACATGACAACATAGTGAAATATAAAAAATAATGAGTACACAACTAGCAGTACATTCGTTGGTGTAGTATGCGTAGTATGTAAAAGCATTGTACGTTATATGTGGTTTAGGACGCAGGTTAGTTCTCATTCACAAATAGTCAGGGATGGGGGAAGATGTTTTATGCTGGGGTGCTATTTTTTTCAACAGTTACTCATAACAACAACACACGTCACTACTACACAAAATGTGTAAATTAACATCAGCAAAATATTCTAAAACAACAGAAAGTGAAATACAATAAAGAAATAAATAAAATAAAAGAGTACATAATAATAAATAACAATAACAAAAAATCATTTCATAATGACAATCAGACATCCTGCTGAAAAAGGACCATGAGAAACAATTAGGATTAAAACCTAATGGCTTTGCTTTCTATTGGGAATTGTCTTAGTGGTTTCAAATAAAGACCTCTACTTTCCCATAGAACACCATATGTCCCATAAGGAACCCACCAAATACATTTAGAATCGCCCACTGCTCACTTGTTCAACCCTCAGGATTCTTTACATTGCAATATCAACCCATTAAAAAGCCAAAACCACCAGGAATCAACAGAAACCTGTAATGGTTTCTATGGGTTTTTTCCAGCTAGGCATTGAGAGATTCAAAATATGTTGCAAAGCTCCACATATTTGAGAAATTTCTCATTTTAACCCATTCATGCATGTTTTATTGAAAGAACATATCGCTGTTGTTAGATCAAAACCTCATATCTCCAAAATGGTAACTTTAGAGAAGGAAAAAACATACTTTACTTTTAATGTAAGTCAATGGAACCCAGAATTTTTTCCGAGTCATTTTGTCCATTTGTTTTGGTCCTTTCATCATGAAATGTACACATAATATAAAGGACAAGAGGCATTTTCAAATTATGTCAAAAACGGAAAAACAACAAAGATGCAAGGTTTTGTCCCAACAGCAGCAATATCCAAATTTGAAAAGATTTTTCCTAAGTACCTATATTTCACCTATATTAAAAAAGAACTGTCTGCGTATGTGGACACCATGCATGGGCTGTAATCCAATGCTAAATAAAAAAAAAAATGTTTTTATGAATAAAATGTTTTGCTGATAAAATAATTAACATTCTATGAGCAATTTTGAAATGTATCTCTGTAGCCTTGTTGGGAACACAAAACCTGTGAGTAGGTAGGCAAGATCTTTTCCAGTCAGTGTTTGAGAATTCAGGAAGAATTTTCCTCTTGGGGTCTTTTATGTCTACACTGAAACAGGATCTGAATGTATTTAATGTTACACTTTTGGTCAAAGATGGAGAGTCCATTTAGGACCAAAGCAGAGTGTTTTATACACGTGTCTGTAAAGCAAAGAAAAACTTCTCACCAACAGTAACAAGTAAGTTTGAAGACAGAATTAAACTCCTTAAAAATTATGGAAAAAGTATATTTTTCATAAATTGTTCATAGGAGAGTAAGCTCCCATCATCACTAAACAAATCCAACATATGAGAAATACTCTTGTCATGCCATTGTGATGGAAATAATGATTTTCCTTTCAATATCCCTCTTTATTTTTCCATAATAATGTTTTATGAGAGGAAAAATGATGCATGTAAACACTTAAAAAAGGTGGTAATTCAAGACTTCTTTAGTGAAGGCAATGGACCTATATAGCTCCATGAACCCTCAAAGAACCGTGGTAAAATTCATGGTAACTTCATTCAGCTCCTTGTATCTACTCTTTCTGTCCACTTACTATATAGGAGCACTTTGTAGTTCTACAGTTAAAGACTGTAGTCCATCTGTTTCTCTGCATACTTTCTTCCTTTGTTCTTCAAAGGTCAGGACCCCCATAGGACCACCACAGAGCAGGTATCATTTGGATGCTGAAATGGATGCTTTGCATGGAGAATGTGTTGTATATTGTTCTATATAGTACCAAAAAGAGTTCTGTCATTGTTACAATGTCAAACAGAAGAACCCTTTTTGGTGCTATATGGAAACCTTTACAAAAATGTTATGTATAGAACAATATACAACACATTCTCCATCAATCTGAAGAACCATTTCACCATGCAGAGAACCATTTAAGCATGCAAATTGTTCATCGTTCTGTTTAGAACCACTGAATTTACTTTAAAACCTTTTCAAGGAGTGTATTCTCCCAATGTTAGGAGCAAACGTTCTTACAGTAACGTCAATGGAATGTTCTTTAAACATTACACAACCTTGATAAAAGTTCTCAATGTTAGCCTGGAACGTTCTAAGTGTAGCGTTAAATTAACGCTCTTTAAACGTTTTTTTTTTTTTCTAAACTAAAATTTAATAGAGTATTCGTAGTATTCCGTTGATGTCATGCAATTGTGCTTCCACCATTATCGTAGACAATGTCAAGTTCGAATACTCAGCTTTAGGCCTGAAACATACTTCATGCAAGGATGTGAACATGGATGCTTTAAGCTATGCAGAGGGGGTTTCATGTGTAGTTGCATTCAAAAATGTCTCACGGTGCATTTCATAACACAACGCATGCTCAAGCTGCATTCTGAGCATTGCTGCGAGGGGTGCTACAGTGACAGCCAAGTTGTTTTGTACCGCTGGCGTGCTTTTTTTCCAGTCAATTGTCATGGCAGACCAGTCTATCACAGAATTGGTTCGCTCATACAAACATATACATGATACATCATTGCCTCTGCATTCTGATAGAACAGCAGTTGAAAATGCCATAACTTCTCTCAGTTCTGACATGAAAATGGCAAAGAGAAAATAGAAATAGCTTCGGGACTGATTTGTCTGCTTCAGAAAAAAAGTGGAAGGACGTCCGCAATGGAGATGCTGCAAGAGGCCATGGCTTTCCTGCTATACTGGACAGTATAGTGCTTTGTTTTGAGGTGATGGAATTAGACAAAACATTGTAAATTTGGAGTCATGCTTATAGAAGTTTTTGTATGGTTCCAAATATAGTCATTTAAATTTTAGGTAAAGGCCTGTGTAATTTTATCACCTGCAAACGTTAGTATTGAGTATTGAATCTTTGGGAAATAAGGTGGTAATTTGTAACTTTGGTGCTGGTAGCTTTGTTGTAGAAATACAGTCTGTAAGTTATTCTAGTTTTCTTAGTAGTTTTCTAGTAACCATTGCAGCTGGCGCCATATCAGGAAAGTAGTCAGACAAGTCAGGCACCGTCCAGGTTCCCCATCCAAACTGCCACTGCATCTTCATTTCAACCAGAATGCCCTGTGCAGTCAGATCCCCAACAACACCAGTCTCAGCCTCACTGCCAACTACAGATAGATCCTATACCGTCCTCCTCCTCTTCCTCCTCCCCTCATCTTGCAGTCCTGCATACCTCAGCAAAGCAAAAGAAAAATGCAGCTAAACAAAACATCTACTCTGCTTTTACAGAATACCTAACCCAGTTCCTCTATCAGCTACCAGAGAGAGAGGATAGGTAGGTGATGAGAGAGATTTCACAGTTAATACTGTCCTATGGTCAATTTTAGGATGGCTGTTAGTTCAGTTGGCCAAGTATTTCAGTTACATTTATGATACACATATTTGTATATTTTTGCATAGTGAGCTAGAGTTAGAGTGTAGCTTTAGTATGTTACATGTGTAAGCACAACAATCCAGTACAGACAGTCTGCAAAGTTTTTAATCTGATCTATAGCCAGGATATGTAGAAGTTTACTTCATTTGATCTACAGCAATCCAGTGCAAGTAGACTATGAAGTTTATTTCATCTGCAATGTTTGTTGAAATGTTTGTTGTATAAATAAAAGAAGGCAGAACTGGAAATGCATGGACTGTGCTATTTTCAAAGAAAGGAAGCTCTTAGCACATCTCAATCCTCACTACCTTTTGCTGAAGGTAACATGGAAACATAAAATAGATTAATCAAAATTTTGAAGTTAAAACTGCAAATACATTCAAATGTGAACCAAGAGACAGATCCTATAAAAGAAGGAAGGATTCATTTGATATCTGCACTCAAAAAAATGACTCTTTGAATTTACTTAATTTTCTTTCGTCAAAGTGTTGCACGAAATTAAATTATCTACATTCAGAGATATAATTTGAGTAACATTTACTCATTACCTCTAAGTAATGTCAACTTAACTATATTTTGCAGGATTTACTTCAATAGTGTAATTTTAACTAAAATGAATCATGTTCTTTCTACTTAAGCAAATTATGTAGATTGTTATACATACAACTTTTTAGTTAAAACAACTCAAATTTGATGCCCTTCTGATGACATTTACTCATTGCTTATAAGTTTTGTCAACTTAATTATATTTTGTAAAATTTCCTTGAAGTGTAATTTTAACTAAATTGAATTATGTTCATGCTATTTCATTATGAAGATTGTTAAATAATTTTTAGTAAAACTACTCAATTCTGGTGTATTTCCAAATAGTTACTCTTTGTTTATTAGATACAACAGCTTAATTATATCACAGAGCATTTATTAATGTACAATGTTTAAATGTTAATTTTCACAAATTAAACTTCAGCTACACTTATTAATGTTCCATCTTGTGATGGTCTGGTGGAAAAGACATGTGGGTATGTTTCAAGGTTAGGGTGCAAAAGTGGGTGTTTATTGAATCTCAGTGAAGAAAACAAACAAAAAAAAATGCAATTTATCCAGTGCAAAAAAGGGAAAAGAAAATAAATGAAACTCAATATTTACAAATATATATAACTTAGCATGAAGTCACTTATTCAATCACAATTTTAGCGTTCTTTGGGCTCCAACCACATTTCATAAACTTCTCCACTAGACTAGCTCACTTTACTCCCTCTAGGGCTTTTATAGAGCTAAACAGGAAGTATAACGGGGAGTTCACTATAAAAAGTAAAAAGTAGTAAAAAAACAGACTAAATACTTCCCTAAAAGTGCACAGGTATCAATACATTATCGCTTGTCTTGCAGGCAACACAAGCTAAAATGCAACTTCACATACAACAATAAGCTTCAAACAGAACACTGCAATTATAAACACATTCACCTAAAGGTGTGTGCCTTTAATCACAATTAATTAAGTCTTAAGTAATGGCCCAGAATTTGTGAAACAATGAAGTAACATTCAGTAATTATGTAATGATAACACCAACCTTAAGTGCAACTTTACAACAGCAGATATTTAAAATAGAACAGCACAATAACACAGCATGGATGTTATATGACTTTATACAACATCCAATTGTCAATGAATAATGTCAAAAATAATGCCCCGGAAATAGTGCCTACTGAGTACAACCTTCTTGTCAAAGCACTGCGTGCAGTTAGCACAATCTTATTTTGCTTGTTAGACTACGCAAATTTCAGGTGAAAATTTATAGAGCTCATTGTTCAAAAGGTTACTTTGTACAGTGTTAGCAAAAGATATTCTAAAATGTAACTGCATGCCGTTTTAAGACATATTGTTCTTAAACATGACCAGGATCTTGACATGTTGTATAGAAAATCATTGAAATGTCATTGAATTTTAAGAGATGTTGACGAATACAGCCATTCTTATTTCATGTGACTTAAGCGTTGTTCAAAAGCCCATTGCTTTTCAATCAAAGCAGACGCTAGTGTGAAAAGTTCCATATATTTCCAGAATGGACAGCCTACGACTATCCCAAGATTTTGTTCTTCAAACCAAGAATATTAGGGGAGAGCTTTGCACCATCCTTTGGCATGAGGAATGTACAAATTCATAGCAGCATTTCCGCCCATTGTGGTGAGTCATATTCAGTGCATAGATTACTCCAAGCATTATTGCAGTCTGGTGCAACTGAATTGATGTTTCCTACAATAACGTTTCCATCAGCGTCACCGTCTTCATATTCTCCAAGAGCTCCACCCTCTTCTGATGACATAAATGCCCATTTCAGTGCTGTGCTGGTCTCTCAAGATGTCTTCACCATGAATGTCCTACAAATTAAATCTTGTTATTAATACTAAACTTCATTGTACTCTTGCCCATAAAGAGTAAGTTCCGTTTATTTCTCATTTGAGCTTTACTAAATACTTCCAGGCATCTCTGACAGTTTTTTTAATATCAAATACTTATTTTATGATGAATCTAAATAAAATCAGTCCCCATCTCCACAAAACTCCATTCAATGGTAAAATACACATTACAAAATGGATAGTTCTATTTCACCCTTTTCACACTAGCACCTACAATCTATGGTTTGTGCTAACATACTAACACACTAACACCGCATTTCGATTTGGATTTACTATACAGATGGGACAGGGCTGATTTTATTAAGCAAATGTTATAAGCAATTGGTAAGAACTGAGGTGCCTGGAAGACACACAGTATTTAAAAGAGCTCAAACATGAAATAAGATGAATTTACCTTAGTTAGAAATTAGAATTGAATTAGAATGATGGTGATGTGCTCAGGTCACATACTGACTTACCCTGTACTCCTTGATAAGAAATCCATCATCATCATTCAGGTGCGGACAAAGAGCTTTTATGATGGCTTCTCTTTTACGGTGGACATAAATAAAAAGTAGCTTTACAAAACAAATATCCTCATAGTTAAATACAAATATCAAATCTGGGTCATAAAAATGCACTTACCAGAGACATACAACATGCCAGAGAATACTTTAAAACAAAAACCATGTTAACATTTTATCTTAAACATAAGCTTTACTTTAATGTTTTATTGCAGCATGTGGAAGGACATAACAGTGCATTATTTTGGCTGAAATTTAATAGTCTTCCAATAATATATATATTATTTTACTCATATTCAGCTATTTGTTTTAATCCTTTGAGCATTATTTTAGTTTGAAACCAACTATGATATTTAAGTCACATCATGGTTCTTTTAATCAATATGGCTATCAGGATTCCCCGTCTACGGTTTGTGCATTATTGAGCATCAAAATCAATGTATAATAATTACTTCTACCACTTGACACTTGAAGACCATAATGTTTAACATAAATGCAACTAAACATAAGGTCAACCACATCTTGGTAACAATGACAGAGGGGTTACATGAGCAAAATACATTTCGGGCGATTGGTGTTGAAGGAACAGAAAGCTGAAATCAATCTTAAACCTGCTTCATGGTGCTTGTAGTCTTAACTAGCTAAGTTAGCCAGCTAGCTGCTAACACTAACGTATGCTTAGCTAACTAATGCTAGCTAGCTGCGCTAATGGTGTCAGAGTCTGTGTTGGAACAACACACTGCAAACTGGGTTCATCGAACAGAGCATTAAGTCTTAAATGGACAAACAATGAAATTAAACCAGCTAACTGATGTCTGTAACCTACTAGCTGCTAGCGCTATGTTTGCTAAGCTAACGCTCGCTACAATAGCATTTGCAGGCTCCATCAGAAACCAGCTCTGGCTCCATATCCAAACTCCAGGCTCGGTGGAGCTAGCTAGCTAGCTAACAAAGGCTGAAACTACACTATATCCAAAATCACAGGCGAAGCGAGCACTTATGAGCACTTATGAGCATTTATGAGTGAGGAGTGAGTTGAGGCTCAGCACTGTACAAGAAAATGCATCAGCAAATAATCCAACAGTTTAAAAATAATGTTTCTCAATAAGAGTTTGCAAGTATTTTGGGGTTTTTCACCCTCTAGAGTGCATAATATGAATAAAATATTCGCAGAATTTCTGAAAAAAAGCAAGGCCGAAAGCCACAACTGAATGCCTGTGTCCTTTGAACCCTCAGATAGCTCTGCATTAAAACAAGCATATTGTGATTTCTGGAATAAAGAAGAAATTTGTGGTATTTAGTGCACACGAGGCATCACATTTGGAATGAGCACATATTTACAAAAAACAGAAAAGCTCATAAGATAAAACATCAAATATTGTGTCTTTGTATTGTTTACAATTTAATACAGATCAGACAGAATTTACTTATCCCTGCATTCTGTTTTCATTGGCATGTCACACACTGTCCCAACTTTTTTGGAATTAGGTTTGTTTTAAGTTAAATTGTTATACTGTATTTTTTGTGAAGAGCCCCATTTGTACATAAAATGCCACTTAATTTGAGTTGGTAAGAGCAAAAACTGCCCCACCACAAAAAGAAACTACTTACTCTGTAATGTAAGCCTTTCACTTTAAGAGCAATGAAACTTGAGACATCAGACTACCTCCACCCACAGTCATATCAGTGACACAGGCACTGACAGGATTTCCTTATTCCAACAACGAAACTTAACAAACATTATCATCCTATATTACAAAGTTTTCTTTTGTTGTGCATCTATAAGCTTGCTTTTAATATGGAATTACTTATTATAGGCATTGTTTCTGATGGACAACTTGAGGGCTAGGGCTGGAATGGGTGTGCTTTGAGCTGGCTACTCTAAATGACTGGTAAGGTTGTGATAAATGTATTATCATATTAATTATAAAATTTGTTATCTTCTATAATAACCAAAACCACAAATGTTGCTTACTTGCAGGCAGGCATGTGCTTGTAGTTAAATGTTGGTTCTACACAAAATTTCTGAAGTTTCCAATGATTTATTCTTGTGTACATAAAGGATAATTTATTGGTGCTTATATATCCCATCACTATGTTATATGGCAGTGCACTGAAGATGAAATGTTGACTTTTTAGCTAATACTAATTTTGTGAGTTCGGCACGTGGTGGTAGTATGTGGGAAGAATGATTGAGGGAAAGGGGAGAACTCGGGCTAGAGTTAAGGGCAGTTTTTGCCTGTAGCCAGAGTTTGCACACTTCGTCACAGGAACGGAAGGTGAGAATATTATTTTTAATTAATTTATAGGGCGTTAGATTGGAAGAAGGAGGCATGTTCCTCCCCCCAAAGTTCAGTTATAACATAACTACATTTACTGTACATTTACTGGTTGTTAAATAAAAAAACAAATAAACCAATCCGGCATTTCTGCTGTCTGCTGTCTGTTGAGCAATAGTGACTAAAACAGAAAAACAGTGAGCTTTTATGCAAGTGCAAGGAAAGATACAAGCTTTGGACTTTCAATCACAGTCCAGAAGTCCAAATACAGTACAACAGAAACAAATTAACATAGATTAGGCAAACATCATAGGAATAACAACAGAAAAAAAGAATTACAGAAGTTGTACACGTTTTTGAGGGCTGCTGGAGCCTGGTGGAAAAACATGCTAGGCTCAGTGGTTAGACATGGAGGGGAAGGCAGGCCCAAACCAGTCAACTTCACCAGTCATACTAACTAACCTGTCTGAGGGTGAGTGCATCTGGGAGGCAACTCCTTATTAATGCCCATGGTTTTTGGAATGGCATATCCACCAAGCTCATATGGGTGTGGCGTATAGATGTCCACATACTTTTGGCCATAAAGTCTGCAAAGTCTCTATGTATGTATATACATATACCAACTATACCAGATGTCATAACAATATTGAAATAACATTGATATAGTAACACTTAACAATAAAATGATGTTGATATATCAACTCTAAAGACAAATTGAAAACCTAATGTCTTAACAACAATGAATTGATGTGGCCAATGTGGAGACAAGATTTCAAATTGATTTTAATGTTGTGACAGCATTTTCCTGTTTACCACAACAAATGGTGTAAATAACCTTTAAGGCACTTTGTGTCATTCAGTACCCCAGCTGATTTGGAAAGTAGAAAGTCGTTAAAAGAAAAATGGTTCATGTCTGCAGCACAACTTGAGTAATTGGGGAGAATGGGGTAAGATGAGCTGATGGGTAAGATGACCCCAAGTATCTTAGCAACCATAAACAAGTTTAACTATGAGACAGCATTTTCAAACTAGTTTGTTAAGTAAAACCAAGTTGATTCATATTAACAGCTTTGGTGGTCGTCTC
This sequence comes from Colossoma macropomum, assembly GCF_904425465.1. NCBI lineage: Eukaryota > Metazoa > Chordata > Actinopteri > Characiformes > Serrasalmidae > Colossoma > Colossoma macropomum. The sequence continues at coordinate 37,334,909 of NW_023494784.1, forward strand.
CAAAATAAGGACAAAATTACACCATATAGCTAAAAACTTAAATATAAACATGAATTCATATAACAGTATGCATTTCAACAGGAAGTGATCTCTACCAAGGGATGTCACCCAAGTGCAAAATACAGGTGGTCCTTAGACACCTTGAATGTCACAAAATCAAGAATTTGGGGGTTCCCTGAAAATAAACTTATGACTTTCTGTTTTCCATTAGGGTAAATTATATGCTCAATTAGAAATTCAGAAGAAAAAAAAATCATCGTTTAGCCTGCTTCACCCATGAAACGACAAGCTTCTGTTTGTGGTATTCTTAACTACTAGAAATGCAGCACTGGTCTGCCTCAGGGTGGTGCTGCAGCAGATTTGGTTATATCTTAGCAACTGTAACTATGCCTGGGATACCTCTGAAAAGCTTTGCAATATGACACGGTGTATTGTTAATCTGAAAACTTGCCATATTTCCCAATAAATTGGTGGAAATCGTGAACTGTTACACATTTCCCAAACCAAAGACAAAAGCGGAGATTTGTAACATCTCAATTAATGTGGAAGTGCACATTACCCAACACAGAACCCCCCCTGAATAGGAGGGAGTGTATTGCACACTGTCACCACATATCATACAACATTGAACATAACCTTTTTTGGCAGTATTGTTTCAGTGTTTTATAGCTAGGCTTAACAAAAGCTTATTGGTTTTAAAAGTAGTCTACCATGGATTCAGAAAGCATTCAGATCTATAGACTGTTTCACTTTGTGTTGTGGATTTGATTTTGAGTAAATATAATTGCAGTCATACGCCTTTTACCCAATAGTGACTTCTTGCCACTCTGCCATAAAGGCCTGATTTATGGAATGCTGCAGAGATGATTGTCCGTCCAATAGGTTCTCCCATCTCTGCACAGGACTTTTGGAGCTCTTTTAGAGTGACTGATGGGTTTTTTCTTATCTCCCTGACCAAAGCTTTTTTTGGTTGGATGCCCAGTTTAACCAGATGGCCAACTCTAGGAAACTTCAAGGTTGTGCTAAGCTTCTTGCATTTTAAAATTATTGAGGCCACTGTGGTCCTGGGAACATTCAAAGCCTTAGATTTTGTTTAATATCCTTGCCCTGATCTATGGCGTGGGGAGCCACAAACAGTTCTTTAGAAGTCATGACTTGGTTTTTGTGGGCCCTTATAGACCCAGATGTGTTCCTTTCCAGACAAATCAATTCAGATTGCAACAGGTGGAAGGATAATTAAAACAAACAAGATGCACCTGATGACAATTTGGAGTGCGATGGCAAAGGATGTGTATACTTCTGTGAATTAGAAATTACAGTTTTTGATTTTTAATTAATTTTAAAAACTCTAAAAACATTTTTTCACTATCGTTATGGGTGATGAAGTGTAGATCGCTGGGTAAAAATGGCAATTATATCGCATTCAAAATCGCAATAAATTGTGCAAAAAGTCAAGATGTCTGGATACTTTCTGAATCCACTGTATTAATAAAAAAAAAAAAACAAAAGACAAACTTTTTTTCAGATTGAACATCCAGTAAATTTTTAACTAAATAACAAATCTTGATTGCAAAGGAGGCACAACACCAAGTTATCACAAACGCTGTTAGCATGTGTAGCTGTTTGTTGGTTTTGATGACCCTGAATCTTTTACTAGAGAGAAGTGGCTGGAAGAAGTTATGTCCAGGGTGATAGGGGTCATCTGTAATTTCATTCTTCAACACCCTGCTGTTGTAGATGTCCTGAAATGTTGCCATACTACATCAAATTATCCTATCTGCCATTCTGAATGAGTTTGGCTCATGAATGGAGTGGAGGAACCAAAGCAGATGGATATGGATGATGTGAGGATGGACTAGATGATCACTGTGTAGAAGTGGATCATTAGACTCTGGCGCAGGTTGAATTTGTTTCAGTGTCCCAGGAAGAACATTCTCTGTTGCCCTTTCTTCGCTTTCTTGATGGAGACCGTGTTCCTCTCCCACTTCAGGCCCCTGGATATGGTGGTGCCCAGGAATCTGAGTGACTCCACAATGGAAACCACAGAGCCAATGATGCTGAGGGTGGGTAGGGAGGGGGGTTGCACCTGAAGTCCACCACTATTTCCATAGTCTTTTGCATGTTCAGCAGCAGGTGGTTACTGTTGCACAAGGACATTGTCTGCAAACTTGCTGTAGAGAATGAAGAGAATGAGTAAGAGCACACAACCTACTACACCGATACTGAGGGTCCAGGGGTTTGATATGTGTTTTCCAAGCAGCACCTGCTGCCTCCTGTCAGGAAATCCACAATCCAAAAAAAAGATGGAATCTGGCACAGATAGCTCACACAGTTTGACCTGCATCAGCTCTGGCACTGTATTAAATGCCAAACTGAACTCTACAACACAGAACTTTAGTGTAAGTCCTAGGACTATTGAGATGCCATAGCATGAAGTGCAGGGCCAAGTTAACTGCGTCATCGACAGACCCATCAGCTCCTATATGCAAACTGCAGGGGATCTAGCAGAGGGTTTATAATGGCCTTCAGGTGGGCTAGGACCAGGTGTTCAAAGACCTTAATGAGTACAGAGGTTAGGGCTGCTGGCCTGTAGTCATTTAGTTTAGTAATGTTTGTACTTTGGAGAATAAAATGACTGATGTTTTGAAACATGAGGGAAAAGCAAAGTTCCTGTGATGTTTTGAAGATGTTTGTGAAATTGCTTTTGTTTGGTCAGCAGTAGTTTAGGGTGGATAGAGAGACTAAAACTCACTTTTTGTCTGTTGAAAATGCTTGACGTCCTGCTCATTGATGGTGAGATGGGCAGAGGTGAGAGAGCCAGGGTGGGGGAGGAGGGCAGGGAACTGGGAGACAAAGGTTGAAGTGTTGCGGGACGGCAGGGAGGCGGACCCGAGTGCAGAGAGGAAAATCTGTGAAAAGGGTCTTAAATGAACTAATGAGACAATGGAATGATTCTGCACTTTCGGGTTGAGGTGGCTCAGAGCCAGGCTCAAACCGCCTATGTACTGAATGGCGGTCTGAGGAATTATAGCTGCGCCACCAGGAAGCACAGGCAAAAACGGGAAAACCACCTCAACGAATAAAAAAACGCCAGGAAAGGGCAAACAAAGGGGCGCTGAAAGCAGTGTGCTCAAACAAAGGCTGAGATAGAAAAATGAAAAAGATAATCAGAAAACAAAAGACAGTTCCACTGTGATTATGAGAGGAAGGTCAGCTTTATGTTTCAACTGTTCTTCTTTTTCTTCTTTCTGTTGTTTTGGGGCAATTTCTCTTTTTTCCCAGCCCTCTTTTCTTTTCTTTTTGTATAAATACCCACCTGGGCTAAACACCTTACCGGTCACCCCTCTACAAAGGTGTGACACAGGGCTGCTGTTTGCCACAGCCCTAAGTAGAGGAGCCCACAGATGTGCCAGGTTGGGCCTAATCAGCCCAAGGGCTTCTGGGAATTGGAGTTCCCTGAACTTGTGGCACCTCGCCGCTGTCGCCCTCTGCTAGTGGCCAGCGGCACAGGCTGGGCCTTTACATGAAGATTGTCCTTTGTGTATTCAAATCTGTTGTAGAACTGCTTTAGAACTCAGCTTTTGTCATCTTGTAGCTGGGGATCTCTTGGAGGCCTTTCCAGACTGAAGTTGGGTCATTAGCAGCAATGTGGCTTTTCAGCTTTTGCGTATTTACTCTTGGCTGCTTTAATTCCTTTCTCCAGCTACTCTGGCCTCTTTGTAGAGAGTTTTATCCCCACAGGATTTCTGCCTCCTTTTTCCCTCAAAGTTGTCTGAATTCAGTTGAAACTATTATTTGTCATTGCTGTATTTCAGCTGTGCTTTCGTTGAAATGCAGCTGTGTTTGCTAAAAGTGATATGACATTATTGTGTCTGTGTTTACACACACACACACACACACACACACACACACACACACACACACACACATATATATTCCCATTATATTTTTGTATTCACAAATGCAAGAAAATCTGCCACACTTTATAGTACTGTTAACTGTGGTACTTGTTGTGCCTGGAAACATAATAACCTGGTTCAGAAACTGATGGAAGGGGCAGGCTGGAAATATAAAAGCGGTAGATAATGCTATGATTTAATTTGCAAATTAAAGAAGCAAAAGACAATTAAACAGACAAACTTTCAACTACTCAGTATCATCAGTGTGAAAGCAACTCAGTAGACTTACTGATGGTAGCATGTATCTGAAACATTGAAGAATTTTCTTAACTTGAAATAAGATGCTGTAAGATAAGATTTCTAAATTAAGATTTGCTTCTGTAAAATCTAAAAAAAACTTATCTTGACCTCTCAGATCTTAACTTAAGACAAAAAGATAGGAAGCTTCTGTAATATAGCCTCAGAATCATAATATTAATTATTAGCAAATGAACCTCTAGCATGGCAAAGGCAGAGATTGTAAAGGTGTTGAAGGTAAACTGTGAAAATGGTGTTGAAGGTAAACTGTGAAAATGCAGTTTGATTATTTCATGTCTTGTTTATTTGACATACATTTTGTGTGAGCACTGTCTTACCACATGTGTAAAATGGTTAATGCAAAGTACAATGCAAATCAATTCAGTTCATGTATGTGTAATTGTATCTGTAACCTTGGTTAAAACTACATATAACTGAAAAAAATAATTAGAACAAATACAAATAAATGCATTTTAAAAATATATTTAACAAATACCTTTTTGACCATTTTCATAAATTGCAAAAAATATTTGATATACATTTGGAATATATATTTTTCCTGATGTGATATAAAAGGAAAGGCACAGTCTTCTATGAATGTGGCTGGGTTAAGGCTCAACACTTTGCCAAAAATGCATCAGCAAAAACTCCAGCAGTTTAAAAATAACATTTTTCAGCCAGAAATTTCAAGGACTTTAGGTATTTTATCCTCTACAGTGCATAATGTCATCAGAAAATTCAGGGAAAAAAACAGGGAAATTCCTGTGCATAAAGGAAAAAGCCAAAAACCACAATTGAATGCACTTGACCTTTGATCCCTCAGACAGCACTGCATTCAAAACTAGCACGTTTCTGTGATAGATATCACTGCGTTGACATCACCACGCAAATACTTTGTTAATAAACACGGTCATCAGTAAACCATTGTCAGTGAACTTGGTATGTCGCTGTATCCGCAAATGTAAATTAAGACTATACTATGCACAGCGGAACACGTATGTCAACAGCGTCCAGAAACGCTGCTGACTTCTCTGGGCTAAAACTAATCTGAAATGGACTGATGCACAGTGGGAATGTGTCTTGTGGTCTGACAAGTCCACCTTTCAGAGTGTTTAAAGAAATAATGTACCTTGTATAACAGAGGAATGGCAGACAAATACACTTTCAAAACTGGATCAGTTTATTAGATGTTGTTAAAAGAGTAGGTAAACGTGAGTGGTAAACATGCTCCTGTCACATCTTTGTTGCTGATATCAAATTTGGAATGAGCTTATATTTACAAAAAAACAAAAAAATAAACTAAAACAAAAATTATGTTTTTCTGAAGTTTTAAATATACTGCAGATCAAACAGAATTTACTAGTCACTGCTCTCTGTTTTATTAGCATTTCACATGCAGACTCAACTTTCTTGAAATGAGGCTGTAGAAAAGCATATTTTAGGAATTGTTTCTTTTTCTTAGCAGGCTGCAAGCAATACTATCTTACTTCATTTTGACACACAGAAAACACCAGTTTGCAGGAAGCAGTCTTAAATTTGCAAAGCATATTCTCAAAACAGGTTTTATGATTTAAAAATGTAATAATTCTGATAATTGTTGTAACTGACAACTGTTTTGTGTTTGCTGACAGATACTTCACCTACAGTACTTATTTATTTATTTACTTACTTATTTATTTATTTACCTTTTTCTTTATGTCTCTCAGAACAAAGCTACCATGTCTGACTACAAACATCATCCAATTGAAAAATGGACAAAGGAGCATGTTCAAGCATGGCTTTGTAAAACTGTTCAAGTCAAGCAGAAATATGCAGACATGTTTGTTAAGCAGGAAATATCAGGTGAATGCCTACTATGCTTTGAAAAGCAGGATATAGTAGACATGGGAATAGAATATGGCCCAGCTGTTAAGATCTGGTCACAACTAAAGAAACAGAAGGCACTGTCAAACACTGCAGCATCCTGCAAACAAAAGAAGCAGAGACAAACAAGCAGCACACCTGAAGCAGATGCCTCCACTAAGACAGTGAGTCCTCCACAAAGACATCCTATTCAGAGAGCAGAAAGAGACAATCAGGTATGCATATTCAAGTTGGTAATTTCTAGGCTGTCAAATGATTAAATTTTTTGTAGTTAATCAGGATGAATCACATTTGTCTTGTTTACTCAAATTTAACCATATTTTTATTTCTACTTAAAAGCAGTGCATTTTGTTATAGCTGTATGAGTGGAAAAATAAGCTTCATGAAGATGTATTTATTACTTTCAATAATTAAATAACATTATTTTATCATGTGAACCCAGCCTGAAAATGGAAAACATGTGTCCACACAAAATGAACCCAGTTTCTATTTTCATCACTGACATACAGTGATAGCAACAGTGTCTGCATGTACCAACATGTTTTTTTGCTTGTAAACACACATCAGGCTTACAGCACGGCAGTAGCTGGACATAACTTGGAACAATATGAACCATTTAAAAGCTGTATTTGAATAAAAAGGCTAAAGCCATGAGAGCAGCTGGGCTGCACTAATATGGATAGTTCAAAGGGTCGAACTAGAAGAATGTGTTAACAGAGTTAAGAAGATTTGTGGCGTTAATAAATGTAATTTATTATATATAATTAAATATGCATATATATATATATATATATATATATATATATATATATATATATATAAAAAATTAAAAATAAGCATTTTTATACCACCATTGCTAGAAAAAGATGTTCTTTTGCTGCTTTGTAGCCAAACTAATGTTAGACTTCTTACCCTGTTAGTTCATGTCCTTGGTTATATTAAGCATGATTCATCATACCATACCATTTAAAAGTCAAAATTCAAAAGTCAAAGTTATATTCTAAATGACATGTTCAGTAATTACCAAAGTCTTTGCTTGGCATGATGCTTGGCTTTGGAATAAGAACACTTGTTACTAGTAACACAACATTTCAGACTGATAACAAATACCAAATTCCCTTCTGTTTATATAGATGCCAAGTATTTTTACATTACTTCTTCATTGTCTGGAGGATCTCACAGATGAAGACTTTAAGAAGTTCAGAAGATACCTAAAGGAACCTATACTGAATGAGTGCAACACGATTCCTACATGTCAGTTGGAGAACAAAGAAAGAACAAACATTGCTGACTTAATTATAGAATATCATGGGGAAGAAAATGCCCTGAAAATCACCGTCTGTATACTGAAGAAGCTTCCACGGAATGACCTTGTGGAAAGCCTTACAAAAAATGTTGGTAAGATAAATCAAGAAATGAGCTTTGGTTCCATTTTAAATTAGGCTCTGATCCTTTTTGCTGCTTACTAATTTGCATAGTTGTTTTGTATAAACAGTCCATAATATTGCATCACTATTGAGCATTTAATGCATATGTGTACTTGTATTTGTAGACCAACTCCAAGTTTCAACAACAGACTCAAAGAGAGAAGTGAAAAGGGAAACAAATCAGGGTGAAAAGCTCAAGAACCTGCTGACATGTGGAGCATCAACACTGGGTCACTACAGCCATTTTATCATCATCATGAACAAAAGTGATCCTGACCAGCTTGAACATCTACAGTTCCTTTGCAAACTAAATTTGTTTTGTGTTTTGGACTTTGATCCTAGTTCAAACACTAATGGTACATGCAAACTGTACAGAGAATCCCGTCATGCAAACCTGCATTTCCCAGACCTTTTCCAGGGGGAGCCAAGTGCAGTGATCAAAAATCTAAACCTCTACAACCAGACCAGTTGGGTGTTTTGCAATGGAAGGCTAGATGTGAACTCTGAATCTAACAGACATCTTGACTACCAAAGCTGGTTGAGAATAACTCATAGGGAAATAGAGCAAATGGTTTCATTTATCTACAGACCTGAAGTCCTTCCTGGTAGGAGATGTCTTGTGATATTCCTTCTGCTTTCTACTGTCCAGTCAGAGAAAGACCCCATTTTTGATACATTCATGACATTTCACAGGCAGTGTGGAGGGGAGGAGAACATCATCCATATTTGTAAAAATGAGCACACATTTGAAAAATGGCAAAATCTCATTCAAAAGAAGTATGAGTTTGATCTCAACAAACAGTCCATTTATGAGTTGGACTTGAGCCAAGTTAATGGACTAATAATGAAACTGGGACCACACTCTCAACCCTGTGAAAAGTTGCTGCCATCAGCTGGCTCTAGTTATGTCATTCTGCAACAGAAGGATGCAGATAGAATGACTACGTTAGACATTTTGTGTGCAAATGAATGTGACAATGTTCAGGTTGAAAACAGCTCTGAATTTCAAAACTTAAAACTTGAGGTTGAGGAAGAATTCTATAGAGGGGGAGAAGTCAAGTGGTTGAACTTCTACTTCTCGGAGAAACAAAAAGCAAAGCCATTCATCAAACGAGACAAATATGAAGCTGTGATGACAATGGTAACATCTCAGATTAAGCGTCCTAAAAGCACATGTGTCCTGGTGAATCTTTTTCACCATCCTGGATGTGGAGGTACAACTTTAGCAAAGCATGTGATGTGGGACCTTAGAAATCAGTTAAGGTGTGCAGTTCTGAAGGACAGCTCTTCAGATGATCAGGTGGCCTCGCAAATAATGGACCTAATGAAGCACGGGAAAAGTGACGAACCTCCTCAAACACCAGTGCTATTGTTGGTAGATGATTCCAAAGACACAGAAGCTGCGGAAAAGCTGAAGAATTGCATTCGCAGGAAATTAGATGAGAATTGTGTAACAAAGCATGAAAAGTGTACCAGCTCACTGGTTATCATTTTGAACTGTGTTCGCACTCATTTCCCAAAGGATCAGTACAAATGCTGTGAGACACAAAGTCAGTACATAACAGCAGAACTAACAAAAAAAGAACAAGATGACTTTGAAGAAAAACTGCAAGAGCTGAGAGAAAATCATAAAAGGCCTGAGAACTTCTATAGTTTCATGATCATGAAATCAAACTTTGACAAGAGGTATGTTAAAAATGTGGTCTGCAATATCTTGAAAGATCTGGACATAGACACCAAACAAGCACAGCTCCTCTCCATCATGGCACTGCTGAACTCATATATTCCTGACTCACATATTTCTCAGTCAGTCTGTGAAGACTTTCTTGGAATGAAACCATTGCTGTGGGGAAAAGAGACCGTTCTTGAAAGGATGGAACCTTACTCAAATTTGCTTATTGGATCAAAGGGTGGTCAGTATGGGGAATACTCTGCCATCCGTATTCTACACCATGACATAGCCTGTGCATGCCTGGAGGAACTGGATTTGACATACAACATAAAGAGGAGTGACATTACTATGGATCTGCTGCACTGTGATTTGTTTTTCAAAACTGGACTGGGAAAAGATGCTTTAATACTTTCCATTCAGCGCATGTTGATTGAGAGGCAACGCAATGTGAAAAATGAGAGAGACACCCAGTTCTCCCTGTTGATTGAAAAAATCCACAAAGATGAGGGAAGACAAAAAGTTCAAGACATCTTCATGAAGGCATCATCAAGATATGAGACAAGTGCTTCCATCCCCCAAGCCTTGGCACGATACCTGTACCTTTATGACAGAGATTTCTCTCAAGCCCTTGATTGGGCAGAAAATGCAACAAAAATCACAGAAAATCCATTCACTGTTGATACAATAGGACAGATCCACAAAAATCATTTGAAGTATAAAATTCAACAAGAGAAGGAACAAGAGATGCCTCATACTCCAGAGTACCTTGATGCCTACCTTGAATTGGCTAAAAAGGCAATCAATGCCTTTCAAAGAGCACAGAAACTGGCAAAGACTGAATATGAGCCTTATGAAGATTACCATCTTGCGAAAGACTCATACAACCAATCTGCAGACATGGGGGTGATAGAAACAGCACTTATAGTCTTTGAAATGATCAGCAGCCTCCCATTTTTTGAAGGAGAAGATCCACTGACAAAAAGGTACTTGCAGAGCTTCCTCAAAGGCAGCATTCCTATTACAAATGTGTATTTCGAGGATAATGTGATAAATCTTAAATATGTTGATGTTCTAAAGAAACACGAACAGTTTGTTCATGGGTTAAAGAAGCAGGCAAAGACTAGTTTTGAATTCCTTGACAGTTATTTTACTTACTTGAAGAGCAGAAAATTTGAAGAGGAGTTAGACCATCGGTGTAGAAGAAAAGTGTCAGAATACTTCAAGGAGTATATTTCAGTTTTCTGCTCTGAAGCTGAATGGTCACAAGAGCAAGCAGGTAAAAGATTTCTTCGAGAAAACATGGACAATGAAGCACGCCAAATGTTTCTGGAAGAACAGAAAGCTGACACTTTTGCTGGGCTGCTTCAACACTTGGAGAAGGAGAGTGCAGAAACCATGGAGAAAATAACAGAATGTTACACATTTTTACATCAGCGTTTAAAGTCCAGAAATCCAAAATTCAAAACAAACTTCATACTGTCCAACTTAATCCTGCACTTCATCAAACCCAAATCAAAATGCACAATGAGGGAACAGGATCTCATCCATCTTTTGAAGGAAATGATGCAAGAAATAGGACTTCAGTACTCATCTCCAGAACCTTACTACTTGGCGTTACTGTTACTTTGGCCATGTTCGTCAACACCAGATATTGATAAAAATATCTTACTCTATGTCAGAGCCATACGCAGTTCCTTTCATCGTCAACTACCCCATTCGTTGCGCAGGAGAGGAGCTATTTCTTATTTTTTGCTGGGGAACAAGTCAGGATTGGAAAAGCTTGTTCCTAAAGCTAAACTGTACGACTCAAAAGACCCAAAAGAAAGCAACAGGCTTTGGCAGAGTGGAGAGATCTTCACTCTGGAGGACATCAAAGACCGCCTACACCGCGTATATGGAACTGTTGAGCAAGGGGAAGTTTACTTTGAGCACACTAAACACAAAATCCCAGTGCATCCAGCCTTGCTTGGTGCAGTGAGGACTGGATTCAGTACAGAAAGGGTGTCTTTCTACTTGGGCTTTTCCATGACCGGTCCACTTGCGTATGACATTCGCTATGAAAGCTAAGTTCATTGAAGAATTGAACTTAGCTTTCATAGTTTTTTGAAGAATAGGAGAGTTTGAAGAATTGAAGAATAGGAGAGTTTACTAATGCAAGAGTGTAGAATTTTGTATTCTACACTATCTCACAGTGCCTCTAAACATGAAGAACTGAGGACAGTCAATGAGAGGAAAAATGCAGTTTAGATGCTGAAAGAAGCAAATTCAACCATAACACAGAAATTAGAGACGGAAATATTTGCGTACCTTCAGAAAATGATAAAAGCTGTGCTAATTGGCTGCCAACTGCAGAATTATAAAGGCTACTTAAGAGGACAACAACTTTTCACCAGCATCATAAATAACATCCCAGTTTTCAACAGGATGAAAAGTGCTGAGATCATTCTGCTGATTTCTGAAACAAAGTTTAACGCAGACAAGAAGACATTGTAATGGGAAGGATAAAGTGCAGAGAAATAAGGTGGGGGGGGATCAACAATGAAAAAAAAAAATCTGTTGATACTATTAGGACACATCCACAAAAAAAGTCATTTAAAGTATAAAATTCAAGAAGAGAGATGCCTTGTACTCCAGAATATCTTGACGCCTACCTTGAGCTCCTAAAATAGCAATCAGTGATTTTCAAAGAGCATGGAAACTGAAACACAGCAAAGACTGAACATGAGCCTTTTGAAGATTACCATCTTACTAAAGACTCCTACAATCTGCAGACATGGGGGGTGAAACAGTGCTCATAGTCTTTGAAATGATCAGCAGCCTCCCATTTTTTGAAGGAGAAGATCCACTGACAAGAAGATACCTGCAGAGCTTCCTCAAAGGCTGCCTTCTTAATAAGAGAGAACAAGTTTCTTCATGGGTTAAAGCAGCAGGCAAAGACTAGCTCTGAATGCCTTGACAGTCACTTGATGAGCAGAACATTTAAGGAGGAGTTAAACTAAAGATGTAGAACGTGTGTCAGACTCCAGTCCTCGCGGGCCAAAACACTGCAGACTTCAGTACACTGCCTCATTAAATACACCTGATTCAGCTCATCAGCTAATCAGCAAGGCCTTCAGGAACTGAATTCAGAGCTTTAGATGAGGGTAAATACTAACAACCACAGCACTTTGGCCTGGAAGGTCCCCAGTTTGACTGGTGTAGAAGGAAGATATCAGAATACTTCAAGGAGTATATTTCGTTTTTCTGCTCTGAAGCTGAATCCTCACAAGAGCAAGCAAGTGAAAGATTTCTTTGAGAAAACATGGACACTGAAGCATGGAAAATATTTCCGGAATAACATAAAGCAACAATTTTGCTGAGCTGCTTCAACACTTCACAGAGTGAAGAAACCATGGAGAAAATCACAATGGGCCACATTCACCAATCATTCATAAGAAGGAATTTCTTAAAATCCACTTCGCATTTTTACGAAGATTCTAACATTCACCAGGGTTTTCTTATTTGGGATTTGTTCTTAGGTAAGAACAGAATCTACACACACTCAAGAGCATAAAGGTGCGAACAGTTCTGCTCTTTAAGAACACGTCATGAATCTAACGTAGACTTTTTCTTAGGACCTTTCTCAAGAACACATTTAAGAAAAAAACTTGGGAATGTTATAAATTTTTGCATGAACGTTCAAAGTCTAGAAAGCCAAAACTCAAAACAAACCTCATACTATCCAGCTTAGTCCTGCATGTCATCAAACCCGAGTCAAAGTGCACAACAAGGGAACTCATCCATCTTTTGAGGGAAATGATGCAAGAAATGACAATTAACAATGTTATATTACTGCATGTAATCTGTCATGACAACAAATGACTTGCCATGATGTGTAAGCCATGGAAATATCAATGTAATGTGGTGTTCAATTACAATGTTACTGGCTTTTTATGGTAGCTTAGTGTTGATTAATATGGATATACAAGATCATGTATTGTGAACTCTTTTTGTTTATGAGTTATAAGAAGCAAAGGAGCCTATTGAAATTTTCACTTTTATTTACTTAGCCTACATTTACAATGTACTTACATATCTGAAAAATCAATCTTTTTTTAGATCATTTTAATTTTTTTATCCAGCTTTAATACTTTTTCATTTTGTACATTGCAATGTCTTAATACAGAAAAAAGAAACAGAAATTGATTTTTCTTTATTTTCATGACAATATTTGACAAAAGTTGCGGATATGTTGTTTGTGAAGAATTCTTGCTGTACTATGAAAAGTTCAACCAAAAAAAGAAAATTTCATAATGTTGTATTGTATTATGTGACATTTTGAGTTTAACATCTCGAGGTCTCGGATGTTTCTTGATCTGCAGTTACATTTAATGTATGTCATTGTACACAGATTGTAAATAAAAGTTTTTTTTTTCAGTAACATATTGAAAGCAACATATTCACTCACCAATTTATTACAATCCTTGTTGGTCCACCTTGCTGATGTATAGTTACAGACTACAGGCCACGTCTGTCCAGCTCTGGTCCTACAAAAGTCCTAGTCCAGCACAGTTTGGTGGTTTTCCCGATCAAACACATATAATTCTTTGCAGCAATTCACTCTGCAAAAAATGATATCTTGGCAGGAAAAACACATCATTCTACTCAATATATCTTGCATTCCTCAGTATGAGATTTGTGGGAATATTATAAAGTTATTCAACTTAGTTGCTTAGATGCTTTTACTCATTTGTCATTTAGAGAAATTGTTTCATTCTATTGGCAGATGATTTTGCTTGTTTTAAAACAATGCAGATGATTTTGAAACAAACACAATGATCTGACAATAGAAGACAATCCTTTATTATAAAATGACTTAAAACAAGCAATGAATGTCTAGAAATAAGTTAACCAATCTCATAACATCCTTACAACAATCTCCTAATGAAAACGCTGTTTATCTGATGGGGACAGTTTTGGCAGTCCACCAGGTCTTCCAGGTGGTTGTTAGAAGTTTTCTCTGTAACTTTTAATCATATTTTTAAACTCTGTTTTTTTTCCACTGATTTTCATTGTCTTTCTCCTTTCTTATACAAGTGGATTATCTTATATCTAATATCTTCAGACATATCTCCTGAAAAGAGTGGTCTTTAATCTTTTAGTGAGTTTTTAAGATTTTAGTTTTATGCATTATTCTGACATATCTATTCGACTTGTAAAATATTCATGTCTTAATCTTTTCACCCCTGCAGTAGTTTGTAATAAAGGGGGTGGTGAGGGTTTATTAAGAATATCCACACAGAGGCTGCACTGACGGTAATGGAGAACTGAAGAGAATGCAAATATGCTTCCACTAGATGTCAGTAGTGCACCAAAAACATTACGTTGTCCTGACTGGTGACAGCCTATGCAGTCTTCTCAGTTCGGCCTTTCTTGTGAAGTTTCATCCTCAGCAGATAAAACATAAATGACACAGAGTGTAGAAATACTGGCTACGACAGGAAGAACCTTCAGAGCAGCCAGGAAACTGATAGGGAGCTATAAGGAAGGAAAACAACAGAAGAAATCCCCACTAAGTGAAAACACTAATTTGGTTCAAACAACTGCACTGATTCAGCTTCTGGGCACAAAGTCTGTTTGAGGCCTTGTTACAGCTAAAGATGTTCAAGCGCCAGAAAATCAATGGCAGCATCCGCGTCAGCTTTATTTGTAAAACATAGCTCAATATTATATTATTTAGCCTCATCAGTTTACTAGAATTCATGATTTTACATCATTTTCATATTTTCATTCATCAGTGTTCTCTAACTACAATACCCAGCATGCATTATGTAAATATGTCATACCATTGGTAATCCCTGTGGTGACAACCAATCGTGACTGCTAGCCTAGCCACTAATCTATAGGCTAATACATACAACCAAGCTAGCATTAGAGTGCCTCTTGGTGGTTGGTATAGTGTAGTGGGTAATGCCTCTGTCTTCTATGCTGAAGACTGGGGTTCAGTCCCCCACCTGGGCAAGGACCCTACACTGTATCAGTAATAGTCCTTGGGCAAGACTCCTAACACCATCTTTGCCTTCCTGTATAAAACGATCATATCGTAAGCCGCTCTGGATAAGAACGTCTGCCAAATGCCGTAAATGTAAGTGTTACCTCAGTCACCAAACAAAACTGTAAAGAAAACAGTGGTTTTATCTTTATTCAGCACAAAATAGACACCAAAGACAAGCATTTGACCCTTTCAGCCATACAGAGGGAAGGTATCTAGATAGCCAGGTACCTTGCAACCTGTAGCTGTTAGCTTGTCCTTATCATTTCTGTCATTTGAGTAATCCATTCTCTCCCTTGTAATGATGATTTGAAGACAGTTACTGCGTATAAAAAATATTCAGCTCCCTAGCAGTTGTGTTTGCTATCTGGCTCCCTTTCTTTTCTTGCAAGTAAGTGAAAAATATATATCAAACAGCCTCCCCTGCAAAAAGCAGGTGTAGTTTTTCAAAGGTTCCTCCCACCTTCAAGATATGTCATTATATGGATTTTTTCAAACAGGAAAATCTCAGTCTACAGACTACCGCCGCTGTAGTAGGTAAGTAGACATGTTTATAACAGATGTAGCAATAGATAACTTACCATAATGGCCGGAGTTTCTTTTTCTGGATCTATAGGCTACATTTCTGTGTAGCCAACAGCCTACTGCCTTGATACTTCTATCTTTAATCATAATCACAGTCTTATCGTAAATCTGGAACTCAACCCGACTGGCCAAATGACAATTCCAAGATAAGACGCCCATTTTTCGGTCCACCAGCCTAGCTCAGAGTAAACCTTTAATGTCTACAAGAGGGGTGGATGAGCCGAAGTTGTCTGACCGTGCTGAAGCCTCTGGAGCCGAGCCAACGCTGCGTCACATGAACCTCTGCACTGGGAGGATGATTCCTTATGCAAGATTGGATATGAGATAATGAACTCGGTGCCGCTATGATGTTCCACTTGACTGAGCCTCGTCTGTCCAGGATCTGCCTGGGAGCTCTTGTTCTTTTCTTCACGGGGCTGGCTTTGTCTTCTTACTGTGGTGCCCGTTAGTGTCAATTAAGTTATTTAGGGTTTAATTCTTTTGGTGTAACAGAGCCAGTTGGGCTGCAGTTCTGAACCCATCAATGATGGATTGAAAAAACAACCCTAGTTCAAGGACTTTTAGGCCCCCTACACTGAGTAATAGACTTGATATTGTGAGAGGTTTGGCTTTAGTATGCAGTATTCATACCTGTTAATTATATATTTAGACATGCTGAATTGCACTGCATATACACTTAGTTGCCAGTTTATTAGGTACATCTCATACCTACACTCATTGACCATTTTGCTAATGAGTGCTTTCCACCATTTAGGTGGACGAAAGTATATAGAATTACTGATTGCAGCATTCCACTTGTCAGCCTCTCTCTACCCTGTTCATCATGAAGGAACCACCATAGGACCATTGCTGACCAGATATTAATTGGGTGGTAAACGGAGGGCCACCCATACTACCTTGCCACTACCATGTCAGTGTCACTGCTGTGCTGTGAATAGTAAACCATGCAAATATCTGGACAGTGGAGGTCCTATGGTGGTCTCTTTCCATTGATGAACGGAGTAGAGGCGGCTGATCAGTTGTGAAGCATCAGATGGGCTGCAGTCAGTAATTGTAAACCTACAACCTACAGTGGTGAGCAAAAGTCAGAGACCACCCTTTATTTTATTAACTTCCAGTCAAGACCACCATTGGCACTGACAGCCAAGTCATTTTTGATTGTTTTTAGTTATTTTTCATCAGATACTTCTAAGATGAGCCAAGACCTTAAATTGAATGTGTTTGCAAGAAGCAGAAAATGCAACCAACTTCTAAGACTGAACTTTGGAGGTGTGGAAAAATATCCCTGCAGGTTTCTTTGAAAAGCTGAAAGTCTCCTGAAAATGAATGGAAGGTGTAATAAGGATAAAAAGTGGACACACTGTATTGAGTGGTCATTTTGAATAGAAATTAAATAAATGAAGGTTGGCATGTCGCTGCTGTCAGACCAAAACCTTGTGTCTCCAAAATTGTAACTTTACAGGAGAAGGAAAAAACATACTTTACTTTTAATGTAAGTCAATGGAACCAGACATTTTTCCAAGTAATTTTGGGCCATTGCTGTTGGTCCATTCATCTTGAAATTGACATATAATATAAAGAACAGTAGGTATTTTCAAAACCTGAAAAAAACAAGATACAAGGTTTTGGTCCAATGGCAGCAATGTACTGGATGAAATAGATGATTTTTGTTTTAATTTCATCAGATTCTTTAAACTAAACACATTATCCACAGCCAAAAATGTCAACCTCTAACATCCCCATTCTTTATTGCACTACCTTCCCCCTCTTTCATATGACCATGATGACCTTCAGCTGACCCTCAGCTGGAGCAAGTGGAAGCCTGGTTTTAATTGTACGCAGCTTGTCAACCTGTGCTGGCGGTTGTTGGTCATGGTGTTATGGACTGATGCTCTCTGTCAGGAGAGACTTCTCCACTGCAGGGATCAGTGTCATTAAGAGCCAGGTTCCTGCTGGGGGTCACTGATCTTCCCCCATCCTGAGGGTCCTGAGAGGATTTCCATAGACATTCAACCTGACAGAGAGACACACTTAAAACCACTGACCTTCATCTTACATCAACGCTGTGGGAGGGAGATCATTCAGCCTGACTGGCGTTTTCTCGCCTCTAAGATTCATTGATCTGTTAGTTATCTTTAATGTGTGGACATGTTCTGTAGGAGGTGGTCAATGCAAGGTGACTGTCAGTCCAGCTAAGAACAGTTAAGAAGAATCGTTACTGTATGTGAATTTACTGAGGTGCTGCAGCAGCACTGATAGGATAGAAGTCCTCATCTGACCTGAAAGATCAATATCTGAGACGATCAAGGCAGATTTTAATGGATCGGTATCGGCTATAAAAGACTTAATTCAATTCCAGTCCTATCGTAAAACTATGTCACCCCAGTGTGCCCTGTTTACGGTAGGGCTGGAAATGTGGGTCGGGATGATTGCTCACATCAGATCAGGGCATCATTTCCCAGACACAGTCATGTGCAAAACTCTGGGTGCCCCAGAACAAATTACACAGTTTTTGTGTTTTTTTTTATTTTCTAAGTGAAAATAGTTTAAAATATTCTCTACAGAGAACACACTGCACATTTCTGCACATGCAGAATGATTGTTTATTTGCTGAATTTAACATATTGGGAAAAAAGCATAGAACATAAATTATAAAATGAGCCATACATTTTGCACAGGGCACATTTTATGTTTTACCTTTGCACCAACATGTTAAATCAGCAAATGGACAGAAATTGTGTATTAAAACATGGCCTGTTCAAATGTTATGGCACATTATATTTATAAATAAATAAATTTAAATTTATGTTAAACTCAGCAAATAAATAGAAATAGGGCACTTAAGTCCCACATCAGGACACAGTCCTCATCAGGCAAGCAGAGCTTTTATAACCTTTAGCTCCATTTGGATATTTTTTTCTCAAATCAGATTTTGATTAATGAGCAAAATGTCATACATCTGTAGGATTTTTGATAAATAATATCTGATATTTACAGTCGAGTTGCCCCTCTAACTCCTTAAATGGCCAGGGCCCAGGTATTCTTACACACTTCTATATCCTGAGAATAGCTCTGCCAGTTTAGACTGAAGTACATGTAGTTACTCAATAATAAGCCTTAGTATGTAATAAACCTGAGGTTTTAAGGGATTAACAAGCTGGTTGCAAAAAAACAAACAGAAAATCTGAAGATCTGTTATTGTTTGCTGTGTCGACCAGAGGAGGATGGGTTCCCCTTTTGAGTCTTGGTTCCTTTCAAGGTTTCTTCCTCTTGCTCTTAGGGAGTTTTTCTTATGTAAATGTGTTTTTTTTATGTAAAGCTGCTTTGTGACAGTGCCTGTTGTAAAAAGCACTGTATAAATACACCTTGACTTGACTTGAAGGTAGAGTGCACAGTGTTCTATTTCTTTTGCCCCCCCCGCCCTTGCCAAAGTCTGTGCGCCAAATCTAACACGAAAAAAAAAAAGTTTAGACCCCATTTTTTTTTTGTTCTCAGAATCGTGAATATCCTCCACTTTGCTGAGTGATTGATTTTATGCTGATACATCCTGTTTGTTTGAAAGGGAGTTGACTTTCAGTTTGGAAGACTGCTTACTAAAAGATTTTTGTGTTGAGAAATGCAGTGTTACATAATGTCCTGCGGCTAAGGAGTGTATATTGTTCTAGCAGATATTGTTTGAATTCTCGCTCAAATATTTACTGAGAATGCGGAAACATCAGACAGCAGAATTGCACTACTTCCATTGTGGATAAACGTTCCCAAATGAAATGTTTAAACATTACTGTCAGTGGGGAAAAGTGGTGAAGGTGACCCTGAAACAGTTCCCTGTGGTTCCTCAGTGAAAACACATTGTTCCCAAAGAGTGCCTAAAGAGTTCATTGGAACAATATCATAGAATAGTGGTCACTAATCCACCTCTTGGAAAGTCTAGCTTCCTGCAGGTTTGCCTACCAACCCAAATCTAACTCACCTCAGTCAAAGATCAGGGGTGGGGTTGATCAGGGTTGGAACCCTTCATTTAACTTCTAATCAAAACACCCAAGTACAAGTTATTCATTTTTCAGGAAATATTTCTGAGGATAGTCCACTTACATAAGGAAGGAGAAACTCAAATAAAAACAGGAGTTTCCAAAACTTAAAAAAATTATTAAAAGCTTCAGAGAAAATGGGGCTCCTAACAACCACCTGGAAGACCTGGTAGACACCAAAACTGCCCCCATCAGATAAAACAGCACTTAAAGCTTTCATCTTTGAGAGAGAGGAGAAAATCAAGCTGCTTCAGATCTGAAAACATCCACAGGTGTTTCTGTCCATCCTTCCACTGTGAGAAGACGACTCAGCACTATGAGTCTGAAAGGATGTGTAGCTGTTCAAGAAGCTCTTACTGAGAAAAGGAAACAGACTCATCAAACAAAGAAGCTGCTGGTGTTCTCAGAACAATGGACTGACCACCCCAGAGTCCTCAACATCACTGAATGTGTTTAGCATTACTTGGATTGTGAAAAGAAAATGTAAAACCAACCTCTAAGACTGAACTTTGGTTCAGGAGGTGGAGGTGTGGCTGCAGATTTCTTTGAGAAAGTGAAAGTGAGTCTCCTGAAAAGAGTGAAAGCTGTAATGAAGGTAAAGAGTGGACACAGTAAACACTGAAAAAATGGCATTTTTATTTTCTTTCTTTTATTTTTATTTTCTGCTTTTTCTCCTCATGCGGAATGTCTTGTACTTAATGGCCATTTTGACTGGAACTAAATAAATGAGGGTTAGTCTTTGACTTTTGCACAACACTGTAGATCTCCAAGTGCAGGGCAGCCAAAGAAGAACCATTGGTTGCCTAATGAATGATTATTTAAAGGACATATGTTTCTTAGAAAAAAAAAACAATTATTATAGAGCATTTACATTATGTGGATACATTTACATGATGTCTTTGACTCTTATCATTAAAATCAGTTCTAAAGTATTTGTTGAGCGTGCATATCCATGTAAAATGGATCAGCTCTCCGTGTTTCCTATCACTGTATAAAATAAGCTCCATGCTGTCTTCATGCGAACTGACAATTCTGTTATGTCAGATAAGAGACACCCACGTTAGCTAGCATCGTACTGAGTCATCATCTTACCACATACCCACTCAGAGAGAGAGAGAGAGAGAGAGGCCAGATATGCTCTCTTGGACTGCCAGTCATAGATGGCTGTGGCATCTCCAGGGATTAAATTTGAGATTTCATCTCATCGATAGGGCCAGTGCTTACATGGTTGCACCACTTGAGAATCATGTTATTAATGTGGAATAATATATTACGAGGTTCAATTACCATCCATTAAAAGGTTCTTTAGGGTAGAGTCCCTCAGGAACCCCCAGACCAGGCGTCGGCAACTGAATGCTGCATGCGGCTCTTTTACTGCCCTGTTGCGGCTCCACAGCAGAATTAGATTTTTAGGTAAAAATAAAATAATCCTCCTTCGCAGTAAAATAAAGCTCTGCTGATCATTCAACACAGTTTTAACAATAAATGGTATTTAATTCTGGAGTTACCCTTTAACCCTGAAGATTGGCATGCAGATTGCTGGTCACATGGCAACGCAGACAACAATCTCACCCAGCTAGTAGCTAATACAAGGCAAAGAGATTTAAGATGAACATTAATAATTTGGAGACAAATGGACTTATTTGCATTTATAATCATTCCAGCTGGTTTCCTGATAAGTTTAATCTACAACAAGAAACTGTCAAACACTAAAAAGTCATAGACTCTTTTTTAAGTTAGTTTCTTGTTCACCAGCTTGTGTTCTTGCTTGAAAATTCTTGTTTGAATTTTCACGTTCCACCTTAAATGGTGCAACAATTAGCTACATAGTTACATTCTGGCACATCAGGCACCATTTATGGTGGAACGAGAAAATCTGAACAAGAAGCTGGCGAACAAGAGGCTGACTTCAACCTCGGAAGAAAATCAAATGTTAGGAGACATTTTACTGTTTACTGTTCTACTTTTGAGGAAAAATTTCCTGCCGGAGATGCGAGTAAAGCGGCTATAGCTGAGCTAAAGCTTAAAGCAGAGCAAAGTAAGTCTGCATTTTTGTTTATATTATATTTTTTAGCTTATACTAGCACATCAGCACATACTGAGACATATTTACAGCCAAAAAACAAGTTTACTTCAATAAAATGGACATAAAGTGTTGTGGCTCCCAAGGTGGTTAGTTTTTTGTTGAAACTTGACAAAATGGATCTTCTTACCATTCTGGTTGCTGACCCCTGCCCCAGACCATCCACATTTTTACTCCAACCCAACTCAGGATCCCTAACACATAGGGATAGTGAAAAAATGTGGACCATTTGGGGGTCCCTGAGGACCGATTTTAGAACCACTGCTTCATGGAACCAAAAGTGTTTTGTCTATGATACCACTCTAAAGAATCCTTTTGGCATCTTTGATTATTAGATTCTTTTTTAAGATGTCTACATCCATGGAATAAAAGATGCAGTTTGGAAACTGGAAATAAAAATCTTTTCAACTGAAATGCGTGGAAACTTCTTAGCCAGTAAAAGCCTATTGGGCCATGGGCTGGCTGGCATGTGGAAGATCTCAGTGGCTGACGTTTCGGGACCAGCGCCTTGTCTTGTCTGAGCAGCAGCCTCACCTCCTCACGCAAGCAGAATCACAGTAGTGCATCACTATGATGTATTTTTCATTTTTCCAGGATGAAAAGTCCAGCCTATTTTAGCATGTGAGCTCTCACAGAGGTATGTTTACTAAAGAATCCTCTCTCCATGAATATCGGACCCATATTCTACTCCATTTACGTCCTTTGGAATGTGTCTGGCTTCAGGCCAGATTTTGTGACAAAGGCAGCGTCAGATGTCTCTGTGGATTAATTAGGAGAATATTGTAATACGGTGGTGCTCACTGGATTTCCAGCAGTGTAAGTGAATTTATCCTTTGAATAATGTGAGAGGAATTTTAATTCGAGCATTTCTCACTCACAATCGAAGGAGAATGGAAATGTAGCATGCAGAAGATAACAGTAGCATAGTCAGCTACGTAAAGATGGGTAAAATGTCATGAAAAAATCTTTTTTTTGCAGTTAATTTGCTCAATCTCACAAAATATGACAGAAATGTTATGTAGATATTCAATTCTGTATTTTCAAACCACAAAAGTATAAAACTATAATATATTTCATCAGCAAAGCCCTTTAAAAAGGATGGAAATTTTAAAAGCAAATAATGTTAAATTATAGCTCATTTAGTTTAGGCATCCACCTCATTTCAGAGAACCTCTTTCCAGGTGGCCACTGAAGTTAAAAGAGCAAAGATGGCTAAGAAATTACACATGAAAGAACTTTGAAGAT
Organism: Colossoma macropomum; assembly: GCF_904425465.1. Lineage (NCBI taxonomy): Eukaryota > Metazoa > Chordata > Actinopteri > Characiformes > Serrasalmidae > Colossoma > Colossoma macropomum. The sequence goes on from NW_023494784.1 coordinate 37,358,039, forward strand.
TATTGGATGATAAGAAATCCATTCCTGGGCAAAAAATAGGCCAAGCCCAAAATGGCAAAACAGTAATGTTTTAATGGTCTTAACAACTAATCAGTCAACAAATAGAAAAAGTAACGTAATATGACAAGGATGAGATTTCTTTAAATTAGTGATGGGCTGATCCACATTTTTTCAGTTCCGATCCGACTCCGATACACAACTGCCGGTACCGATACAGATTCCACTACAAGAGCTCTTTTTACTTTTTTTATTATCGTTATTATTGTTGGTATTGTGTATTAACATTACATCATAAGGCTGAAAATAAGGCCGGAATAGACCACACAGTGCTTCTAGCGCATCTAACTGCGCCGCTAACTGTGATGACAGTTGGTTGTACAGTTCGGGTAGAGCGGTCTCTGAATCTCTGAAATGTATTTTCTGGATGGAGTTTATATCTGGGTTCCAAGTTCTCCAACAAGCAGCGTAATCTGCCATTTTCCACTACAGATAGCAGTAGGTCATAGAGTATAACAAAATTCAGCAACTTCTCTGTGATCTCTTTAGCCTTTAGGTTGTCTGCTGGAAGTTTCTTTCCTGGAAAGCATCTATGAGTGTCGCTGACTGGTAACATCTTCCTGTCTGTTAGCTAGCATGAACTCATGGTACTCTTTTACGTAAAGCCTCTGCAGGTGCTTGATTAAATTGATTAAAAAACAAACAACATTTTAGTCAAACCAACAGCTAATATTATTTGCGAACTCAGTTACAGACTGAACTTGCCATTGGTTCATGGTAAGATGTGGAATGCAATATGGATCAGTGACGTGCCTCATGGTATATTATGTTACGGTGGGTTCATGGTCCAGAGCAAGCGGCTGACTGGAATATGGATCGGTAAGTGATCAGCCCTGTCCTGATATCTGATAAGTGAATGACGTCAATATCGGACCTGATACCGATATAGGATTGGATTGGACCCATCTCTACTATAAATGTTGAAGTTTTGTGTGTAAATTTGCAGACAACCTTTTACAGAAAGAAGAGTCAGTATTTTTCCGCTCAGCATTGACAGCTTCAAACAGCTAAAGAACACTGCCAAACTAGTTTGTGTTAAATCTAAAACCAAATATAGGGTTTAAATCTGGACTCTGACCAGGCCAAAACCATCAGTAAGAACCATTACATGTTGGGCTTGACCCAATTTTTTGCCGAGGAGTATACACCCAGTACAAGATTTATGATAACAGGTTGGTGTGGAGGTATGGCAAGTTTAAATCATCTCAAATATGTACGCATAGTGATGCACTAACCTCTGGTGAGGACAACACTAAACCTTAAACCTGTTTGTTGTGGTGAATTCTGGCAGTGGATGAGGAGGGAAACACCTGCACCAGTTCCAGGGTGGTCCTCCTGGTGTTCAGACGGACCTGTAGCTCCAAAATCTCCTCAATTCCCTACTCCACTCTGTTGCTTGGCTATGACTGAGCTCAACTCACTGCTGCTTTCCACATAAACGGCTTCTATTGCAACGTAATGAGCAAGCAGCTGGGCTTCAGCCTGCACTACTAATACAGCTTCACCGCCAACTGGATGTATTTCCAACTGCAGTAACTTCAGATAATGGTTAATTATGAAAAATTGTTTGGGAACAAGTATTTAAGTACTTGTTTGTAAACAACAACAAGCTGTGAAAGCTTACAGAATGTGATTCAGACCTAAAAAAAATGAAGTTAACTTAGTCTCACCCGTCTTTACCAAAGGTCCTAATAAGAGTGATAGAGTCCATAGATATAGCCATTCAAACTGAACTCATTTTGCAATGAAAGGATTCCAAACAATGAGAAGACTTTAAGCAGATACGATCTGATGTGTTTGCAGAGCAGATATTTATAGACTTATGAATTAATGAAATTTAATTGAAGTTCTAATGATGTGAGTCGAGTGAGTGTGTTTAAGTGTGATTATTAGGGGAGATATTTCCCAGAGCTTTGCACCAACTGAACAAATGTATGCATTCAGTGTACTGTTGGGGCTCTTTGTTCATGACATTTGCGTAAATGAAATCTGATATAAAAGCTAGTGAGCTGACATTCAGTTGACAAAATTCATTTTGGGACGGCTCTAAATGACAACCCAGTCAGTATCTGCAGACCGGTAGCTCTGACACTTTACGCGAGGGTTATCTGAGGCTTTCAGCCATGACAAGGAAATTACATGCATGGCATGTCATCAGCATATGGAGGCCCAAACCCCACAGGAGCGCATGCATTTACACATTAATTGCTGTCATTCCATTCTTCTCTTAAAGGCAGTCATGGTTATGTACGTTATTCCATGAGAAGAACAAAGAGCACTAAATTAACATACAGTAAATGGACTTTGACGTGAATTGTCATATGAATATTGCCATCTTGGCATCCGTCACCAAAACAATAGCCTTTTGAATCTCTTTCTTGCTCACAAATCGATACCATATTGGGCCAACCGTGCGAGACAATCACCCCCGTCTCTTCCTGCCGTGTCTCTTGGCAACCATTCAAAGGACGCGGCAAATTATCCGAAGCAATTAGATGTAGATCGCTGAATGGCTTAAGATGACTCTGATAGGATCTGCACATTAGCATGTATCAGTTAAGGCCAGGATCCATCTTGGAAGCTCTATTGTCTGAAAGGCGGCCGCGTCTCTGCGGGGATTACTAAATCAATATTCCTGGCCAGGGTTTAACTCCTGCCTTGATGAGCTCATTATGGTAGGTGCCAGAATCATATTACAATGCTGACCTCCAAAACACGTCTGAAAGTAATTAAGCTGACAAATTAGCCCCGGTTCCCCTCAGGGAAGGGCACGAACAAAAACATACAAAACGCTCCAAAAAACCACACGTAAACACGCCCTGGCAATGAAGCGGATTTGCATACTCAGATAGCAATTAAACAAGCTCTTTTTAGAGTAATCAAACCTCCTTATCGTTCGCTTTGTGTGCTTTGACGCACTATGAGGTGTTAAATGTTCAATTAATCTGCAATGACAACATGTTCGCTGTGTGCTAACACAATTAGCAGGTATAACACAAGATGAAATCTCAGAGTCAAAGTCAGCTGCATATCATGCAAGGCAAAGTTCAGTGTTTTGTGCATTAGGCTTGTTTTTAATGACATGCTGTTTGTATTTATTCAGTACAGCGCAAGAGGAAGCGTGTTATCAAGAATAATATTATGGTGGTGATTTGGCCGCAGGCATGAGCTGAATGTGAGAACTGTGAATCATCACAGCTGTGAAGTTATTCACAAAAAAACATGACCTTAAGTGTTTCATAAAGCAATAAGCCACTAGAGGTCATGTGTTACTACAATTTTATCACGGGATTGTTTTCTTAAATTGCCTTCCCTGTGATAAAATTGCAGAAACGCACGTCCTGAAGTGGGTTATTGCTTTTATAAAATGGCGGCCAACATAAAATATAATAAAATATACAATTTTAATAAATAATTTAAGTTACTATTAATGATAATCAACATAAACAAGCATTCCACCAAGAAATGTAGTTCCTTTAGAGTACGGTATCATTGCAAAGCAACCATAGACCGCTGAATGCAGAGAAGAACGTTTGGTCGCCCATCGCTGTATATTTCGGTCACTTCATGAATTTTTAAAACTTTTTAAAACTTTTTGTCACATAACAATAGTGATATATATGATAACATGATACATATGATAACACAGCACTGCTTAAACAAAAACTTTTGCTTTATAAGTACTTTTTGGTCACCCGATTGCCACCACAAGTCTTATTTAGCGTCAATCCAGCGACGCCCTCTTCTCACACTGGGGCTGAATCTCAAAAGTCTCCTTGCTCCCTACATAGTGCACTACATAGGAATTTAAATATTGGATCCTGCACCCCAATGGTGCAAAATATAGCTAAGAAATAGCCATTTGGGACTCAGACACATCCATACTCCATAAATAATGCACTATTTGACTGTAGAAGCTAGAATTTCTACACTTTCATAGCTAGCACACTATTTAGGGAGTACAGAGCTGTTTGGAATTCAGCCTTGGTTTGACACTAACGTTACTTCTACTTTGGACATTTGAAGCATGTGATCCATTCAAGTGACTTTTTTTAGACTTCTACACTGCCGTTTTACAGTGAGTCATATCGTGAGTACTTTAATTTAAGCCTGTGATATTAATGTTGGAGCTGTTTTGGCTGTTGGCTATCTTTTAGGCTGTTAGCTAGCTGATCGGCTTAGATCTAGTTAAGAAAATAAGTTGGCAGCCCCTCAGTTGAAACAAAAACCGGTTCTTGCTTCATCAGTACCCTCGGTGGTTCATGCGAGTAGCATTAGACTCAAAGATTATTCCATTAGCAGCACAAGGGTTTGTTTCGTGCTGTGATGTAGTAATGTACAATTCAGTTGCTGTGCGATGGTCATAGGTGTGCCTATATTGTGGCTTTTACAATGGCTTTAAACACGGCTCAGCCAAACAGATTTAGTACCAGAACTGTCTGTTTTATAATTGCTTTTCTGCAATGAAAGAAGCCCTGAAGATTTTACCAAATGTGCTTTAACATTAAATATACAGCGACGCCTTCCACCAAAAAAGGACTACCCTGTTGCCCTAAAACTGTGTGAATATCAGGTTGAGCTCCGCTTTTTCAGTATTTTGTAGATGAAGCTGAATATTGTCTTGTTCGTGTCTGTCTGTAAAGCATTTCACAGCCCATCCTGTTTGCTGAACTGCATTCTGTCCATTTCTGGCCAAATTGAGTTTGTTTAGCTACCATCTGAAAAGCTTGTTTGGGAGAATGACAAGATTTGATGTTGTCCTGTGGTCACTCTCTTCTTCAGAATCTGATCAAATGACATGCAGGTCAAATATTATCTTATAGAAAATATCTAAGGCTGTGTTTAGTCCTCTGTCCTATTCATTCTACATACGAATGATGCAGAAATACAGACATATCATCAAATTTGTGGGTGATTTAGTCATTGTCAGCCTGCTATAGGATGGGGAGAGATCACATGGTCCCATAGTGTTTATGTTTAATGATAGGTCGGAGAAGGTTTTGGCTTCAACCTTTCAGATTTGCTGCTATTTTACCATCATCAACTTTACATATAAAAACTCAGAAGACATGTATGGTGGTTTTGGATAGTAAATAAAATGGCTATATTTGACCCCTGGTTCCTATCACCACCACTGTAAATAAATCAGAGTTGGTAAGTTTCTCTACAATGAACCATTTCATATCAAACCACTCTGAATGACCTGGTTTACATCTCAACCACTGAATTATACAGAAACGTTGAAAAATCAGACCAGTGGAAGGAGTGCAGAGAGCAATATAACTGAGCTCAACTGAGATGCTCACTCATTTGAAGCCTTTGCAATGTCATTTCCCCGATACTTTGTCAAACTGCCTCCATTATGGGTCAATGGTGATGTAGACTAATGCTATCCCAAACTAAATCCACCAAGCATTAGAGCCCATTTACCAGGAAGTTGCCAAGACTTTCAGTGGGACCTATCAAGGCTTTCACTGCATCCTGAGGTCCTTAGAGACTCCTACCATTCCAAGTTTCCCTGAGGCACTGAATTCCATTACCAAGGCACCGTTCATCAATCCAGTCGATGGCCCAGTGGCAACTCAACCCACATGGACGGTGCCATAGCCAAAGGGACTCTCTCCAACAAAGGCCGCCAATACAACTCAGTAGCACTGCACTTACTCTAATGAGCTGTAATGGGAGTTGCTTACAATACCTTAAGGTCTTTCACTGAGTTCTTTTAGAGAGGCACTCTATCAGCCATTTGTCTGCCGTCTTCCTTAAGGGGAAAAAAAAAGGAAAACGAGGCATGTCTCACAACATAAACTTTCAAGGTTACTAGGGGCTTATTTAAGAGTGGTCTCATCAGTCTTCATATGTGGAAAGTGAGATTTGATGACTGTACAGTTCTGGTTCCAAGCACATTTTCTTTGACATTGTAACAACAGCAGAACCCTTTTTGGTGCTATATAGAACGATTTTCAAAAAGGTAAGAGCCATTTAAGAGTGAAATGGTTCTATGTGGAACTCATGGCTTTAAATAGAACCATTTCCTTTACTAAAGAACCCTTGAAGAACCATCTTGCTCAACCTCTGTTTGATTTGAACATTTTGGAAAATAACAACATGTAAAATATGAAATGTGCCTTAATTTTTGAACAGGCCACATTATATGTTATATATTTTCCAGAATATGTTACATTCGATAAATAAACAGTAATTGTGCATTAAAATGTGCAGAACTGTGTTCTCTGTGGAAGATGTGTTACCTTTTTTTTAAATTAGAAAATATTTAAACAAAGGCACTGTAAACAGTTTTGCGGAGCAATGCCACAAAAGAACCACTTTTGCACTACAATCCCACATTTTGTTTTAGCTCAAATAAATTAAGTCTGTTGTATATAAAATTCAGTATATCCCATATATTACTCAACAATTTTAAGTTAAGGGGACGTTTTTGATGATTTTGTACACTCAAATGGCATTTTTAAGTTGAATTAACTTATTGCTATTTTGTTTTGTCTGTTGCTATGACAACTTTGAAACCTTACATTAAAAAATTGATGATGTTTCTGCTGGTTTTAAGTGTTTCTTTCTCACTAAAGTTGCTGAACAAATGTGTGAAACTGAGTGAAGCTAAGTAAGCTGTAAAATACAGTTACATGTTTGTTTTGTTAACACAATCTTGTTAGATTAAACGTATATTTCTTTCCCATTGGCTCCTGGCTCTGTCTATTTGCATATTGAGTGTTTCAATTTGTTTTACTCACCGTCAGTGTGCATTCTACCCAGGCTACCTTTCCTCAAGCGTACGTGATATATATATGCTTTACTCAACTGCCTGACATTGTGTTGTTGGCTAAGAGCGAAAGTTATCGTTCTCTTTGCTAATGATTGAGCATTTGTGTTGATCAGTGACCATGTTCATTGTAAAGGTTAACTCTTCAGTGTTTGTGAAAGTGGTCAGTATCACTTAATTAGAAAAAAATTCTCAATTGCCTAATGAAACATATGGTTAAATTGAATGATCAAGAAGTTAAAATATTTAGAATTTGTCAGTTGCACAAACGTTTTTGTTAGCCTGACACAAAAATTATAGTCATTCTAACTCAAGTTTTCATTACATATTACTTAATTTTTTTAAGGCAACCGGTTTCCTCAAATTTTTTAAGTAAATTCAACTTATCCAGGCTTACAGTGTGGTTTATTAAAAAATAAATGGGTGGTTCTTTAAAGAACCATTTCTTCTAAAAGAGATGTGACAGCTAAAGTTTAAAGAACACATAAAGGTTGTATCTAGACTCATACCTCTAAGCAAAGAACCATTTAGGAACCTTCAGGCCAGTTTCCCAGAACCAGATTAACCTCAAGCCTGAACTAAACAGAATTTCCGATAGTGATTCACCATGGAGACTTCAACATACTCCAATACTAGGCTTAATCAATGTCCGGGAAACCAGCCCTGTATGTTTAACATAAATAACTGAACACGGTTTTGTTATCCATTCACATGGCACGAGCACATTCACAGAACAAACGGCTGGTCAGATGACTTTTACCACGTCTCTCCACCTTAAACCCAAACCATTTCCATTACCTTTCATCTACGGCCAGCAAGCCTGGACCACAGTGCTAGCCTGAAACCACAAACAGTGTGAGGTTGAGCGAGCAGTGAAGATTTCAGCTGATCTCTGAGCCGTTCAAGCTGGCCTGTTTGATCTCTCTGCACTAGAAGGACTCAAAAACTGGATTAAATATTACGACTAAAATGTGTTTCTGTAAGATATGGGCTTCCATTAAAATGTAAAGTGGATTGACCATATTCGCAACATGGCAAGATTTCCTGTGAAGTCCAAATAAATAATTCATTCAAATCCATCAAGGATAAAAGTAAGAGGATGTGGAGGGGCATTTGCTCCATAAATAAACCAAATTATTATTAATGCTGAGAAAAGATAACTTGTTGGCTTTTTAAATTACGGCCTAGCCTTTTATGTGAGAGATTTACAACCTCGAAGAGTTAATGCGTTTATTTTAGCCGTGATCATTTCACACGTTACGTAACCTTACTGGAACTTCGGCTTTGTTAAGACTAACATTTCCCACGTCTTTGAAACGGAAGTTTTACAGAAGAGTCATGAGTGTCTTAGCTCTCCACAATGGTGGCCCATTTCGCAGCTCTGTTGCACTCTGGTAGAGCATTTTCCAGGAATTCTTGTGGCATCAGCATGATGGCTGAGGTAATTACTGACCTCACCCTAATGCTCAGTAACATACAGTGGTCACCATTGTTCATCTGTGGTCATCATACTGGATAGTAGCACAGATCATCAGGGCTCTGTTTAGTTTCCCTTTCTGTATGCCAAATGCCATTTGGCTAGTTCTTCTGTAGTTCCTCTGTAATTGACCATAGAGCTAAAGCAGCCCACATATTGTCCATGTAATGGCTCAAGTGGTCTGCAGCAATACAAATGCTTTGTACCAGACAGTGCTGTATGCATCTTGCAAAACCACAACATATTACTGTATTATTTCAAATATTTAAATTATTACAATACTTTTCAAATGTAATTAAACTATTACATGATTATTACATAGTTATAACAAACGCAAGGTATTTTTTTTGGTTTTTTCTTTCTTCAAAATACAAGACTGTAGACAACAATACCTAATCATGATAAAACATCACCTATTTAAAAACACAATTGTGGTTATCGACGGAATTTCTCCACTTGTTTTAATGAACTACAAGAAATCATTTACATTGAATGAATTACTGAATTACACCATGTTTTGCTATAAGCAATAGCTGTGACTTCTAACGGTTCATAAAATCCAGCTTCATTTTATGTTTAACAGGAATCCATTTAGTCTTAAGAAACTCTCATTGAGCACCTTCAGGTCTGACCTCTTGACCTTCCCTAGATTAGAGGTTTCCTGGTGGGCTCTGAGGTGCGGTTTGGTCACTGAGTAATCAGAGAGCGGCCTGGCTGTCCCTGCATGTGGGTGAGAAGCCGCTGTACGTGAAGACCTTTGAGGCCACCATAATTAAAGGAAGTGTACAAGAAGAGCTTCCTTCCTCGTGCTGGCGGAGGGAAACCATCAAGCAAGGCCAAGGCCACTCGTCTGTCTTCATAGCATCTGGTTTTAAAGAACATGGCCAGATTCCTGGTATTTCAATCCTGGCCGACGTGTATATTGGAGCATTTCATGGAAGTATTGTGATGCTTGCAGTATGTTTGTCACTATTAACCCTTTAACAAGCCATGGGCCTAATGTTATTACACACTTCTATAACCTAAGAATAGCTCCATTGGTTTGCATTGAAGTCCCTGTAGTTACTGAATAATAAGCCTTTGTATGAAATAAACCTGGATTGTTAAGGTTTTTTTAAATAAAGAGTTTGATGTAGCATGTAAAGTAGTGGTTCCCAATCCCAGTCCGGGATGCTGAATACATTTTTGTGTTTTCCCTGCTCTACATACCACACACAAGAAGAGTTGAACAAGCTGTGCTAGATGAGACTTGAGTTGCATCCGAAACCATATCACCATACTAACATACTAAATGGTACATCAAAATAGTACATCAATAGTAGTTCAGTAATGTAACATGTGAAGCATAATCTTGTAATGATAATACACATCTGGGGACAACTTGTTAAACCTATAGTGCTGTGTATGCCCCATCTAAACCTCACCCCCATCATCTGGAATACAATCAGAAAACAAGCAAAACAAGCTAACTCCATTGTTAACTTACAGAACTGTTTTCCACTGCAAGAGTTAACATTTATTTTTACCACGTTTTCTCTGTGCATGCAACACACATCTACTTGCTTAATGGGAGTTTTTGGGGGCTTTTCAGCCATGCTAACTTGTGTCATATTCATGGGATATTGGCACACTTGTTGTCCATCAGACATTGGGACTCATTCTCCAACTGTTATTAAGTAGAAATTTCTTCTTAAAACCCACTCATGCAGTTTTCACAATGATTCTGACATTCACCAATGTTTACTTATTTGGGATTTGTTCTTAGGTAAGAACAGAATCTGCACACACTCAAGAGCACAAAGATGCGAACAATTTGGTGGTTTAAGAATCTGACGTAAACTTTTTCCTAGGACGTTTCTCAAGAACACATTTAAGAAAAAACTTAGGAAGATTTTGGAGAATGAGGACCAACGTTCTCTGTCAGACAATGATCTGGTCATAATCAGAATTCTGCTGTTATCTGATTACTCTAATGGTCATGTAAACAGCACAGTCTGAATTCTCAGATCAGAGTAAGGTCTAGAAATCTGATTAAGAAATCTGTTAAAGAGAGCTGGATTTTAGCTCAGTAATGAGATTTCTCAGCGCATGTAAACTCTTACACTGATTTCTTTCCGATTTCTCAGTCTGCACACAGTCTGCAGTACAGGAAATAAGCAAGCAGTGTTGCTGCAAGAGGCAGCCAAACACTTTTGGGAGCAGCGCTGAAACCAACTACATGCTTGACAAAATGAAGGATTTAAATATTCTTCATCTTCTAGATGATGTAAATTTATAGTTTCAGGTAAAGTGGTGTGATGTTTTTTTAAAAAGGCCGCGATATGAAGCTTGAGTTTTTTACGTTATGTTTACATCACGTCTTTGAGTTGAGTTGAGTTTATTGGCTGGTTGCAAGGCAGAAATCCAATCACTGCCTGACTCATATAGACCTGGACTTTCCCCATTATCTGATTACTCAAGTGCATGTTGATCAGATTACTGACAAAATCTGATTTTCTGCAGTTATCGGATCATTAAGAATTGGATTGAGAAATTTGACATTTGCTTTGTTTCCGCCCCAAAATTTCTCATGATTGTCCCCAGATAATTTCATTATAAGGTCTGGCCCTAAAAGACTAGATTAAGACATCGTTATAGTATCGAAATGTTCTCCATAGGGCCCATGTATGGAAAAACAGCCCATTTTGGTTTTGTGATGTCAAGAACAGCTCACAGATTTACAGCTATCCACCTACTGAGCCTACAGGAGTTTAGCTCCGCCCATTCACACAAAGTTATAAGCAGTGTTTCAGCCTGGACTGCTTTTGGATGAGGTGCCATAGAGTGTAGCCAGTAAGAATAGAGCTAATTTAAATATATTAGTCTTAAAGCAACAAAGACAGTTTGTTTAATTCTAGAGAGGTCAATGAATTATGGCTGTTTTAGGTGCATAAAACCACACAAAGGTTATAATTGGATCTCAGGAAAACAATAAATACAGGAAAAATATACAATATAATTTAAGAACACTAATTACTTGGTGCGAGTGTGCTAGGAACTTCAGGTATGAGGAAAAATGTGGACTGTTGTTTTGGTCCACATCATTTAACCACTTAAAATCCCAGGCTTATTACATACTAAGCCTTATTATTCAGTAACTACAGGGACTTCAGTGCAAACTGGCTGAGCTAATCTTAGTTCTTCTTAGTTATAGAAGTGTGCCATAAAACTTTGGGCCCTGGGTATTTAAGGGTATACCGGACCAGTTTAAATTAGCTTATTCCACTAATATTTGTAATGTAACTCTCCATATAATGAAAATTCTATTTATAATACAAATATACACACTATTTACTGTAAATCTATTCATTTTTACCTGGATGTACATCTTTGTACATCTGCACTTGCTGAATAAAGTTTCTACTTCCAATTAAACACTGCAAGTTTTAAAGCTGGGGGTTGTGCTGTGCTTGCGGTGAGTCCAGTACACAAAATAATATAGTGTTCCTGGTGCGTCAGTGCCGTCCTCCTACTCATTGAGTTAGATGCATCTAAGGGATAGTTATATGTACCAGTGCTCCCTGACGTTTTGTCATTTTGAACAATGAATCACTTAATGAATGCTTCCAAAATATCTGGACCCAATTACCCTCGGCAAAAAGTGAGCAGGCTGTATGCTCACTGTAGGCGATAAACAGGCAGTTTAGCCATCCTCATGTGATGGCCTGACGAACAACACCCACCCCCCCCACTGTCTAAAGGGAGGATGAGGATATCGGCTCCTTCCGACTGTGGAAATCCTCTGAAGTGAAGTAAATATAGTTGCTGAACTCTGCACTCTTCCTCCGGCAGGGGAGGAGGAGGATGTCACTTTTTCCTCCAGCACAGTGCTTGCGAAAAACGGACGTTTTGGTTTAACTTCTACATGATATGACTTCAGGTCAACTACCATGGGGTTAACAAAAGGTCAATGGCCCTTGTTTATCCAAGTTGCATAGAAATGAGTGCAGAGGTGACCGTCCTGAACGATGTTCAAACTACTCCCTGGTATTAAGATTCTGCCGTACGATGATAAAAACAAGCATTGATTTTGGTGCAATTGATCAGTCAGCTTTAGTGTGTGAAAACATGCACACAAGAACCTTATTTATATATATATATATATATATATATATATATATATATATATATATATATATATATATATATATATAATTTACATGAAGCATGCATTAATTTATGCAGGCCAGAGGTACAGTATTAAAATTATAATGATTGAAAAGACCTAAATGTTAAATGAGCAAAATGTAGCCTTTTTTCAGATTGAGTGATTGTGTAGTATGATCATTTTCATAAAACACTGGCAATAATATTGCAATGTATGAACTCCTACTGTACTTGGTAAGCAGTGTTTTGTATTTTTAGAGTTGTAGTTATTTACTGTATCAGTAGCATAAGGCAAACATAGAGCATAGAGTTGCAGCATTTGTTTATATCAATGTACATGAAAAATATAAGTGCACCTACTTTAGTACAAGGATTGTTGTGTGCAAAGTTATTAGATCTATCATTGATATTTTCTATTTTAATTGCTATTTCTGATTTTTTTTTGTTATTGGCAATAATTTTGATTATTTAAATTAGACATTTTTCAGGTTAAGGTACCAGACATGAGTTTGAATGCACATACACAGCAATGAAGAAATGAATGAATTTCAAAACTGCCTGTGGAATTTAAGCTCCTTTTACGATCACATTTGACCATGCACAACTTTAATGATAATACATTTATAATTGACGTTTTCACAAGCCTAGATTTCTAATAGATCTTAACATCAGGTAATGCTATTTTAACTAAATATTAATTTAATTATTCAGAGTCCAGCACCCCTGTGACCCAGGAGGATAAGCAGCTTAGATGATGAATGAGAGAGAGTGAATTAAATTAACTTAAAATATTATTTTTTACATGTTTTTTTTGTTTTTTTTTTTACATTTGTTTATTTGCAGACATGAAAGATCATGAGAAATGTAAAAGGTTCAGAAACCAGCCTCTTGTATGGGGGTCCAACGGCATCTTTCCTGAGACTATAATACAGGCATAACATTTGTAGATTTAGTTTTGGATTGGTTTCAACAGCTATGAACATAAAAAGTCACAATCATAATTATCTAGGTATTTTGTTAAAAATCTGTTGTTTACCATACCAAGGTCAAAAAGGGTCAATGTTTACAAAATTTGGTTCTTCAGAGACCCCACAAGTATTATAAACAGAGACCACTCTAAAAAACCTTTCCCATCAGTTGTGTTCTACTGGCTAAACAGCACATTTTGCTTGGACCCCAAAGATTGCCACTTGGAATGGAAACTAGTCGTCTTGGTTGCGAACAATAATAATGCTCGCTTGTTAACCATTTTCACCCCTCATTTTGAAAGCTACTGAGGAAAGAAATCTGAATATGCAAAACAGAAACACTTTCTTCATTCAAAATGGTGAAAAAGTGACAAGTTGCATGCATGTAATTTTAATTTAATAACTTTATTTATTACAAGATTAAACAGGAATGACAAACATATGTTAAGTACATGTGGACCACTCGTTTAAAACAAGCAGGCCACAAGGGGTGATCATAATCTACCTCAAGCCAACATAGGCCCACAATCCCTGGAGCTATGCTCACTCTATAAACTGGTTTGCTGTCTGTTCCGTCAAGCTCTCAGTATACTGCAAAATATGCCAGTCACACGAGGGCTTTGTAGGAGTTGTGAGTAATGTAGGCCAGTCCATGCTAATTTCTTTTGTGATTCCTGAGCGAGTTCTGTTGTTTAGCATACGGGAATTGTTTTTTTGGAGCGTGAAATAGGTGTTGCAGGTATATCTGAGGGGGAGGTTTGTTGATAAGATCTTGTGAGTGATGCACATGTAGGGGATGCTACATTTCCTTTGCTTTTATCTTGCGCTAAAACAGCCTGAGGCGACAAAAGATGAATCACGTGGATTAAACCCAGTCGATCCTGAAACAGCAGTGGTTTATTTCCGGCAGTGAGCTGGACGCCCCCTGGCAATGAATTACGACGTGAGTGGCAGGTGCTAGCTGAAGTGCGGTAGCAGCATGTGGGGTTTAATTGGCTGGAACAAACTCATTTGGTACATGTTGGAAGTTGCAGTAGACCTCGGAAGACATGTCATCATTTTGTAGTTTGCCGTTAGCATCAAGTCCACGGTCAGCAACTTGAGTCACATGTTGATGCTGCGTCTACATTGCTGTGGCATGGCCAAGCACCACAATGGATCCTATTTGCTTTCTATGTGAAGTGTTGGTTCCATCAAGCACGGCTGCATGATGCGTGATGGGACCACTGTGTCGGATTTAGTGGATGTTGTGCATCAAAAAAGTTGAGTGGAGCTGAATTTTTGCAAAGGAATCCGATCAATGCGATGTGTTTACCCATCCAGAGGGCAGGTGGTGTTTGCATGGTATGTGTCTGCAGTTTATATTGACCACTGACATAATTCCAACCAACCAATCACATTTTAATTTCTAATGAGTGGTGGCAATTTTAAGAAAATGTCTTCTGGAAGTCCTAGCTATATCATTGGGCAGTGAGTACAAGTGGTAGCCTGAAAGCGTTTTGGTCAGATGTTAGAAATGGAAAACAGCGGCAGCCTTAGGGCTTTGAAAGCGATAAAACAGATACAAGGTAAAAAGATATGTTAGTATATCTGTTACAAGCTTCAAATATCAGTGTTTAATCCAGATTAGCCAAACAAAATTCACATGAATCACTGTTAGGTTGGTGCTAGCATACTACTAGAATTCCATAGGGGTGCTAGCAGAAATGTGTAGGCCAGTCAAGTTCTTCCACACCAAACTCACCCAGCCATGCCTTTATGGACCTTGCTTTGTGCACTGGGGCTCAGTCATGCTGGAACAGAAAAGGTTCTTCCCCAAACGGTTCCCACAAAGTTGGAAGCATACAATTGTCCAAAATGTCCTGGTCTGCTGAAGCATTAAGATTTCCCTTCACTGGATCTAAGTGGTCTAGACCAACCCCTGAAAAACAACCCCATATCATTATCCCTCCTCCACCAGACTTTACAGTTGGCATTATGTAGTCAGGCAGGTAACGTTCTTCTGGCCGGATAGAGAAGTGTGATTCATCACTCCACAGAATGTGTTTCCACTGCTCCAGAGTCCAGTAGCGGCATGCTTAAGCAGTGTATGGCTGAAACGCCTGAACTCAATAATTAGGAGGTGTGTCCCAAAACTTTTGTCTATATGGTGTATGTCACATAAATGTCCATATGTGACAAATATAAGTTGGATACGCTGTTCACAAAAATCATTTTTGAATCAAATGAAACCAATGAATCATGAATCAATTCGCTTTGCTGACAGCACAAAGATTCACACCCCTACCTAGCTCTAATATGCTTTGCCACTGCTATTCAGTCCCGGTGCCTTATGTTTCGAACACAAAGAGGGAACTCCAATGTGCAGGAAGTACCACACAGAGTGATGGAAATGTAGGAGAGTGTTATCTATATTCATTAAGCAATATGCAACTCAACTTCTCGAACAGTTTCCATATTGAACTGTGACCCAACATTAATCCAGTGTACAGCCAAAGCCTCAGCACCTTACTGAGCAATCACACTCTGAACTAAAGCCTTTGGAGGTCAATATTAGTCTTTCTTGGACTGCTACCATAACTTAAAAATAGGTTCACATAACTTTATACTGCATCCAGTGGCTGTGTGACTATTCACTGTGTATACATAATGTGTGGACACAGCATTAAAGGGAATAGATCACCTCCCTTCTTGCTTAGACCCACATGTCAAAAGCAACCTGAGTAAATATTTTCAACCTCATTTTGTTCTGGCATGAGGTCAGCAGGGAGTCCCTCACAATGTTCAACAATGGAGATTTATGTGTGTAGACATCTATTAGTGAATGAAAAATATGCTAACATAAAGAGGATGGATATCAGAGGGAACAGTCCACTGGCAGAACATATTATTTCTTCTCCCAGGCAAAATAAATACACTGTATGTTGAATGAATACTATTTTATAATGATACCATTGAAACAAGGTTAAAACGTTCAGCATAGTAATAATAAATTCCATCTTAACCCCAAATGTAGTCAATCAGCTAACAAACTACCTCAAACCACTGTCAAACTGCTTGATTATGTGGTTCCTGACACTGTATGAAAGTATTATGTATAGCTGAAACAGTTGTAGCAGCCATCTTTTTTTCCTATTTTTATAGATACATTATACGGCCAAGGTACGTGTGCACCTCTCCATCACCCCTATACAAGTTGTTGGTCAACCCATTCCAAAACCACAGACATTAATATGGAGTTGCCCCCCTTTGTGGTTATAACAACCTCCACTCTTCTGGGAAGGCTCTCCACAAGATTTTGGAGTGTGTCTGTGGGAATTTGTGCTCATTCAATCAAAAGAACATTTGTGAAGTCAGGCACTGATGTTGGACGAGAGGGCTTGGCTCGCAATCCACGTTCCACTTCATCCCAAAGGTGTTCAGTGGGGTTGAGGTCAGGACTCTGTGTAGGCCACTGGAGTTCCTCCAACAAACTGTCGACACAAAGTTGGAAGAATATAATTGTCTAAAATGTCTTTGTATCCTGTAGCACTGATGTTACCCTTCTAAGGGGCCCAAACCCTGAAAAATTAGACCATTATCCCTCCTCCGCCAAACTTTACTATTGGCACTATGCATTCTGGTAGGTAATGTTCTCCTGGCATCCGCCAAACCCAGATCCGTTTATCAGACCACTAATAGTGAAGCTTGATTCATCACTTAAGAGAACATGTTTCCACTGCTCCAGAGTCCAGCATTGGCATGCTTTACACCACTCCAGCTGACGCTTTGCGCTGTGCATAGTGATCTCAGGTTTGTCTGCAGTTTCTCGGCCGTGGAAACCCATTTTATGAAGCTCCAGACACACAGTTGTTGTACTGATGTTGCTTTCAGAGGCCGTTTGAAACTTTTTATATGCTTTGCGCTTTAGCATTCAGCAGCCCCACTCTGTGATCTGTGAGTTTGTGTTGTCTACCTCTTATTAGCCGAGATGATGTTGCTCATAGATGCTTCCATTTCACAATAATAGCACTTACTGTTGACCATGGCAGATCTGCCAGGACATTAGTGCCCATGTTTGTCTATGGAAATTGCATGATTTTATGCTTGATTTTATACACCTGTTAGTGATGAGTGTTGCTGAAACCCATTGAACTCTGTAATTAGGAGGGGTGTCCACACACAGTGGTGTCCAAAAGACTGAGACTATGAGAGAAAGTGCTTCTATTTTGCATTCTTTTGTAATTTAACAATGTTTTTCATCACAAATTACATTATCTGCATAACAATTTAAGTGAACAGTAGAATCTTTAAAATTTGAACATGCACTTGAGCTGGCATGGACTTCATACCTTTGAAGCCTCTGATGAGTAGATTAGATCCACCTGAGAGTCGTCTGAACATGTGCTTCAGTGGATGAGATAAAACAAAAACTGACCTTTTTTGTACAGAGGCCTTAACATGGTCAATGTTTGCTTAAAATTTGCTTCAATTTGAATAATAATCTAGAGATGGTGCAAAATCTTCAAAATTTCTTCTTTGTTTATCTTGTTATGACTTTTCTTTGTTTGAAATTTTTCTAAATTCTAAAACTGTTGTTTATTTCCAGGCTTAAAGGGAAAAAACCTACACTTTTGGACCTCACTGTACATTTCGCCATTCAGTGTGTCATGCTGTAATGACAGAGGCATGTAGGTCGGTTGCTGGTGCAAGATGGCTTTATTTGGGGCAGTTCAACACTCACTGTCACAACAGGCAACACAGCCAGGCATCATCAGAGGCAGATCCATATTAAAAAAAAACAAAACAGAAAGACAAGGCGAGGCGAGGCCCAAAAACAGGAAAAGCTGATACAACATAACACATCTCGGAACTCAGGTAAGACACAGAGACAGAGGGGTATGTGATAGGGAGTTAATGAGTCCTAAATCCACTGCAGGTGTCCAGGTGTGGTGTGAGTGAGCGGAGCCAGGGAGTGTCCAAGTGGAGTCTCCCCAAAAAGGGGGGCCACATGATATACTTCATGCTATACTTCAAACTGCTAGGCCAAATCTGATGTATGGCATATTCAGATTGCATCCAGATTGATTTTTGATAGTGTGAACAGCAAAAAAACACATGACTCCAGCCGATTTCAGTGTCTTTTGCGCCACTCGCAATGCGACAAACAACGACAATGTCAAATCCAGAGTGCTGGACAGAGAAGCAGCAAAGATTCATGCTTATCCTGGAGGATTTTGCAGAATTTGGTGGGCGAGATGATGCACCTCTCATCTCTCCTGCATCCGTGTTTGAAAACTGCTTCAGCAGCGTAGCTACACAGTTACTGACGCCTATGTTGTTACCATAACAACCCACGCAGATAGGCTGGTTATGTCTGGACACGCAAATCCGATCTGATCACTTGTAAATAACAGTGCGGACAGTCGTCTCAAAAGATTTGCCTGCAGTCTGAACACAGCCTTGTTCACACCCCAAGCAGCGTAACACATTAAGTGTCCATCACTGATGACTCTTAATAATGACTCATCCTACATCCTTTATGCACACCCTTGTCAGCATTCTCACTGTACTTGGCCAAAGATCTAGTCTTGCTTTAGCAATGAAGGCCTTCACTCTTACACAAAACGACAAGCAATTCCACCGAGTGCTAACGAAGAAGAGATGCTCAGTCAGAGTGGGGGAATTCTGCTGGTTTTTCTCCAATGGTCACATTTCGCTGACATATCTGGGTCAACACATTAAAGAGAAACACCCAAAGCCATAAAGTCCACAGAAGGAGTCTCTGACGTACGATGGGCTGAAATCGAGTCATAGACACTCATAGATTACAGAGAATCTAAACACCTCAGCGAACAATGAACAGTCAGTTGTGTAACCGCACAGTTGCGTGACTTTTGTAGATTTGCCCTTATTTACTCGCTTTGCCTTCTGCATAACAGAGTAAACATGTTTAGATGGACACGCTTAACAACATCCTGACAACGAGGACGTGAGTCTGTGTTTGTCGGCCTGCGACAAACAGGAAAACAGACAACATGACAGCTAACAAGGCACAAGGGGAAAAAACAAGCCAGAAATGACAGCGTAGAAGCTGGATCCCCACTGTCAGCTCATGAGGAGTACTTGCTTTATGTATATAAATATAGATAACGGTTGGGAATTGGCGCAGTATGAAAATTTCTTATCATGGTATCGGTTTGGTAGTTTTTGGTATTATTGTGGTGTTGGTAAAGCATGCCGAACATGTTAATAAAGAACTATTTCACATTGAACTCATCTCACCGCAGGTTTATATTAACATGCACCAAGAAATCAACTACAATTGAAATGAGTATGAAATTATCACTAACACTGCTACTGTTACTGTTCAGATTATTATTAGAACTGCAGGAATGCGTGTTGTCCTTGTGCATGCTTTGCAGTGCACTTCCATTTTTAAAAAGAAAGCAGCTTATTCGTGCGAGGTTATCAGAAATCCTGAAATTTGAAATAGTAGGATTACCACTGGGTTTCATTCAGTTTTGAAAAACACTAAATACTAAAATAAAGAGAGCGCTATAATCAACATTTATATCAATATATTCCCAGTTTTTGGTAATGTGCGAGCAACTGGGCTTTAGCCTGGAGCTAAAGATGGCTTATGGGGCAATTTTTGGAAAATATGTAAACAACATTAAAAAATTGTGCCATCAACAATTAATCATGTTAACGTGTTGTTAACACTTTCTCTTTGACAGCCCGATGTTTTCTAGAGGCTAAATGTATTAGGCTGCGTTCACATTACAAGCCTCATTGCTCAAATCCGATTTTAGCCCAGATCCGATCTCTCTGACACGGTGGTTCACATTTGTCAATCTGTCATTAATGTAAACGAACTGGCACCCTGAAATAACCCGCATGCACACATCCTACTCAGTAATGTCACGTGAATGAATCATGTGTCACGTGCATCATCAGCAAACAAACTAACACACAGAATGAGCCTTTGCTGTTATTGGTGCGAGATGGAAGTGAAAACAGTGAGATGTGTTGTTTTCCACCGTTTACAGGCTTTAACGTCTGTTTGGCACTGCTGCCATGGTAACGCTGAATGATGGCGCAGGGGCAGTGGAAAAAAGCACATGAATTCCCATCTGAGCGTCACATGAAGTTCGCATGGCCACGAATCGGATATGTAGCCGATCTAGGACCACATATGAAAGGCTATGTATTCATTACAAGCCTCATTGCTCAAATCCGATTTTTTGCTCAAATCTGATCTCTCTGACATGATGGTTCACACTCGTTTAGGTAAGTGATTCAAATCTGTCATTAAAGTGGACGAACCGGCGTCCTGAAATGACCCGCATGCGCACATCCTACTCAGTAACGTCACATGAAAGAATCACGTGTCATGTACATCATCAGCAAACAAACTAACGAGCAGAACGAGCCTTCACTGAGGAGATAATTAACTTTGATCAGCTCTCAGCTTCATTATTAGAGCAAGATGAAGGTGAAAAAGTTGAGATGTGTTGCTTTTCCACTGTTTACAGGCTTTAACGTCTGTAACGTATGCGCAGTGGAAAAAAGCACAAATTCCGATCTGAGCGTTCACATTAAGGTTGCATGGCCACCAATCACATACATATCCGATCTAGGACCACATATGAAAGTGGCTCAGGTCGGATTTGAAAAGATCAGATTTACGTGTCCACATAGCCCTGAAAACATCAGATCTGAGTCACATTAGGACAAAAAATCTGATTTGTGCCACTTCAACCCGGTAATGTGAACGTATAGCTTAGCCTCTTATTCTCCAGGGTATAATTTGGTTTGTCCATCTGAATTTACATGACCAAATCAGAGGGGGCAAATTATTCAGTAACTGCATGAAATAAATGTACATCTTTATTTTATTGATTTATTTGTAAAAGCTCCCCTCAAATTAACAGAATGTGTTTTATGATCATACACATATTACTATATGCTTACAATTTACTGCTGAAAGCCAAAAATCTTAGACGCTCTTTGTATTATTTTATAAAAATAATTTTTACAGATCAGATCACTGAAGAGACGCCATCTATGTATAGTTTATAGCCCAGATTTGTGGAAAAATGGGTCGACTTTCAGTAGACAAAAAAATTGTGAGTTCAGCTTCTTTTATTATAAGGGTTTAAAATTACATCACCCATCTATTTAACTGGAAAGAAGACAGTTACAGCTCTCATATGACACCACCTTTTGAATGTAGCTTATATTATAGTTATGAACAATATGACGTTATATATGACGAATATATATATGTTGAATATGACGAAGTGCGTTTTGGAACCACCGGTGGTCTCAAAGAGTTGAAGAGGTTAGAGTTTGCTGAAAAAGTGTTAAAATGAGGCAGACTTTTTTTGTCTGATTAAAAAAATGAGTCCATGGCCTAACTTAACTTTATCAGTTAAAGCATTTTATATACTTTCAGACACTTTATTATGTTTAAGTGTCAATACTTTCTCCCTTTCAATTAAATATACATTTGAAAGTATGGATACTTTGTCAACATCTTATTTAGTTCAAAGTGGAAAATTGCACTTTTAACTGAATAGGATTTTGACAAAGTATCTATAATTTCACTTTAATACAGTCTCTCTGCTTTCTCTGCCCCCATAAAGCTGAAGGACATGAAGATGGAGCAGAGCAAGAAAACCTAGAGCCATTCTATTCCCACACCATATTTGGACTTTATTTATCCACAGGTGTGTTTGAGTTCTTCATTTTTCTCACCAACAGCTCCTGCCAACATAGTTATGCCTCCACAACCTGTAAGTATTTAGAAAAAATTACAACGGATTTGTGTGTCAACAGAGTGTGGAAGGAAGCCAGCACATCTGTGTTATGGCCCAGTTGTGTCTCAAGGCTAGAGTAAGAAAACAAATTCAGATATACAGTGCAAAAGTCAGAGACCAGCCTTTATTCATATGATTCCCAGTCAAAACAGCCATTCAAGTTCAAACAATTTATTTTTCAGGAGATATTCCTGAGGAGACTCCTAATAACCACCTGGAAGACCTGGTAGACACCAAACCTGTCCCCATCAGATAAACAGCACTTAAAGCTTTCATCTTTGAGAGAGAGGAGAAAATCAAGCTGCTTCAGATCTGAAAACATCCTCAGGTGTTTCTGTCCATCCTTCCACTGTGAGAAGACGACTCAGCACTATGGGTCTGAAAGGATGTGTAGCTGTTCAAGAAGCTCTTACTGAGAAAAGGACACAGACTCAAAAAAAGAACATTTGCATTGAATTACCAAAACTGGTCATCATGGACTGATGGGCCGACTGTGAGAAGCAGAAAATGCTAAAGCAACTTCTAAGACTGAACTTTGGAGGTGTAATAAAGCTGTAATAAAGGTAATTACTGAAAAATCTGAAATATTTGGTTGTTGATGCCTTTATGTAATTATTTGTTTAATGGGCAGTACTGTGTGCTCATTATGAGTAGAAATGAAATAAATTAAGGGTGACCTCTCACTTCTGCGCAGTACTGTATGGTTTACAGTCTCTCTCTCTCTCTCTCACTCTCTCTCTCTCCCACTCTCTCTCTCATACCCAAAACACACAAACCAGATCAGTCTCGTTACATTTCTCCATAACTGAAGAATTAAGAACCAGATGTTCACCATAAGAATTGAGTAATCTTTAAAACAATACAATGATAATTTCGCTGTAGGCCGTATGCAGTAAAGTCTGAATACTGCTTATGAAGAGGTGGTTTCTTACTTGTTGATTTTTGCCGTTTCCAGAAGTTCTAGAAATTCCTGTCCTGCCTTGCTCTACCATGTCGAAGAGAGCAAAGTATCACAGTTATTACCACATGGAACAGTTTAATGTCTTGTATGAAACTTAGGCCCAATCCCATTTCTTTTTTTCCCATTTTTACCCCTACCCCTTGTTTTCAAGTGTCCCCTTGCCCCTTGGAACTGAGTCACAAGGGGGTAGTGGTTGACATCTTCCCCTATGAAACAGGACAAACCTCAAATAAAAAAGAACATTACTTCATTAACCGGCTACTAGTGCTGCTCTGTAGGCGACTCTGCCTGTCTACAGTGATAGCAGAGGAGGGTAAAGTTCAGCAACCTCACTGCTGGGCTTTAGTTACATTTAGGGCATAATATGGCTTCAAAAGGGGGGATGAGCCAATTATTTATTATTGCCCACCCGTAATTCTTCGGTGACATAAAGCTGAAGTCAGATATTCGCCAGCTTCTTGTTCGAATTTTAGCTAGATAATTTAGCTAGCTACTGAGACATCAGCATGCTACTAGCTTTTTTTATGCTTGTTATGAAGAAAAGTACCATAAAACATTGAAATGACATTAAACTAAAACAATACAATGGTTATCATAATTGTTTAACAGAGAAAATTCTCACATTTGAGGGTTTCTTTGGTCTCTTGCACAGCCATCTTACCATTTTTATCATAACACTCTGTTTGGAGTGCCTGTGAAAAACCTCCATTTGGAGGGCCATGTATCACTAACACTTCGCCCTACCCCTCTATCTCAACAAGAATCACGACACCGTACCCCTAGGCGTGAAGGCACAAAACAGAGGGGTAAGGGCTAAGGGGTAGGGGCAAGAGGTGAAATGGGATTGGGCCTTACTACTACTTTTGGAACTTACATGCTTAAAATTCATTAGGGAATGATCACAAACTATAAATAGCTTGGCTATGCAGTGCAGTGCACTGACTTGACTTCCACGGAAGAACCTGTTCCATCTATTCTAAGGAAAATGCTTGGTGTAGTTGGCCGAGAGTGGGAAAAAACACAAATCCTGGAAAATCTGTCATTGTTGCATCAAGGCACACTGCATTTGTGTAGCTTACCTTGAAATCAGTTAAGATCTTTGAGGCCTGTTTGCTAAGCAAGAAGCATTTAATCACACATGACTTCTCCTAAAGGCTTCCTTTGAGGGAAATGCTTTATTCAGGAGTTTTGAGTCTGGTTGAGGGCACTCTTTTATTTTACTGGACCAAATCAGCTCCTGGGGGGCTTGCTATTGACTGTAGTCTTACTGAAGCATTGCTGGAACGTTACTCAGACGTTAAATGACAAGTCGTCATTCAAGGACATTTCCAGTCATCACCAGTTTGTCAAGTTTACTCATGAGTGAACGCTTACTACAAAAGCTTGGGGCAACTTAGGGCTGCAACACAACTCCGGTTCGGGACTTTTTTTCATATGACCTCACTTCAGTCATGTCGGCAATGAGGTAAATCTCTCCTGACAGTTGGGACTGAATCTGTGACGCTTTGAATATGTCATTTTTGCCATCTCATCTCCCTGTGGCTGTTGTTTCATGTCCTTGGTGTAACTTTCATGTAGAACAGTGAAGTTGTAATAGTTAATTTTGTGTATTATTGAGCACATTAAATAAGATATACAATTTTTGTGCTCACAAAGCCAAGCCTTGGCTTCCATACCATTCCATTCCATACCTACACTCTTCAAAATAAAGGTGCCAAAATGGGTTCAATTAATGGTTTCTTAGAGAACCATTTCTGTAAATGAAAAAAACTTCAGTAAAGCTTAAAGAACCTTCCACATCATGCAAAGGTTCTAGGAGGAACCCTTAAATTCGTGTATAACCTTCACAATATGTGAAGGCTCTTAAACTTTTAAAAGGTTCTTCATAATCACTCTTTTTCAAAATAGTGTTTGGGAGAAGCAGAAGAGGTTTTTGTACACTCTTAGTAGTAAGGGTTCCTAAATAGTTCTTGGCTTGAACCTATGGTTCTAAGAAAAACCTTTAATTGGTATAGAACCTTTACATATGAAGGTCACTCACACTCAATCATCTCATTAACATCCACTGAAAGATTCTTGATGGAACCAAAAGTATTGCAAGCAACTCTTTTTGCCACCTTTATTTTTAAGGAACAGCGTGCAGGGGTGGCCTAAGATTTCAGACACTGAAATTTTTGGCTGAAAATGGTCAACAATAGTGCTTTCTGTTTAAAAAATAAAACAGCCAAAAATTTTGACTGAAAATAACAAAGATTAAATAGGCCAACAACAAATTGTCAACATTTGTCAACAAACATTTCATATACAGTTGAATGTACATGTTTGCTTCCTTAGATTATCAGTAAATAATTCAAAAAATGTAACTCTGCTATACTATGAATCTTGAAAAATAACATTACATTCTGATTTAAAGGTGTTTTCTTCTGAAAACTTTTCATGTTGTAACTTCCATGTTAGAGCAGTTCAGTATAAGACACCATTTATCTTTAATATCAACCTCAAAGATTTGTATCCCCTTTGATAGACATTCAAAGAATTCAACTTGAAGATCGCTGCTGTCGGACAAATCCTCATATCTCCATTTTTGTCGGTTTTCAGTTTTTGACATAATTTAAAAGTACCTGCTGCCCTTTACATTTTGTGCAAATTCCATGATGAATGGACCCAAAATTACTAGGAAAAAAGTCTGGTTCCATTGACTTACATTAAAAGTAACATATGTTTTTTCTCTCTCCTGTGAAGTTATCATTTTGGAGATACAAGGTTTTGTTTTCACAGCAGCGATGTGCAAAATTACGTGTCTGAGCTTTAAAAATCAATTCCAGCGCTTAATACTTGATGAGTGGCATCAGGTGTGTTAGGTTAGGCTTGCTTGGTTAAATTTGCAGGCAGGTAGGTCTTCAGGAGTGAAATGTCTAAGCAGTTTGCTTAGAGCAAGAAAGATATGATCAGAAAAACAGCTGTCAAACAAAGAAATGACTAACATTTCATAGAGATGGAGAGGGATATAAAAATATATCAAAGCATTCTGGCATATCAGGAGCAGCCATGTTTTGGAATGGGATGTTCAATATGCTCATATAAGTGTGATGGTAAGGTGTCCATAAACTTTTGGCCATATTGTGTAATTTGAATGGTAATGAAAATGAGAAGTAGTGATTAAAACACTGTTTGTTCCTTTAACTCTACTGCACAAGTCAGCGCAGACACCTTCAAACAGTTCAACGGTAAAAAAATAATGAAATGTCAGCCACATGGATCATTTCACAGTTTCTATGAGAGATATTAGACAGGAGATTTCTAATCACTGTAAGATCCTGCTCGAGAATACAGCGAAACAGCAGAAGCAGAAAGGAAAGTCACTGCTAGCACGCTAATGCCATCGGTAAGCACAGTTTCAGAAATCGTGTAAAAATTATTAACAGCCAAAGCGCAAAGTATAACTAAAAATGGTGGAATTCACTCCCTCGGATGGCCAGCTGTTCTCTGTTGTTGAGGATGTTGGATTCCGTGGCACATACGGTAGCCCACATACTGTAATCGTTTTAATAGATTTATTCTGGTAAACTGTTTTTAATTATTGTCAGCTTCTTTTGGTTTCAGTTTTCAGCTATGTGTTTTGGCCAGTTTGTTAGGGCTATAGGACACGTTCAGTAGAGACAAGTTTAGTTTTAGGATTTTGTGTTAGTAAGTATTCTGGATTGTGGTGATCCAGTTATACCAGTCCTTAAACGGACACTCTGGCCAAAATGAACCACCACTATATCTGTTTTAAACAACTCGCATCCTAGCAGTGCTGTTCTATTTTCTGCAACCATGTTACTGCGTTAACTGTCATCAAATCATCATTACAATGAAGAGATTAGATTACTCAATCAACAAAAATGACAACAATGTATTGAATCAGCTTATAGATCAGGGGCTATGCTAGCCGTCAGGATTGGGTGACACCACAGGGAGTCCCAATGGCTGTAGGATGTATTTGCATAAAGCAGGCTGGGTGTTGTAGTGAGAGATTAACAAAAAACATAAAAACGATCATTAAGAAGTGAAATCTGTCAAACCGATGAGGCTGAAGGAAAATTCTGTATTACTGCATAATACAACACATAGTATAACATAGTAATAAATGCTAGGTTTAGGCCGAAATGCCCCTTTAAGTAACATTACGGAGGTAGAGGTGGTCTCAAGGAGAAGAGGACTACAGATCATTTTGAGCAGAATCGTTTGTAATATGAGTGAATTGGTTTGCACATACACAGAGAAACACAGCCAGTACAGCCCCATGAACTTTAATTTGTATTTTCTATATAACCTTCATTTCCAATAGAAAAATACCAGTTGCTTTCTTTCTTGCACAAGCGAAGCATTGTTTTCGGCATGTGGCCCTCTTGAATCAACGAGACAAAATGGGAAATCTCCCCAACATGTGTTGCCACTTAATTTTCCAAGTGGAGCGTAAAGTTTCTGAAATCCCTCTTGGGCGGACGCTGAGTGAAAGCCTTTATGTAAACGTAGCAAGTGAGCGAGTGAGCGAGCTCTAGATTCTAAAGTACAACACAAAGCAAGTCAAATGCAAACAGGAAAACATGTCCACTTGGAAAATTTAGTTTGTTAGCTGTTTATTTTGTTAGTCTGGCATAACTTTTCATTCTGCCAAGTAGAAGCATATAGAAACTAGCGATTTCACAGCACTGTGCGAAAGTCAGACATACTATTCACTTATTGAATTTCAAGTCAAAATGGTCATTAAGTAGAAGTTATTCATTTTTTAATGTCAGGGGAAAAAACTGAAAACATACAGAACTGTGCAAAATGCTGGCACCTAAACACACTACTTAAAACCTTTTATATTGGCAGGAAGTGTGCTTTTGCTAGTAAAAACACCATAAATCATTAAAGGAAATGCAAATAAACATACATACAGTAACAAGTGACAAGAATTTCTTGTTTAGCAGTTGATATCTAGTGAGCTAGCCATCACATAGATCATGTTCAGTGTTCAGTTTTATCACTAGCAGACTTGATTTAACATAATGAAGTACTGATTAGTCAAACCAAGCTTGACTACAAATAATATTGGGCTGCTATGAGGAAAGGCTTGGTTAAATGAACATGCTGACATATGAAAAAACACTATGTATTAATGTTATCTCTATTCTAATATTAGTGTTTTTCTGAGTAAACTGGCCAGATTAAAAAAGCTGTTTAAATCTAATTTTCATAGGTGCCTAAAACTTCTGCCTAGTATTACATAGAAGCCTTGACAACTAAATGTAATTTTTTCCCAGTATTTAGCACGTCAACACTTTTGTTACAGCTTCCGTTCTTTTCAGGAGACTTGCTTTCAGTTTTTCAGAGAAATCTGGAACCACACCTCCAAAGTTCAGTCTTAGAAGTTGGTTAGAATCCAAGTAATCCCAAAAGCGTTCAGTGATGTTGAGGTCTGGACTCCATTGTTCTGAGAACACCAGCATGTACAGAATGTTCTTTGCTTGATGTGTCTGTTCCCTTTTCTCAGTAAGAGCTTCTTGAACAGCTACACATCCTTTCAGACTCATAGCGCTGAGTTGTCTTCTCACAGTGGAAGGATGGACAGAAACTCCTATGGATGTTTTCAGATCTGAAGCAGCTTGATTTTCTCCTCTTTCTCTAAGATGAAAGCTTTGTGCTGTTTATCTGACGGGGACAGTTTTGGTGTCTACCAGGTCTTCCAGGTGGTTGTTAGGAGTCCCATTTTCTCTGTAGCTTTAAATAATTTTTTTAACTCCAATTTTGGAAACTCCTGGTTTTTAATTTTCTTTGACTTTCTCCTTCCTTATGCAAGTGGATGATCTTATGTCTATATCTCGTGAAAAATGAATAACTTGTAAATGAAGGGCTGACTTTTGCCCAGTACAGTAGATCAACTCTTTCACCTTGTTTGACTTCCAAACTTCTAGTTACTTACCACCTCCTCACTGCTACTTTGCTGTGTTTTTGTGTGGCTGGTTTCGTTTATTAAGGAGAAGGCTTTCTGCGTCTCTTCCGGCTTGCCGAAATCCAGTCCGAAGATCTGAGGAGCATGTTAAAGCGGGATGAAGTTCCTTCACATCAAACGTAACAAGGTAAATATGTCAACTTCCTGAGAACACTTTCGATTCAAGACATAAGTTGGAGAACACTAACATTCTGTCATGTCTGAAGTATCCTTCAGAACCGCACCTGACAGTTCTCCTACAGAACTGACACAAAAGCATTAGCTTTACAAGTGGAGGCTGCTGTAGGGCTTGTGAGGTTGATTTTGAAGACTTTTCTTGCTGCTGTGCTGTGTGTCAAAAAAGGCTTTACATCTCATAAAGGGTTTCTAAAGGTCTCTTCTTCAATATGGTGGCAAACCTCTTCAGCACAACTGTTTGATAATTCAAAAGGCAGTTGCACTAAGCTTCTACAGAAGTATTTTGAGAATTTTAAAAATCTTGAAATGAAGTTATTTATTTTTGAAGCAAAAAGACAACCTCTGTAGCAATCTAATCTTAAACGTAATGCACAGTTACTTTATATTTGCTTAATTTAACAAATAGGAAAAAAATAGTAATTCTGGCATGTGCAAATGTTTGGACACCCAGTTTCAATGTCATTAAGAAGAGCCGGTAAAGGGGAATTGTGGAACACAAGGCAAGATCTGGAAGGCCAAGACAACTCTTAGATAGAACTGCTCGTATGCTTGCCAGACAGGCAAAGCAAAACCCCCATATGACAGCAAAGGACCTGCAGGAAGGTTAAGCTGACACAGGAGCGGTGGTGCAACATTCTATTGTGCACCATTGCTTGCGAAAACAAGATCTACATAGAACAGTCATCAGAAGGGAACCTTACCTGTGACCTCATCACATCTGAAGCATGCAAAACAACACCTAGATAAGCCAGAGGCATTTTGGAAACAAATGCTGTGGATTGATGAAGTAAAAATGGAACTCATTGGTCACAATAAAAAAGTCTGCAGAAAAAAGGAGCAGCATTTGATGAAAGGAACACCTTGCTGACTGTTAAGCATGAATCTGAAGCTGAAAAGAAGCTAGTTCCTACCTTACAGTCCCCTGACTGAAAATCTGTGAGTAGATCTTATACATTCTGTGCATGCAAGACCCAAAATTCTGCAGACCTAGAAGTATTGGCTACAAAAAGCATTTGCAAGTTGTGATATCTACAAAAGGGGGTGTTACTAAGTACTGAGTTAGTAGGGTGTCCAATTTTTTTTCTAAGTAACCATGCATTGATATTTGCAATACCTCAGCCTGTTTAATTTTAAGGGATAAAGAGAAGTTGTAAAACGTTCATGTAAACATGGATTATGTCTGTTTTTTGTACATAAACATCTAAACGTCATATGTGGGTGTGAGTGGAAAACTTAAAAACAAGAAGATTGTTGGATATGGGACTTTTAATATTCATGCTTCCTTATAATTTTAAAGTATATCATACTTTGCTACATTGAATCAAATCAAGTTCGTATGTAGAGTCACTTTCGCATTCAAGAACTTGAAGATTTGAGTCCAGATTTATTGATGGTGTGAGCAGCAGGGAGTGGGCATGACTTCCTTCCATGTGATGCTGTCCTCATTAATCCTGCATTCAGGTGCTCATTGGAAGGTCATGCATAACAAATGGTCAAGTAGTAAACATGACTTCACCTCGTTCAGTTGTTTGCTGAAAGATAAGCTCACAGCATGGAAAAAGGAAGCATTCTTCATTCAATTATGTGGGAACAAAAGTTGAAATGCATCTCATTGAATATTTATCTCCTTCCAGAATCCCATATGTAAATACAACTTTGTCAGCTTTTTGAATGTAACTGGTATTTCCAAGTTTCCGGCACCACTCTAATTCAAGCAAAAGCCTCACTGCACTCACTTTCTGATCATTAAGCCACACGGTATAAAGAGACAATCTTAGAACTGCTCAGTTATTTCTCACCCAATAAACTAAAAACTAAAACTAAAGGTTTTAAAGCCGGGGTTACAATACATGACCTTTACCCCGATTTTAGCCCCGATTCACAGTCTGGCTGAGTCTGTGCTAGTTGGCTCTAGTCTGCAGATTTTTGGATCAGTCAGAGTCGACAGTTGGAGAGAGAATCGAGTCGTGTGTGAGAGGTGCAGATCCTGGCCTCCCGATCGCGTTTCAGACCAGTCGGAGTTTATCAAACGTTTGATTTTTTCAACCCGACTCTGAGTGTAATCTAGTTGTGTAAACTGGTCAACGACTCAATCTGAATGGATTCCTGAAACAGCCAATGAAAAGTGAGAGCGCGAAAGAAGAAAATACAGCAAGCAAACAAAGAAAAATGGCAAAAAGTCGCTCAGGTGTGGAGCGAAGCTTTTTAATGAGCTGAGTTTGAGGCACGAGCAGAATTGAGTTTATGTACGTCTAAAACTCTAAAGTACGTCTAAAAAATACCACACTGATCACAATTTGAAATCAATGAGCCTCACTTAAACATGTTTACCTGCTGCTTCTTTAATTTACCAGAGCAATTGGCAGAGAAAACAGCAGCAGCAGCTCCACGTTTGTTTATTTGGGACTCCTGCTAACAAGTTTGCACGAGTTCAGTGAGCTCCGTTTGGTTCAGCAGCAGCTTAAAAGTTGAGTAGTGTGTGACCCCTAATCGTTTAGTGTGTGATGCCAAATATTTCAGTCGCCCCCAAAAAATCAAATCAAAATCCAGTCGGATAGTGTGAGATGCCCAGTCTTTGTATAATCTGTTAAGACTTTAAAAGTGGTCTAGTGAACCCAAGACTTAACAAAAAATGTAAATAAAAGGGGAAAAAGAAACTTGAAGAGCAACAATCAATGACCATCAAGGATTCCTGTACTTCTAAATAAAAAACAAAGCAAACACTGACATTCAAGTTATGTTGGAAAACAAATATAAGGAAATTAAAATAATTAAAAAAAACATTAGGACAGTCCGAGTTAAAAAACAGGTCTAAATAAAAATAAAAAAATAAGTTAACAGGGAACAATTTCAAAAATTGCATTTTTCTGCAAATTTAAGTGCACAATTTCTTTTCATTTGCTGAGCTTAACATTTTCGGAATAATACAATATAAAAGATAAAAAGCGCCATAACTCAGAACCTTTTATCTAATATCATTTTGTTTTATTTGATTTCTGTTCCCTTATTTTCACTTAAAATTACATTTTATGGTAACTCTGACAAAAGTGTTAATATAAAAACAGATTTGTTACATAACTAGGACTCATTTGCATCTTGTACAGTGACTGTTATATATGAACAAATGTATTGAAAACATAGGTTTGCAACTGCAATGCAAGGTTGACCAAGCTGTCCAGGTTATTGCTCATGCTTGCCTCTGACACTGGAGATTGATGATATAACTGGGGCAGTGAGAGTAGATGGACAGTGTGAAGACGGTATTTATCCTCAGCTCTGCAACAAAATGAAAATCACCCACAGAAGAAACATAAACACTTCGGCACGAATCGTGGTCTGATTGCTCATGATTGAGGGGTGTGATAAGAGGCATTGTATGCAATCTACATGCAATCACATGCGCTCGCATACAAACACAGGCTTTGTTGCGATAAGGCCGCAGCAGTGGCTTAAACCTCTCCGCACTGTTATTGTACTTTCCTTTGTTTGAATGCAGTTGTCTTTCTTCGACCTCAGCATGGGTCCCGGCTAAGGTGGGCCCCTGTTGTGAAATCGCAGCGGGACGAGCGCTGACAACAAAGTAAGAGAAACAGACACTTGTGCATCTCACGGAAAGGCTGGTTGGAAGTCCACCTCAACCCCGCACCCAATACTAGCCTTTTTTTCAGGTAAGGCGCTGCCTCGTAACAAAAGAAGCTCAGGCTTCTGTTTATCTTCACATTCCTCAGCCTGCAAAGGTTTATTATTGTAAATTCTGGTGGCCCAGCGAACGATGGGAATAGCTGTTTTTTCTTTCTTTCTTTCTTCAATAAATAGTAGTGCCAGTGAGTGTGTTATCAAACCCATATGTTTCCACACATGTGGTGAATGACCTCCCCCACTGGCCGGCCTGCCTGCCTGCCTCTCTTTCTGTCGCTCTCTTGCGCTGCTTAGCATAAAGAGCATGGGGTCTTTCTGTTTTGTCAGAACAAACTTACACCAGCTGTGACCTGCAGTCTCTAGAGACACATCAAAAATGACACAAACAGAGACAGATGCCTCAGAATCCCTTTGGTATTGGTGGAAATTAAAGGAATGTTTCAGTAAAAAAAAGGTCGATTATTTTCCACTTCCAAATGTGGCCAATCAGCCAAGACATATTTGGTGCTTAATTTGTGTTTCTTTAATTTAGAACAGAAGCTACAGGGCCAGTGTTGCTAATTACAGTCAACAGATGTCCATATCTTTGTATGTCGCTGTTGTCGAAAAAGTGTCTCCAAAATGGTAACTTTACAGGAGAAGGAAAAAACCTACTTTACTTTTAATGTAAGTCAATGGAACCAGACTTTTTTCCAATTCATTTTGGGTCATTTATTTTAGTCCAGTCATCATGAAATTTACAAACAATGTAAAGATCAACAGGTATTTTCAAATTATGTCAAAAACTGAAAAACGTCAAAAATGGAGATACAAGGTTTTCTTCCAACAACAGAGATATGAGTGGCAATGAGGGACAGGGATGCAGTCTCACTTCCTGCTCTTAAAAGCAGGGCTGTGGCTAAAATAAGGCTTTGCCTGTGGACTAAAAGTCTTTGTTTCTGTAGTGAAATAAACATTTTTGGATTAAGTTGTTATTTAAAAATTTAACTCATGATAAATCTAAATCTAAAAACTCACTTTGAAAAAAAACAAAAAACAAAAAGATATTTTTAAGAACAACAATGAAAGAAAACGGAAAATAATGAAAGCATTATTTTCCCAAGTGTAAATTTAGGGGTTAGGGTTTGGGACAGACACTTCCCAATAGAAAATAGAAAATAAATGAGGATTTTCTATATTTGTAGCTTGTTACTATCCCAATTAATGCCTAGAGTTTAAATACATCAAAACATAATCCTTTTTTTTGTTTTTGCTGTGAGACCACAGTTTGAACGCAAGGCAGAATGGTAAAATTCAGACAACAAGCTGGTGAATAGAAAGCCATCTTCAGCCTTGTCATATCTATTTCACCAATGAAAAACATTGTTACATATTTGGCCTCATTGTTATAGTTATATATTGTTACATATTTGGCTCATATTTTACTGTAAACTCGCTATGTGAACGTGTAGAGCTGTAATTAACATAGTTTGTCCTGAAAGCTTTGAGGATGTGTTGCTGTTAGCACATTAGCAGCCATGTGCTAATCCTAGTTTAGCTTACATTGCGCTAGCTTCATGATTTACAGCTTTGGCAGGGGCTGAAATTGAAAATAAGACAGAACTAAAAACTGATCGTATGTCAGACTTTTTAATTACATATTCCTTAAAAATCCATCTGTGAAGCAGGAGGAGTGTGTTGTTCTGTTAGCTGGGCTGGTTGGGAAGGCTCTGGTTATATCAATGGTTATGCTAGTCTGAGGTGCCAGAATGTAGGTGCTGCACCATATAAGGTGGAACAGGAAAATTAGAACAAAAAGCATTTTTATAACTCGTAATAAATCATAATGAGTTCTAAACCACACTGACAAGTCTGCACGACCTTATTGAAGACATGGAGGCAGTTTAAGAGAGGTTTTGTCATAGTATTTACAGAAAAGATCTGGGTTACTACTAACTTTAGTGTTAGCAACGTTAGCCTCATAGCTCCAATGCTAAACTCTGGGTTGATCAACCACATCTGGGCTAAGTGAAAAACTGTGTGAATCCAACTTCTTCCTTTAACAGAAAGGTGTAAGATGGATTCCCTCACAAAAACGGACATTTGGACTTCAACACAGCAAAAAATAGTATGTTGCCAAGTATAATTATCTTAAATCTACTTAACAAATCTTATGTTTCTATAGTTTCAAGCATATTTCTTTCTTATAACAAGTACAATTATCTGCAAATATACTAAAATCACTCAAGTAAAAAAGTTCAGAAATAAGTTAAACAATCTCATAATAAGGTTACAATTATCTCAAAATGGGAAATATTATATATTGATCTTTTATTTTTGCAGTGAGTACTGGAAGCTATTTTGAATATATTTCACAGACAACTGAGGAAAAGACAAAAACCTGGTTAGTGCAGAATGTTTTCTGTTTTTTTTTTAGACATTTGGCAGAAGGCCTCGCAGCTTGTAGAGGAAGAATGATTTGCTATTCAACGTGCCGTTTTGATGGATTCGCCGCACGGCCCATTTTCACACATCCCTGCCGCCATGGATCTTCTTAAACGATGCGGAG
This sequence comes from Colossoma macropomum, assembly GCF_904425465.1. Lineage (NCBI taxonomy): Eukaryota > Metazoa > Chordata > Actinopteri > Characiformes > Serrasalmidae > Colossoma > Colossoma macropomum. The sequence goes on from NW_023494784.1 coordinate 37,393,577, forward strand.
AGGAGCTGGTTCTCATCGGCTCGCTGTGTGTATCGAGTAGTGAGGCACGAACAAAGACAGGCTGCTGGCGCTGGCAGCCCTCCAGCCTGCGAGCATTCCTCCTCAGGGCTGTGCCTTCACACTGCTGCTGACTGAGGCAAACACAAGGCTTTTTTAATTCATGATGGTGTTACAGTGCTTCGGGTCTGAAACAGATCATAATTTTTAAACGATTGGAATAATTCATGAGGTTTTGTTTGAGCTCAGCTTTGCTCTAATATCATGTTTGCAAAGTGAAAAAACGACTGCATGGGAAGTCAAGCAGAGGCCGGGCTTTAATCATAAAGAAGCGGCTTTATTAGCTGTCATGACGATCGTAAGTGTCTTGTAAAATGGAGCAGCGGACTATCATCAGGGAGATCTTACGAAATGCAGCCAGCGAAAAGCAACAGCAGATGATTCCCGTACGTCTGACAGTGTCATGCAGAGCCGTTCCTATTGCGAAATGGAGCACACAGCCACTTTCCACCCAACATTCCTCTCAGATTTCCTCTGAAGTGACGTTCCCATGTTTGCTATATCTATGTGACCTTTCGGCCTCCATATATGGTGGATCTACTCTAATCTCAAATTGGAAACAGTGACGTTTTAAAAAGAGTGAGTTCTGGGAAAGCTTGAACAAAACCACAACACAGTATGAAGGCCTGAGTCAGGGAGCTGTAAATGTCCCTTAATTTAGTATTGGGTTTGAGCCGGTTAGACAACTTAACACATTTTGGTTTTTGCTAAATAATTTTAAAAAGTATTTGAACAAGAAAATTTTTATAGAAGGGGCCAAAACATCAGTTAGAAATGAAAATGTAAACTAAACTAGAGCACCTACCATTTTTGAACAACTTGGCTGAAAGCAAAGTGAGTGCAAATGTTAAAATCTACCCTGTACACTCTTAAAAGAGATGGTCCTTTAGTAAAGACAATGGGTCTATATAGAACCTTGAACATTCACAGAACCATTTGCGTGCTTAAATATTTTTTGCATGGTGAAATGTTCTCCAGACTGATGGAGAATATGTTGCATACGGTTCTATACAGTATCAAAAAATGTTTCTTCTATCTTTACAAGCTTGACATCGTAACAATAGCAGAACACATTTTGGTGCTGCATATAACCTTTTCAAAAAGGTTCTATATAGAACCATACACAACACACTCTCCATCAATCTGAAGAACAATTTCACCATGCAAAGAACTCTTTAAGCATACAGATGGTTCTTTGAGTGCTCATGGTTCTATACAGAACCATTGTCTTTACTAAAGAACACTTGAAGAACCGTCTTTTTTAAAAGTGTAAGTGGGGTTGTTTGTTGTTTGGAGGGGCTGGTTGGAACAACTGCTAAGCCTACATAGTCACAGTTGATTCAGTTCAGTTCTTTGTTACTAGACACAATTTTCAACTTAAATGCATAAAAAATATATAAATATGATCAGCGTTGACTTAAACTTTAAAACAGAATAGCCAATATCAGCATGATAAAATTGGAATCTGTGGTATGTTGTTGATGAATCTGTGCATAAAAACTTCCAAAATATTTTAGTTTTAAATTTATTATGGGGGGTTTGGACTGCACTCATTGTTTACCTTGAAAGGCTTAGTAATACTATGTTAAAACTGCCTCCGCCATGTGGAAGCTCTACTTCAGCCTGACTAGCTCTCTGTGGGTTGGTTATGTGCTTTAAAATGATACATTAAATTGGAAATAATGTAGGTAACTTACACAAAAACACACAATTTTATGGTCTCCAGGGTAAATATTAGGAAATATCTCAAAATTCACAGAGAATTGCTACGAGGATATAGAATGTCTTAAACAACATTCTACTAGAACCTGTATAAATATATAAAATATCCATGTTACATTGTACACAGCATAAATTTGTGTCCTACTTCATCTACTTCTTCTTCAAGATCAATTTCATTTCATTTCATATTAGTTGATGTATCTTGGAAGAGGCCTAACTAAATGAACAAATTCCCCAGCAGTCATCAGGAAGTCCCTTAAGTATTTTTCAAGAGGTCTGTGATATAATTTCATCACCCCCTTACATGGTCTCCCCCAACATAACATTACCTGCTCACTTAAATTCCAGTGTGCCAATATTAGGGTCACAGCTGGCCACCACAGGGTTCTGTGTTGCATCTGTGTCTGTCCACCTTTATGTACCTGTTCACAGCTCTGGGGCTAATTAAAATTCCTTTCACATCAGGGTCAGCATAAATCCATTCAGCTTTCCTGTTGAGGCTCTCTCTGACAATAAAGCAACAAAGAGATTGGATGAATCACAGACTGTAGCATGTCTGTGTGGTGCAAGCTAAGCATTCTCTTTCTCAGTAATCCGGGAACAGGCTATGGAGCACAACAGTGTAATCAAGTCATTTGATTTAAAATGCATCGAGTCAAATATATTGTGAAAAAGAAATACTGTATTGTTTGAGAGACTATACTGATAGCACCAATTTTCATTTGCTCATCATTTGCTATTTTCATTGATTTCATTCCTATTTTCTTTTCTAGCTATAAGTAGTACAAGCGGTCTCTTTGTCTTGGCTTTACATGGTCATACTTTCATGCAACTTTAGTTGCTTGAAACCTACAAGAAACTAAATTGCAGTCGAATTGCAATGTAAACTGCTGAAAATTCTTACAGAAGGAGAGACTGCTTGCTTTCAAATGAAGATCTTGTGCTTCTAGTATAAGATGCGGGAGGCATCAAGTACAACAATAATGGCTAGTTAAATATTAATTCAAAGGCTTAACATACAGAAAACAAATATAAAGTAAATTTATAGTAAAGAACCACAGACAGCTAGATGAAAGGGCAATGACAGTTGAAAAAAAAAACAAAATAACATAATAACAGCAAGAACAATATGGTGTATCAAAAATACAAGCTGCTAATCCGGCTGTCTAGTGGAATAAATTAATATGTTGCATGCATATGTTGCATTTGTTGTTGAGTTGCTTCATGCAACAGTTGATATGCATAGATACTAGGTTGCAGACAAATTACAACGTGCAACTAGTTGCTTGAAAGTTTCAATGTGCAAAGCCAGACTTAGGCCCCCGGGGCACTAGGGGGCCCCAGTCATCATTCATTTATTCATCACCCAAGCTGCTTATCCTCCTGGGTCACAGGGCTGTGGGGGTGAGAAGGGGTTGCTGGAGCCTATCCCAGTGCTCACAGGCCAAAAGGCGAAGCCCCAGTAATCATGTAGTATTGATTTAGCTTATTTTAATTATTATTTTATATATATATATATATATATATATATATATATATATATATATATATATATACACACAATTTAGCAAAGGGTATTTTGTCTGTGGAATTATTTGTTTTATTGTCTTTACTCTTTAACTGCTTTCTTTTTCTGATCAAAATGATTGAAGAATGAATACTTTTCATTCGTGTGTACACCATATTGCTTTTTCTGGACATTTGGGGGCCCTAAGCGACCCACTCAGTCACTTAAGCGACGCACTCAGGGGAAACTATCCTGTTCATTCAGTTACGCTATGTTCTACTTCTGTCAAATAACAAGAATTAAGTTCTTTACCATTGAAAATATGGATATCTTTTGGTTATGTATTAGCCTCTATACTGTAGCGTTCTGCTACTGACGCCTGAGACTTAACAGGCCCGACTGAGCAGATGACCACACGCAAAGTCTCATGGTACATGCACACTCTGCTGAAAAGGGACTATTTATGTTGTTGATGTCTGTTAGTTGTGTATAGATGCTATTTGTGTTGTTTAGTGTCAGGGGCTGTGGGTTTTGCGAGTGAGAGGGGCTCACCGTTGGGGTACTGTATGTTCCCCTTTCTCTCGGTATGTTCAATAAAGAGCACTTGTTGCAGAAACGTGGCTACTCCTGCGTTTCTTCTTCTGCCGACGCTACAGTACTAAGAACTTGCTTCTGTTAATCGAAAATGAGTTAATAAAGCTCCTCCTTATACCTTTTGTTATCAGAAAAGTCAAATATTTTATCAAATTCAGATAAAATTTAGCTCATTTTAGTTAGAAGAAATATCTTACCACAACTATCTCCTCAGAGACGGCCTGCTAGAAACATTAACGGTTTTAATTTAAACATAAAAGAACGCAGGCACGTTCATATTTTTCCCGCCCATAATTCCTACAAGGCCCGCCTCCTGCGTTGTCGGATTGGTCAGCGGCCTCTCTCTTCGGTGCAACGATTGGCTACTGAGATCGACTACTAAATATTCCGCTTAAAGCGCTAGGATTGGCTAACACTGTTAAATCCGCTGCATTAATACGGACTCTCCTCCTCTGCCTGTGGGCGGGGCTCCTTGCTACCAGCCAATCCTAGTGCTGGGGGCGTGGCCTATCGTCATGCGGAGCCGCACTCTCCTAGCAACCTCTGACAGTCCAGTCAGAGAGAGAGCCCGCAGCGCTCTCCACAAGTTTCCAGAGCGGAGTCGCTTAACTTGGAAAGGAACGGACGTTTTCTGAGATTAGACCGTCGCTAGTCCGTTTCGAAGAATTTTAAACGTTAACGAGTTTCTGTTCACGCAGTTATTTTATAATATCGCATAAAACGTCGAACAAATATCACCTGAGGAGTTGGGGGAATGTAAAGTAAGTCGCTGTAACGTCTGGAGATGCTTCGGGCGAACTCGTCTTCTACCGGTTATAGTACATAGAAACTGGAAGGAAAAATGAGGTGCCCCGTGTCATGAAGTATCCGAAGATGGACACAAAACACGACATGAAGTGTAAAATGGTTGTGGTGGGGGACAGCCAGTGCGGGAAAACGTGTCTGCTGAGTGTCTTCGCCAAGGACTCCTTCCCTGAGGTCTGTCTGAGAAGTTCCCTCAGCTCAGGCTCTTTTAGCTTGTGTTGAGTCCGGCTAAGCGTAACTGTTAAAGGAGAACTCCACCGATTTTTCAAAATTTCAGCATAATTAAACGGTTAAGGCGTAAGCAAAGTCGTTCAGAGTGGTTTGGTGTGAAATGCTCCGTTCTAGAGAAACTTGCCGAGTCAGAAATGTTCAGTGTTGGTGATAGGAACCAGACGTCCACCTCTAAAAGCTCCCTCACAGAAAGTTATTACATGAAATGGTTATGAATGTGCTAACCTACCTGATGTTTGAGACATTGTTTTATGATAGTTTAGTGATAAAGTTTTGGCTTAAACTGAATTTTAATCAGTTTATTTTAATCCATTTATGGTGGGGTTATACATGAAGGGTGTTCTAGGGCAAAACAGTCCATTATTTTTTCAGATTTATGATTATTTTACCATCATCAGCATTCCATGTAGAAACTCAGAAGACATGTGTAGGTTCTCTGGTGGTTTTGTATAGTAAATAAAATGGCTGTATTTGTGTTGTAGACATTGCGACCCCTGGTTCCTATCGCCACCACTGGAAATAAGATAAAGAAATCTGAGTCTCTACAATGAACCATTTCACACCAAACCACTCTAAATGACTCTGTTTACATCTCAAGGACTGAATTATTCAGAAATTTTGAAAATTTACTGGAATGTCCATTTAATGTCTTGTCTCAACAAGTTCTGTTAGTACTACAGCAAGAAAAAGGGCTCATATTGCTTTTCTCTTGCCTTCGTTTCTCCACAGAGCTACGTTCCCACGGTGTTTGAAAACTACACAGCCAGCTTTGAGATTGACTCGCTGAGAGTGGAGCTCAGTCTTTGGGACACGTCTGGTAAGGCTCCTGCAGTCCAGTGAATCCAATAAGTGAACACAAGTGCTTTTTTTGTTGCAGATATAGACGCTGCCCAAATGTGGAAAAGGTTTCGGAACTGATTGCCCTCCTACATGTATAGCTCACCTTGTTTACAGAGAAAAGCAGTAAAACTTTGTTAAGTGAGAATCTAATTTGTAGTGGTTAGAGTTAACACCCGGTACAGGTCATTAGATAATGACCAAGGCCTTTATGAGTCAAATTTAGTGTGTTTAGAAGGAGGGCTGTGGCCCTCCACAAACCGAGTGCTTCACCCTTGCTGTAGATGCCCCAGATAAGATGCCGTGCCGAGTGACGCTTCACCTCAGGAATGCTGGAGATCTTGGCCAGGTTGGGATCATTTTAGACAGTTCGGGGCTCCACCCAGCTGCTATGTGTTTGAAAAGCTGTGGAGAGATTCACAGTGAGAACTAGGACATACATCATTGTTGACTTGATTAAGATTTATGAATAAAATGACATACATGGGGAAAAAAAACCCATGTGACTTTACATAGAGTAGGTTAGGTATGAATGTTTTCTACTATGAGCTTTGTAATCCCTAATGAGGAGGGCTGTTGTGAAAGTTTCATGGATACTACATTTAAATGTAGAATTACTTTATTTTAAATTATTTTATTCATGGTGCCGATTATAAATGTGATAGTATTAAAGGCTAAAGAATCTGTATCTCCACTCACAATTATGGTATTGGACAAATTACTAACACGATTAGTGTATCTGTTATTATGCTTGTATTAAAAATGTCCAAAAATGAGTGGAATTCCACAGAAGTGTTTAATGCTCCTAAAACCTACCTCACAGTAAGCTATTTAAGGAAATTATTAAAAATATGCTGTCTAATGTCTGAGATATTGATTTACGATAGTTTTAAGATATGGTTTTGGCCTAAAATATGCATTTTTTTAGAAAACATTCATGGCGGAAGGCTACATGCTGGGCATTGTAATGCAAAATAGGACCCAAATAAAGCTCATTTTCTTAGATTTACCACTGTTTTACCATTATCAGCATTACATACTGTATAAAAACTCAGAAGACATGTGTAGGTTCACTGGTAGTTTTGGATAGTAAATAAAATGGCTGCATTTCTTTCTGTAGACATTGAGATCCCCCAGTTCCTATTAACACTACTGTACAGAAATCTGAATTGGTAAGCTTCTGTACAATACACGCTTTCAGATCAAACCATTCAGTTTAATTCGTTCCAGCCTATATACTGAAGTAAATTGATCATGTCTGCTATTAAAGCCACTGAGTACTACAGCTCTACTAAATGTCCCCATTAAAAACACTTTAAGTTTTTGTCCTTATTACTTACTGCAGAGGTAAAGAGATTACCACCACCAACACAGGGTCTCCTAAAATCCTGAGAAATTGCCAGCTCAAGGTCTGGAGATGATTACCCCCAGTGCGTTGTTATTGGACTGGCCTCAACAACTGTCTGCTAACCTGCCAGTCTCGTCTGCCCCATTGGTTCACAGGAGTGGAGTAGAGGGTCAGGAGTTAATGCTAAAGGTCTGCCCATATATGACCTCCTGCTGATTGCAGTTTCTTTGAGGTCCCCAGTGGGACCGGCTGATGGAGAGCGTACTCCATCACACGGTACTCAGGAAGTGCTGTCATCAACCAGCACACTTAGTCTGTGCTTTTGTTCCACAGATGTAAGGTCACTCAAACTCTGTACGGGTCCTTAAACTAAATATTATTGTAAGGTAATACTGCTTGGATGATGATTTGGACAGAACAAGTGAAAACTTGTTTCACAAGCTTTACCAAGGGATATGTAGACTCAGTGTTTTGGGTTTTATTAGATTTAGCAAATTGTAGTGACAAGATAATCAGCATTAAAACGGAAAAAATATATTGATTTAAAACAGATGCTCCATGATTCTCAGACTTACCTTGAGACTTTTCCTCACTACTTATACAAGAAATCTGTTAACTTCACCAGACACTCAGCATTTTATTTAAATAGACTGTAAAAAAAAAAAACAAGACCCTTAAATATTTCAACTTGAGGTGCTGGTGACCTCAACTCTGTAGTCTGCGCTCATTTTGAGCCCCTGCTGGCTTTCTGGAGCAGAGTCATCTCCCAGAATAGAGCTGTAACCCAGTTAAGCTGGTGTGCATGAGCTCTCTCTATTTTTTAGTGGGACAGTGACTTGCAGAGGGAATCCCACTGTAAGAAAGTAAGACAGCGGTGTGGCGGAAGTAGGTATTGAATGTCCCAGGTGGTTTATGCGATGCAGAAGTAGACAGGTCCCATTGTAGATCTTTGCAGCATGGAAAAAGGATGGTTCTTCTGTCTGCAGTCTCAATTTCCCTCCCATGCGTTTCAGCAGATGTGCTATCCCTGTTGTTGGTTTTAAACACGAGCAATGCTGACATACTGAACATACTATCAACATAAAGCCAGTCTGGATCATATTATATTATGCGTCTGCTAAATATATGTACTTCTGGGCTTTGCTGCAGATTGGTTCTAATGGAAGACTGGAAGTGAATGGTATTTTACTAGGAACAAAAAAAAAATCTGAAATAGTTAATTGCAGAGAAACTTACCAACTCGGAGACTTTACAGTGGTGGTAATAAGGACCAGGGGGCGCCATGTCTACAACACAAATATGGTCATTTTATTTACTATCCAGAACCACCAGTGAACCTACACGTGTCTTCTCAGTTTGTAATGTTGATATTGGGTAAAATAATGGTAAATCAATTTTCTTTGGGGACTATTTTGTCTTATAATGCCTTGTATGTAATTAAACCAAACCAAAACTACCGTAAAATGGTGTCTCCACCAGACAGCGCATTCGTAACCATTTCCTGTGATTACTTTCTGTGAGGGAGCTTTTAGAAGCATTAAACGCTTCAGATGTGTTTCTAGAATGGAATGTTTGACATGAAACCCTTTTTTATGATTTTTTTTTAATGTCTCGACAATTGAACCATCCGAAAATTCCCTTTTAACTGCTCTGAAAGAATCTGAACTTGCTTGTTGTATCCAGAATGTCTTTGGATCAACCATATATCTCAAGTGCTTGCATTCAATGTATCGTTTATGCATCTCGAGAGCTGGCCGTCAGTGCTTGGAGGTGGTAACTCTAGCTAAGTCATAGCGTCTTCAGCCTGTTTGACTGTTTCACTGCAGTTCATGGATAAACCAAAGTAAATTGAGCTTACTGTAAACATTCTCTCAGAATAAACCTAATTAGGTTAAAGAATGCACCAGTCAGATAACCAGGCCTGTTGTTTTTTGATTGTTACGATAGCATTGAGAGTGCAGTGTAACACCACTGCAGCAAAGTTTAGTAAACAGTCATGGTCTGGTAGCTATATTTTGGAGCAATGTATTGATTCACAGACAGTAAAATTGCATAGATTAGATACGTTTGTAAGGCTATGTTCACATTACGAGCCTCATTGCTCAAATCCAATTTCTTGCTCAAATCCGATCTCTCTGATGCGATGGTTCAAACTCGTTTAGGTAAGTGATTGAAATCCGTCATTAATGTGAACGAACTGGCGTCCTGAAATGACCCGCATGCGCACATCTTACTCAGTAACATCACGTGAATGAATCATATGCATCATCAGCAAACAAACTAACAAGCAGAACGAGCTTCACTGTGAAGATAATTAACTCTGATCAGCTCTCAGCTTCATTATTAGAGCAAGATGAAGGCGAAAAAGGTGAGATGTGTTGATTTTTCACCATTAACAGGCTTTAACTTTTGTTCGGCGCTATGGTAACGCTGAATGATGGTGCAGTGGAAAAAAAGCATGTGAATTCCGATCTGAGCATTCACATTGAGGTCGTATGGCCACAAATCAGATACGTATCCGATCTAGGACCACATATAATGCTTAAGTTCATATTTAAGACATTATCCACCAGCTCAACAAAGCTCAAAACTTTCAGTTTCATTTACAGAACAGTTTCTTGTAACGTTCCCTTATTAACATAGGTCTAGGCAAAGAAATCATAACACTAATTTGTTCAGAAGCAACCATTCTATTGTCAGTATCACTCTCTGGGTTTGTTTTTGCTGGAGTTGATTTTCATGTAGATAAAAATCAAACAGTGGCATCTCAGGTTTTACACTCTGCTGTCTTTGTTTCAACATGTCAACATAGCTTTCCGGTAAAGGCTTTGGCCTAAAGCGTTCTTATAAGCAGTTGTTTTGACTTTGAGTAAAGTTTTGAAGTGATGTAACAGTTACCCATCATGGAAATGCATTTTCAGAAAATGAAGTGAGAGAATTTTGCTTATGAGTTTAACAGATCTAACCAGTCTAACAATGTCTAGCAGAACGTAAAACCCTGCAGGAAAGTCCAGTGCAGCGACTCATGTAACCGTTTCAGGGACACTCCTTGAAGAAAGAGCGCTTTTGTGCCGAGTTGAATATTTGTTGCTGTTGAAGTTTTAAAGCTATGCTGTTAACAGTGAAAGCGTGACCATGGTGAAAGCCATCGATACAGAATATCATCTTGACTACGAGCACAGTGTTCCACCTCTGATATCGTTTTTTTTTTAGTATTATGCTCTTCAGAATGCTTGACGTAGTTCACATGGACACAGATATGTCTGAAACTGCTGTCTTTTGTATAGAAATTAATGGCATATTTTTCCACTGTGACACTGGAACTTGCTCACTCTGTATGAAGATACACAAAAAAAAAGTCCAGGCAGCAGTTCTGAGTTTCATAACCTCTGGCGTTTCTCAGATGTGTGACGTTTAATGTTTCCCAGGTGTGTCATCCTCTCAGATGTCTTGGGAGAAACTCACCCGAGGCTATAATTACATACTTTCTGGTTTTTCCTCTTGGAGTTGGTAGTTTCAGAATTGATATCGCTCTAATGGTGGACTTTTCTTGAAATATATGACTATATGCAGTGTTTCCCACACATAAGCTGTATTTGATTGTTCCTTCGTCATCCGCATGACTTTGTGTTTGCCATCCAAAGTTGGTAACATAGGAGCGCCTTGGACGCGGAAGTGGTGCGGTGTAGAACCTCTGAAGTACAACATCCTTTGTCCCCACAACGTGACCCACAGCTTAAACTGTAGATGCTTTGTAAATGCTCACTCTGTCTTTAAGTAACATTTAAATAGATTTCCTTTAATTGCAACTGAAATTGAAGGTCAGTGTAAAAGATTTTATTAAATCTATCCTTAACCCTAAACCTAACCTCAAGGCAAAACCTACACCTACTCCTAACCCTAACCATGATGATGTTAATCAATTTAATACCGCCACGTCCTTGACAATAGAGAGCAAAAGGTCATCCAAGGTAACAAATTCTGGCGTGCTAACTTTTCTACTTCTTCATGAACAGCGATTAAAAATCTCCCTGCCCCTCATAGAAATCGTGGAAATAATTCCAAGGTGCTGAGATTAAAAAATTTTTTTTTTTTTTTATCTGTTGCTGCTCAAGCTGTCTGACGTTTGACACTTTGCTGTAGTCCTATTTAATTGTTTGTGTTTTCTCTTTCTGTTGAAAAATGAAAAGTGCCTCTTTTCAACCAGAATTTCATCCCTACTTTGAAACTACAGCCCTAAAGAACTTTTCAGTAAATATTTCTTTAAAAAACTCAGTTGAATCCTCTCAATTGAAAGGTTCTTTAAAGAACCAAAGCTGTTTTTTCTATGGTATTACTCCAGAGAACCCTTTTTTGGCACCTTTATTTTTTAAGAGTGACTTCAAATGAACTGACCTTTAACTAATGTATTTTTTTTGGTTTATTTTACAGGATCCCCTTATTATGACAACGTGCGCCCGCTCTCTTACCCTGATGCAGATGCAGTTCTCATCTGTTTTGACATCAGCCGACCAGAAACCCTGGACAACGTGCTTCGGAAGGTGAGTATTGCGTCCCATCACACCCACCATTCGATTCATCGGCCGTCGTGGACTCTTACTGCTTCCACTTGATTGGATCAGGACAGTAGCTTCTATTGACACTCTCACAAGGCTTGGCTTTGTATTACGGAGTCAAGTGGTTTGCGAAAAGCAGTCCAGAATTGAGAGGAGGGGGGGAAAGGTCGTACCAAGAGGAGAGGGGATGTGTGGGAGGTCGGGCTGTGCTTTGATTCCCTGGCATTCACGTGAGGAGGATAAATGAGGGGCCAGTGAGGACGTGTTTACATTTGTTCTGAAAGACGTGAAGTCTTTGTGTGGTCAAGTGCTGTGTGACCCGTGATATCACTGAGACTGAGCACGATGCCAGGAATGAAAGAGGGGAGTGGCACATGGGAAAGAGAAGAGTCAAAAGTTAGTTTCTCTGGGAACTCCCTAGTGTTCCAGCAGTCCTGAAGGGCTGGAGTTAAGCACAGTTTGGTGATTTTCATGCTCTGACATGCACTAAACCTGGCAAATGACTGACGAGTTGAATCAGGTGAGTTAAGGCAGGGAAACTGCCAAACTGTGCTGGACCTCAGACCTCCAGGACCTGAACTAATGACCCTTGTCCTAGATCATTCTTTCTTGTGTTAGTTTCCCATATCTAGCACACCTGATTCAACTTATGAAGTAATTAACAAGATCCTCAGTAGGGAAAACAGAAAAATGTGCAGACCATGTTGTTCCCAGACTGGGATTTGGAAGCCTCTTATTTCATTAAGAGAATGAGTCTGGACGAAATTTGTTATTTAGAATATACACTGTCCATCGAAAGTTTGGGGACACTTTCCAGTCAAGCATCTGCACAGATTAGAGCTTGAAATATTTGTCATAAGCAGCATAAGTATTTGTCAGGTTCAGGTTTTCACAGTCTGCCTCCCAAATTTAACAGATTTTACCCTGTATTTTCCCTGCTTTAGATCTTATTCCTTCTTTGTTTTTCCTACTGTTATTACCTTAAAATGCATTTTAATCTGGCATGGTGCAGTCACCATGGTGCAGTCAAGGCCCATGTTTGTCAGAAAAACAAGAAATAACTGATTCAGGAAAGACAGTTTAGTGCAGACAAGGACATTCAGGTGGTTTGGCCCAAATATTTTTTGTGTTCACTGTATTCTGTGTAACACATTCTATGTAAAAACAAATAGAGTTTTAGCATAAAATAGGTTAAGGCTAACATATTGCTATATTAGCACCATGCAGCATGAGAACTGTGCAGTATGGAAAGTTTAACGGGCTAAAACATTGTTTTTTGAAACAACTTCAGCTTCATTTTGGACAGCTGATTTTTTGTATTGTTTTACCTTTAATTTATCTATGACCTAATGTTGGTAATGATATTATTGTCACTACAGGGTAACTGGTGCTATCCTGTGGTGCAAACCATGATGGTGTGGTTTAGGTCGGGATCTGACTGAATTTTATCGGGCTTGGGTTGGGTTTAGACTCAAAACACAATGTTGTATAAAGGGTCAGGTCTCTTTTGGACAGAAAATTCTGTTCTGAGAATTCTTGGTTTTGGACTGAAACCTCTGGCCCGAATGAAGCTCTAGCACAGACAGACCAAAGCACATATTGAAACTCTTTTAACCCAAAGGCGGTAGTTTAAACACCAGAACGGTTTGAGGGCTGATGAGTGCTGACATAACAACAAGGGGATAAAGTGCTTGAGGCATTAGTGATAGGAATAGCACTATCACTATTTACAGTGATGATGTTTTTTATCAAAGCCAACTTATTTTGCTTATTTCAAAATCAACAAATAAAACATGCACATTTGTATTAAAACCTTTTGGAAATTGTCCGCAGTGTATCGTACAGTGGGCGTAACATTGAAGGGAAACAGTTCCAATAAAAGTACCCAAATTAATTCATTCTTTATATGTCATCACCGGTGCTAAGTAAAAGATGATTCAAACATGACCAATTTTAGATGCCACTGACCGATCGGTATTATATGAAAATCAATAAATCTTTTTTTCTGCTCCAGTGGAAAGGGGAGATTGAGGAATTCTGTCCCAACACCAAAATGCTTCTGGTGGGTTGCAAGTCAGACTTGCGCACAGACCTGGCCACCTTTGTGCAGCTGTCCAATGCGATGCCACTGTCCTATGATCAGGTGAGGGCTAGGAAAATTATCACTTATAACATCAAGTATCTTTGGAAATTAATGCTTGCCAATAAAATAGATATTAAGCTATACATTTATTGACTGGGCTTGGATGTTATTCTCTCCCTTTTTTAGGGTTCAAACATGGCCAAGCAAATCTCAGCTCCCTACATCGAGTGTTCCGCACTACAGTCAGAGAACAGTGTGAGGGACATTTTCCATGTGGCTACACTGGCCTGCGTCAACAAGAACAACAAGAACGTCAAACGCCACAAGTCCTCCAGAGCCACCAAGAGGACCTCCCACGTGCCCAGCAGACCTGAGCTGGACTCAATGTCATGTCTGCACAAGACCAAGGCCAAAACCTGCTCTGTCATGTAATGTGAACCACTAAGAAAAGACTCTCAAGAGTTGTTACTTTCACATGGATTCATTTTTCCATCAGGATTTGAAAAAAAAACAAACAAACAAAAAAAAAACATCCATTATAAAATTAATGGAACATGAACTGGGAGATGTTTTTGCACTTTATAAGAATATTCATGGACTCCTCTCCAGCTGTAAGATATATGCGGCTACTCTGAGGCGATTCACTGCACTGAGGCCGGAACACGCGAGACGTGAATTAATGATGATGAAGCTTTCATTGATGTTCCACAGCCTTATTTCCCTTTTTAATATATGCAGCACAGGACTGATGGATTCAAACATTAGGCATCTCTGGCCATCAAGCAGATTTCAAGTAGAAACAGTCTCTGTAGTCTTAATCCTTAGAATTCAAACACACAAAATGACAAGACATGATGGGAGCCTAGACACTATTTTAAGAGTGTCCTTGCGGATTATGTCTTGAGAAAGTCACCCAGTACATGGACATAACTAACACACCTTCAAAGTGTACCACTAATGTCTGAATGGTCTGTAACACTAACCTCAAATATGTGACCCTTGACCAAAGCAAAGCTTGATGAACTGTGGTTTGTCCTCTCAGATCTGACTGCAACCAAAAACCGAACCGACCACGAACAGATGTGGAGAAATTTTTGGTGCCAAGTTTTGTAAATGAAACACGAAGCAATAAATGAAGTGTAACATCATTCCATGCCTGTGAATGCTTCACTGTCTAATTCCTAAGCTTCCTTTCAAACATGATGCTTCAAAAACATGGCAACTAAGAATTAAAACAAGACCTGGTGAATCTATGGACTAGTGTCACATTGTAAACCGTTTCAGTTTAGTGGTTCAGTCAAGCTAATCCAAAAGATTAGAACTATGGCCAATCCAGGCATATGGGTCAGTTATCAGATATACTTAGTCTTAACCAGTTCTGATGAATTGTTTCTTGGTTTTTGCATTCTATTTACACTACTGTAGTAGATGTGACTTAAATGGGTATTATTCACAACCTGCAGTAAGAGGTCTAAAACATCTACACTGGGAAACTATTGAAGCTACACCGATCAGGCATAACATTATGACCACCTCCTTGTTTCTACACTCATTGTCCATTTTATCAGCTCCACTTACTATATAGGTGCACTTTGTAGTTCTACAGTTACAGACTGTAGTCCATCTGTTTCTCTGATACTTTGTTACCCCCCTTTTACCCTGTTCTTCAGTGGTCAGGACCCCCATGGACCCTCAAAGAGCAGGTACTGTTTGGGTGGTGGATCATTCTCAGCAGCAGTAACACTGACGTGGTGGTGGTGTGTTAGTGTGTGTTGCACTTGTACGAGTGGATCTGTGCTGCAGCAGTTTTAAACACTGTGCACTCACTGTCCACTCTATTAGACACTCCTACCTTGTCAGTCCACCTTGTAGATGTAAAGTCAGAGATGATAGCTCATTGCTGCTGCACAGTTTGTGTTGGTCATCCTCTAGTCCTTCATCAGTGGTCATAGGACGCTGCCCACAGGACGCTGTTGACTGGATATTTTTGGTTGGTGGACTATTCTCAGTCCAGCAGTGACACTGAGCACTGCTGTGTCTGATCCACTGAGACCAGCGCAACCACCACGTCACTGTCACTGCAGTGACATGAGAAGAGAATCTTTCTGTTAGATTTGATACATCTAGCTTGGAAATCTTAAACTGTTAAAGCCAGTTGGTTTCTATAATAAAATGGAGGGGAAAAAAGTATTAAAGAAGAGTGTACAAAAATGGAGGGTTTGGTTTAGAACAGCCTTAGCATGCGTGCCAGCTTTTGTGGCTATAGTCCCTAAACTGTAAAAGCAAGGAGGCGCATAAAATATGAAAGTTTTGAGGTGGAAACAGTGTGAAAAGCAGATGAGTTCTCAGTGGTTTTAGGCTGGAAGTTGGAAAAGTAAAAAAAAAAAAATGCCCTACATAAGCCTGTGGAGGGAGAAATGGGGGGGGGTTGGGAGAGTGAAGATTAACTCTGAAAAGCAAGAACAAGTTTTTTGGAAAGTTCTGTGGTTCAAACTACAAACCTGCAGAAAAATTAATTTTTAATTCTAATGTTTAATGTTTAACCCTTAGATGGTTAGAGTTATTGCTGTTTTGGAATACTATTTAAATTCAATTACATAATTCCTTAGTGGCCTACATTTGCATTCGATTTATGTATCGACAGAGAGTCTATCCTGTTTCAACATCAACAAATAACAAAAAAGTGTCAAATATTTAAAGGAAGTCTTCTTGCAAAACAAGGCTGTATGCACAGTTTTCTAATTAGAGAATTTTTATGTAGTAAATTTGTGAGTTTTTTTTAAGGAATATGCCTACATAAATTTTGTTCTTTTGTCTCTCTCTCTCTCTCTCTCTCTCTCTCTCTATCGCTCGCTCTTAATGTTGCTGCATTCAGAATAGCTCCAGAGTTTGAGGAGTGGGTGAGCGTGCCCCTGAATGAAACTGTGGGCAGGGGTCAGCAACATGTGGCACCGGAGACGCTTGTGGCTCTTTTACTGCCCTGTTGCGGCTCCACGGCAGAATACGATTTTTAGGTAAAAATAAAATAATCCTCCTTTGCACTTAAATAAAGCTCTGCTGATCGTTCAAACCCAGTTTTAGGAACAAACGGTCTTAAACACTGTAGTTAATGTAGCCTATATCTGCTAATTCACCAACTTTTGACCCTGAAGATTAGTGCACAGAATGCTGGACATAATAGAAATGTAGACAATCTCAACTAGCTAGTAGCTAACGAAACAACAAAGAGAAAGATTAAAGACGAGCATCGATAATTTGGAGACAAATAGACTTATTTGCGTTTATAAGCACTGGTTTCCAAGCTTGTTTCCTGATACGTTTAATCTGCAATGAGAAACTGACAAAGAAACTGAAAAAACTGAAAAAGTCACAAAGCTGAAGTCAGCTTCTTGTTTAAGTTGTCCGTTTCCACCTTAAATGGTGCAGCAGTTATATTCTGGCACCTCAGGCACCATTTAAGGTGGAACGGGAAAATTTGATCTAGAAGCTGGTGAATGAGAAGCGACTTCAGCCTCGGAAAAATCGAACGTTGAGAGACGTTTTACAAGAAACTGTTGAACTTTTGCGGAAAAGATTCCTGCTGGAGATATGAGAAAAGCAGCTATAGCTTATCTGAAGCTTAAAGCAGAGCATTTTCATTTACATTTTTTAGCCTGTACTAGGACATATAGCACATATTGGACATAAAATGTTGTGGCTCCCAAAGTGGTTTGATTTTTGTTGAAAGGACAAAATGGCTCTTCTTAACTTTTGGGTTGTGACTCCTGACCTAACCTAGCTTTTAATGCAGAGGGTTCCGGTCAGATTTCTCACTCATCTATTTTTTTTTTTATGTGCCGCCACAGACTCTCCGGGTGCTGCACTTCCGCACTTTCAAGCTCCGCCCTTTGTGTTCCGTCAACATTATGTTATAAATTAAAATTTAGAAAATCGATTTTTGACATTTGTGAATTGATTCAGAATCGTTCACGTCCGCATCGCGATGCATCTAAGAATCGATTTTTCCCCCAACCCCTAGCACATACTGAGACATACTTATAGCCAAGATAGTGAAATAGACATAAAATGTTGTGGCTCTCAAGGTGGTTAGATTTTTGTTGAAATGACAAAATGGTTCTTCTTAATATTTGGGTTGCCGACCCTTGTTCTAGGGGTTAATTACATTTGCCAAAAGCCAGAGGAGGAACCATCAGTGCCTACTAAGCCTTTAGAGAAGGCCTAATGATTTCTAGGAAGTAAAAAATGCATTTGTAATTTTAGTTGTTTTTTGTTCAGTAGAATCGTGCTTGTATTTAAACTCTGTAAGAACTACTCTTGTTTCATTGTTAAGTCGGGAAACGCCGAGCGGAAAATTGGCCAATCAGGAATTGTTTTTCTTCATGGTATCTAGGTAGATATACCTAAGTGAGCTCTCCTATTGGTTAGGACTTCAGGAGCTGAAGAGAAGGCCTAACACGCTAGATTAACCATCAGCATAACTAGGAAGCGACAGAGGAATCAACCAATCATGTTTTGATGGGTGGAAGCAATTTATGAGGAAATAAACACTTTTCTAGGCCTTTTGGAAGAACTAGATACTTTTGAAATGTCTTTTAGAAGATTTAAATGTTTATGTTTAATCTAGGAGGGTCACAATCACGGCAGGCTTAGCAATAGGAACTACTAGAATCCTATATAGAAGAGTCATAGAGGTGAATTTTTCCTCATGTTTTGACCAAGTTTTGACATTATGGCTCGAACTGAAGGCCTCGCTTTGGTAATTTTGGACCATTTCATTTGAAGCATTCATTCTCAGATGTTCACACAATGTCATGGGCAGCTTGCTCTTGGTAATAATTGCCACAGTGATTCAATTTATAACCTCCCATCAACATGCAGGAAAATAATTTATTAGGATGCTGCGTCTGTGAACTGAGGCTGAGCTCTTTTCACCAAAGGCTGTCTGCCTCTTGCTGTTTCTCCTTTTGCTTTTGGTCTCAGCAGGGGCTGGTGGCGCGTGTTGGGTAATGGACGGCTCTTCGGGTTACACGCACTCTGGCTGAACTCGGTCTGCTTCCTCCACCTGAGTCTGCTTTCATCTTATTCCACTGAAACGAAGCGCAGCAACCTGGAAAAACCGGAGATGATACTTGACATGTTTTGCATACTAAAGTCTGTAGGATATGTGGAAATAAGCAGTGCTTTTTGGTAAGTTTCAAACTTAACTTGCAGGTGAAGTAGATTCCACTCATTTTTCAACATCTCTACATTAAAAAAATAGTTGAGGTGTAAACAAAGTCATTGATCTAAGGCAAAGTTGTCCACAAAGAACTTCACTGGTGATTCACTAGTGGTTTTCGATAGTAAATAAAATGGCTATATTTGTGTTGTAAACTTAGCGATCCCTGGTTCCCATCACCACCACTGTAAAGAAATCTGAGTCTCTAAAATGAACCATTTCACACCAAACCACTCTGAATGACTTCTAAATTATTTGCCAGCAACCAAAACAACAGTATATGCCTACCGACATTAAATCTATCCATTTGGTTTCATTAGTTTGTAGCACTTACACTTTTACAGTTTCTTACATTAGGCAGTTTTTAGTTCTTTATAAGCTCCTCATGTAACACCTGATATGGTTCTCCAAGACTCGAGGAGCATCAGAGTGGAGGAACCAGGTGAATCTGATTAGAGCTGCAGTAAAACTCTGCAGGAGAATTAACGGGAGCTCAACTCACTAACAACCACTCTTTAGCCAAACCCTTTTGTTTTGTGTAAATAAACACTTTACTGTTTGTAATTATCAGGTTAATTTTTTACAAAATTAGTGTTGCTTCCAGATTTTGATTGGTGGGGTACAGCAGAGATATAGATTAGGGCTAATTATTCTGTGGAAGCATATATAATTAAAACCCATTATAGACCAGTCTACATACATCATACAGTCTATATGTCCAAAGGTTTGTAAACATCTCTTCTAATTAGTGAACTAAGCTACATTAAGGTACACCCATTGCTGTTCACAATTACATAATCTCCATAGAAAAGCATTAACCAATAGAATGGGACGCTCTGGAGTAGCCACATATCAGCTTAAGGCCACCATGCACGTCAAGGGTCGGCTAGAGGGGTATAAAGCCCCCCGGCATTGTGCTGTAGAGCAGTGGAACTGCATTCTCTGGAGTGATGGAGCTCCATCCAGTACCTTTGGGACGAGTTGGAGTGATCCAGAGCTAATCATCCAACATCAGTACCTGACCTCACTAATGCTCTTGTGGCTGAATGCAATCAAATCATCACAGTGCAGAAGAGTAGATAGTAATTTCTTACACAGCTGGAGAATTAGCATGCCATTTATTGGTATACCATGAGAAATGAGTCATATAGGTCTTCATCTTCATTCCCTTATTGACAATATGTAGTCATAAACATGCTTTACTCACTGCAGATGTGCACCACCTGAACGGCAGCCAGTATTTTATCCTTCAAAGAATACGCTGCAGCTCATGTGAGAACAGTGCTGTGTTCCATTGAGCTCTACTGACTGGATGGTAATTGAACCTGCGGTGCTGTTTAATGTATCACTGCTTCCTCTCAGACTTCCAGCTGACATTTTGGCAGCTTTCCCCTGCTTTTGTGTTGTCTACCTCGAGTGCGCTTACTCAAGCTCGAG
Source organism: Colossoma macropomum (assembly GCF_904425465.1). Taxonomy (NCBI): domain Eukaryota; kingdom Metazoa; phylum Chordata; class Actinopteri; order Characiformes; family Serrasalmidae; genus Colossoma; species Colossoma macropomum. The sequence continues at coordinate 37,413,971 of NW_023494784.1, forward strand.
TAAGAGGTGAATGGACTTAAAATTGCTTCCTTATATGTGGCTGATTGCTTTCCTAAATGCCACAGTACAGTAAAAGCACTGATAGTGATGGCTAATGGTCCATCCTATTGCACTATATACGCAATTTAGGGTTTTTCTGTGCTTAAATCTGTCTGTATTTGATTATAATAGAATAGTCGCTGAAGTGGATGGTGTACATGGTGCCCATATTTTTACATTTGGTACTGTAAAACTGATTACAGTATGCATAGACAGGTGCAATCTGGAATGTGATTGGGTGATGTTGTTCTGTGATATTAAATGTGTATCAAGTGTAAAAATCTGATTGGCAGGGCCATACATTGGAAAATGGTCAATATACTTACATATGACCACATACATCAGCTGCATCCTGTGTTAATGCAGCAAGTTATTAATAGCCGTTGTCTTGTTCTTGGAATTATCTCTGACTATAGACTCGTTACCCATCTACAGTGGCTGGTGGAAGAATTGTTCATTGTGTTTATCCTTAATGATAAAATATTAATATTTTTATATAGTTAGCTGACGCCAAACGTGATTCATTCAATGATGTTGAAAGTTTTATTTCATTAAATTTAGACAAGCAGAGTGTAAAAAGAGCTTAATCTTGATGTTTATTGGTGTTCTCGCGGTAACACTTTACTTGAAGAGTGTCTACATAACACATTCATAACATCTCACATAAACTCTTCATAACATGTTAATGAATGTTTAAATCAACATTTACAAAGTATACATGTTTTACATGGATATTAAGGTGCACTACTATACCATTTTCATAAGATATATTTTTCGAAATATAGTCCTCATTTTATTTTTAAAAAATATATTGTTTTTAGTATATTATTTTAACTCTAGACACACATTTTCTAAGCTGCTTATCCTTTAGGGTCACTTGGGGGGAGGCGCTGGAGCCTATCCCAGCTGTCACTGGGTGGAAGGCAGGATACGCCCTGGACAGGTCGCCAGTCCATCGCAGGGCAGACACACAGACGTATACAATTACACACATTCACACCTAGTGGCAATTTAGAGTGTCCCGTTGGCCTTAACGCATGGCTTTGGACTGTGGGAGGAAACCCACGTCGACATGGGGAGATCATGCAAACTCCACACAGAAAGGACCCTGGTCACCCGGCCGGGGAACTGAACCCAGGTCCTTCTTGCTGTGAGGTGACAGCGCTACTCACTGCACCACCTAGTTCTGGACAGCCAAAATAAAAATTACCTTTGGCCGCCAAGTGCTTTGACACTCAGGCATGTTTCACCTATACTGTTGATTTGTTTTTATATTTAATTATTTTTAAGAAATCTATTTGATGGCTCAGGCATTAACACTGTTCTCCAAACTAGCTCACAAGATATCTACTACTTTTTGTATGAATAGATAAAATAAAAAATAGGCTCCAGCAATCCTGAGACCCAGAAGGATAAGCGGCTTAGAAAATGTGTGTGTATTTATGTTTGTTTGAATTTATTCTAATGATATATGGTGCTTTTAATGGCACAAACACACTTATTGGCAAGATAAGTATCTTTAAGTAATGTATTTAAGTTATCATATTTGCAACAGCTAATCACAGCAACTCTCCATCGGATTCAGTGCACTGCTTTTAGCCAATCAGCGGCACAGGAGAAAACAGCCTTAACCAATCAAAAGGCCATTACTAATCTCTCTGCGGTACCCAGCTGTTTTGTCATGTATTTGTTTATCTGTCTTCCAACTTACACTCATTCATGTTTAGCAGACTAAAGGTTCTCCACAAGGGGAGCTATTAGCACTTAAGTAGCTTTTGTGTGCATCATTAGAATGGAGGAACTTGCATAAATAACAATTATGTAAACTGTTGATGTTGATATGAGAAACATTTGTGTCATTAGCTTGGTTGTGGATGACTATGGGCCTAATACAGAGTATTAATGCAGAGTATAATACAGGTTATACAGAAGAAATATCACAGATGCCTCTTCTGATACCTCTTCATTTGAGCCCTCACTACACTGACAATGTAGAAGATAATGCTAATGAAACAAATGCTAAAAATAACTGATCCAAGCACTTAGCTCTCATAAAAATGCCCCTTTACTGCATTACATTTGTAACTGCTAGAGCAGAGAGACCTAGTTTCATTGGGGAGGTTAACAGTTTAATACCACATCATATTAAACTCCTTTTTCGGTTTTGCTAATAACACCCTCCAGGCAGATTCCTGCTTTAACTTATGCGTTATGTGCTTTTAAGCTGCTGCTGCTGCTGCTCGTCCCAGCGATTTGTTGAGAGACAATAAAAAAGAGATTATGCAACACTGAACAACCATAATCAACATGAAGATTCGCCCACCGATTACAGTTTAATTATTATTCCTTATGTTGTCAGCAGACGCTGCCAAGAGGAAAGATACTGGCACAGCCATGGAGCCTGCACAGTGCATTGTAATAAGAAATTCTTTGTAGTGATTTGAGTTTGAACTGCTGTACATCGTTTCCTCAAACCGTGTTTGAGGCTGGCTGATAACAAATGCAGAATTAGCATTTCTTTGCACTCATAAAATGATTCATTAGGCCTTAGATATGCACTTAAAAGCTTGAAATTAGTCCATTATTGGGGTTATGCTGGTTAAAGGATATTAGAATAACTTTAGCATGGCTCCAACCCAAATTTCTGTGTTAATGAAATACAGCCAGCAGCTAAAGGTTGAAACTACAATGCAATATTTTTCTTAGTATATTTAAACTTTTAACATGCTGTATGCATTTGTCAGTACATTCACTTTGGAAAGCCAGTATAAAAGAATAACTGGTGCTTGCTGTCATCTAGTTATCCTTACTGCAGAATTGTAGGTTGTAGGAAATGATTAAGATAATTAATCATGGTTAACTGCCTTACTTTGCTATATTACTATATTTTACCTTTTCAACTTATTGATTTTTGTAAAAATATGTGCTAATTCCAAATCTGATGCCTGCAACACATTTAAAAAGGTTGGAACAAGGACGATGTAAGACTTGGAAGTGTGTGGAATGATCAAAAACACCTGTTTTGGAACCTCCCACATGTAAACAGATGATAAGGTAACAGATAATATTATAAATATTTGGGTATAAAATAAGCATCCATGAAAGACTCTGTCACTGATTTGTGAAAAACCTGTGTAAGCGAATAGTTCAGCAATATTTCTCAATGCACAGTTATAAGGAATTTCACCAACAGTCTGAGAAAGCGTAAACCAATATTAAATGTGACACATAAAACGGACATACTTCTGTAATAAAATGAACCACGCAGGCTTGAGAATACTTCAGAAAACCCTTTGAAGTAGACACAGTTCCTTGCTGCATCTAAAAAAAAAAGCAAGTTAAGACGCTACCACACAAAGCAGAAGCTACATATCAACAACAACCAGAAACGCCGCCGACTTCTCTGGGCCCAAGCTCATCTGAGATGGACTGATGCAAAGTGGAAATGTGCGCTGTGATCTGACGAGTGTACCTTTCAGAGTGTTTTTGAAAAAATAGATAGACTATCCTAAGTTTTACCAATGCAAAGTTCGAAAGCCAACATGGTGGGTAACCCGTCTGTGAAGACACCGTAAATGTTGAGGGGTACGTATGCATTTAGGAGCAACATATGCTGCCCTCTAGATGACGTCTTTTTCAGGGATGTCCCTGCTTGTTTCAGCAAGACAATGGCAAGCCACATTCTGCATGTGTTACAACAGCATAGCTTTGTAGTAAGAGTGTGCATGTGACATGCTTGCAGTCCAGACCTGTCTGCCATTGAAAATGTGTGGTCCATTATGAAGCACAGTGTATGACTATGGAGACCTCGGACTGTTGAGCAGCTGAAGTGTTATATCAAGGAATAATTGGAAAAAATTCTGCAACATCAACAATTGGTGTCTTTAGGTTCCAAATGATTACTGAACATTGGAAGAAAGGAGATGTAACACAGTGCTAAACATGCTCCTGTCCCAAGTTTTTGGAACATGGAGAGATTAAATTTAGAATAAGTGTGTATATACAAAGAACAATAAAGAGAATAAGGTAAAACATACGTACTATACACCGATCAGACATAACATTATGACCACCTCCTCATTTCTACACTCATTGTCCATTTTATCAGCTCCACTTACTATATAGGTGCACTTTGTAGTTCTACAGTTACAGACTGTAGTCCATCTGTTTCTCTGCATACTTTGTTAGCCCCCTTTTACCCTGTTCTTCAGTGGTCAGGACCCCCATGGACCCTCACAGAGCAGGTACTATTTGGGTGGTGGATCATTCTCAGCACTGCAGTAACACTGATGTGGTGGTGGTGTGTTAGTGTGTATTGCGCTGGTCTGAGTGGATCAGACACAGCAGTGCTGCTGGAGTTTTTAAACACCTCAGTGTCACTGCTGGACTGAGAATAGTCCACCAATCAAAAATATCCAGCCAACAGCGTCCTGTGGGCAGCGTCCTGTGACCACTGATGAAGGACTAGAGGATGACCAACACAAACTGTGCAGCAGCAGATGAGTTATCGTCTCTGACTTTACATCTACAAAGTGGACTGACAAGGTAGGTGCGTCTAATAGAGTGGACAGTGAGTGGACACAGTGTTTAAAAACTCCAGCAGCACTGCTGTGTCTGATCCACTCAGACCAGCACAACACACACTAACACACCACAACCACCACGTCAGTGTTACTGCAGTGCTAAGAATGATCCACCACCCAAAGAGTACCTACTCTGTGAGGGTCCATGGGGTCCTGACCACTGAAGAACAGGGTAAAAGGGGGCTAACAAAGTATGCAGAGAAACAGATGGACTACAGTCTGTAATTGTGCACCTATATAGTAAGTGGAGCTGATAAAATGGACAATTTATTTATGCTATGTTATGTTATGAAGTACATTTGATATCAAGAAATGACAAATGTAGCAAAAATATAAAAGATGTCTTTTCTATCTGCAAAACAAGACTGTATACTACAATACATTTATCTCATTCAGATCATAATCATAAAATATGTCCTCCTCTACTTACAGACACAAATATGACATGATTTGAATGCTTATTTAATGACCTACAAGTGAGAAATAATTAATATTAGATTTCACCATGCTATTGCTAGTGCTAACAGCAGCTTCTAAAGGATAAAATATAAAGGCTAGTAAGGACAGGCTATGAGGCCATGCTAACCGGTCCCCACTAGCTTTCATTCACTGTTCTTCAGGGTGAACTGTTACTTTAATAGAGAAACAAGCTTGTGGTGAGGGTGGGAGGGTTGGTGGGGTGGGTGTCCGCATTCCATATAGGTCTGTGTTTGAATAGACAGAGATGAAAGGGAGTTCTCCGCTGAGTGAATAGAGGAAGAAATCCCTAAAAGAAACATCCGGATTCTCAAGACCTCCAAAACCGCTGCCAGGGAATGAGATTTCTACACAAGCTGACACTGCAAATTCCTTTAGAGGAAGGAATAATATACAAAAAACCCCCAGCTTATATAAGATCCCGCCCAAATCAAATCGGAGCCCAGCACCTGACAGGGTTTTGTAAATATGGAAATGCACCACATTATCAAAGAAAGCATGTGGCGAAGGCCGCAAAGAAAACTCACACAGACTGGCTTCGCTGTTTGGAAATATTCTATAACAAACATGCAGCACTTTCTGGACTGAACACCTGGACTGTAACAACATGAATCTCATTTAGCTTCCAGACAGCTGGCAGAAATGCAGAAATGTTTTACCCATCATGCACTGCTCTACACCTCTGGTACTGTTCATGACCACGCTGTGGTAGAAACCTCTCAGGCTGGGCAGCTAATTAGAGCTGAGAACGTTTCCCTCTCAGTCGGAGGACAGTGAGTTTAACAAAGCCCGCAGGAGCTCTCACACACACGTTTGTTTGTATTCCTACCTTTCTGGGGTGTTTCCATGATCCATGAGGCCTCTGGCACCAGCATCTTAGGAGACCCCCTCCCCCCCCAAACTCTAACAATAACACTAAATGAATATCTGCAATGTGCTATTGTGCACTATCAGCAATGCGATTTTTCTTTTTTTTTGTTGTGAGAATAAACAAAATCAGCCTTATTAGTGATTAATGTGTGATTGTTTCTACACTGCAACACAAACTTGCTGTCCTCTCACACATCACACATGGCAGCAACAAAAGCAATGATAATATATGATATACATAATGTAAAATCAGTGATAGCTTGAGTGGTTTGGGAACACTTATTGTATTATTTCATTTATTTAGTCATTTATTAAGTCATATTTACTGGCTATTTATTCATCTAATGCTTAGATCCGCAGTAGATTGCCCCAAGTATTTGAGCACCCTCTGACCTTGTGATTTGTGGCCCCCCAAGGCCCTGGCAGTCAGAGGCCCCTGGGCACTGGCCCCAGTAGCCCGATCAGTAATCCATCCCTAACCCAGAGGTCGGCAACCCAAATGTTAAGAAGAGCCATTTTATCCTTTCAACAAAAATCAAACCACCTTGAGAGCCACAATATTTTATGTCCATTTTACCATCTTGGCTGTAAATATGTCTCAGTATGTGCTGATGTACTAGTAAAATATAATAGAAATGAAAATGCAGACTTTCTTTGCTCTGCTTTAAGCTTTAGCTCAGCTATAGCCACTTTTCTCGTGTCTCTGGCAGGAAACCTTTCCGCAAAAGTTTAATAGTTTCTTGCAAAATGGCTCTCAATGTTTGACTTTTTACGAGGCTGAAGTCAGCTTTTCATTGGCCAGCTTCTTGTTCGAATTTTCCCATTTCACCTTAAATGGTGCCTGAGACTTGTACACCATTTAAGGTGGAATGTTAAAATTTGAACAAGAACAACTTTTTAGTGTTTGACAGTAAATAAGTCTGTTCGTCTCCAAATTCCAAAATGTTCCTCTTAAATCTTTCTCTTTGCCTTTTCGTTAGCTACGAGCTAGGCGTTAAAGGGTGAATTAGCAGATATAGGCCATATTAACTCCAGTGCTGAAGACTGTTTAGTGTTAGATCGATCAGCAGAGCTTTATTTTACTGCAAAAGAGGATTACTTTATTTTTACCTACAAATCTAAATCTGCTGTAGAGCCACAACAGGGCAGTAAAACAGCTGCAAGTGGCTCCGGAGCCACATGTTGCCGACCCCTGACCTAACCCAACCCAAACCTTAACCTTAGCCTCCGAAAGATCAGCTTATTTTTTCTAAAAGCTGCAGGTTTGTGTTGAAAACAGGCCTGCAACCTGCAATTACGTCTATTATCAGTTAATCTCTCAACTGTTTTACTGATTAACTGACTCATGATTGATTTTCCTTTTCATTGAGAAATAAATAAAAATATGGCACATCTGAACCTGAAAATTCACAATTGAAATATTAAATTGTTTTTGATTACATCACTATTGTACAGTCATGTGCAAAAGTTTTGGTGCTCTTATTCAAATGACATTTCGTTGATTTTGTAAGCAAAAACAGTGCGTTAACACATCCTCTACAGCCAGGGTGTCCGGTCTGATCCATAAAGGGCTGGTGTTGCTGCAGGCTTTCATTCCAATCATGCAGGAGCTCACTTATCCACTGTTTGAGGACTGAGACTAACTGATTAAACAAACGGAATCAGGTGTGTTTCTGTTTGTTTGCAATGAAAACCTGCAGCCATGCTGACCCTTTTTGCTCTACAGAGAACACACTTGTGCACATTTTAATGCACAGTTTCTGTTTATTTGCTGAATTTAACATTTTAGGGGAAAAATAAAACATAAAATGTGGCCTGGGCAAATGTTATGGAGCATTTTACATTGTGTGTTTTATTTTTGTGCAATATGTTAGACTCAGCAAATAAATAGTAGTTGTTCACTAGAATTTGCAGAAAAACTGCATATTTAAGTGGCTTCTCTGTTGAGGATTTTCACAACAAAATGAACAAAAATGTAATTTTCCCCTGGGGTGTTCAGACTTTTGCAGATTTATTTATCTGTTGAAACTGTAGCTGAATCAAATGTATTGATGAATTCAAGAAATTAGAGCACAATTGAAACAATTGTTATTTATTCACTAAAGTCTCCAAACACTTAAATAAATTAGGTGCCACTACAGTATACACTTATGAATGGTTTATAATGAGCTTATTATTGTTTTTTTATTAGGTCATAAGCACCTTATAAATTTTAAAAAGTAGTTATAACACATACATTAAAAATGGACCAGTGACCTGTTCAATCTGATGAAGGTATAAGGGGGAAGATGAAGAGTTTATGATGTAATATGAAACCATTAATAAACACATTTTATTTCTAGTCTAATTATAAAGTGAAAAATTAAAAGAAAAAAATTAACCCTACAACATAAGAACTGACCATAAACATAGTTATGGTCTGTCACAAGGTGTCAAGATTGTGTTCAGTAATAAAATAGTGTCATATTACCATCATAATACTTGGTACTACGACGGCTTATATATACTTTTTTTCTACATAATTTTTGCATGTACTCTAAATAGACATCAAGACATCAAACATTATAGCTTTTGTCAGGACAGTTAATATTAATCCAGAATTATAAGAGTGCAAATTTACCAATTTCCACTGGCATTTCTTCGTGAGGTGGCCTAGGACCCCCAGACCCCCCCTGGAGCTTTGCCCCTGTGTGGGACACATTTGGTCCCCACAAAGTGGGAAATACATGGACACACACACACAGTCTCTTGTGCAGCAGTTAGGGTTCTGATATTGATATCTCTGGTGTTTCATTTCAGTCCCGCTGTAATCTCCTGACGAGTTTCTGAATTATGATCCTCTGGCTGTTAAATCTCCATTCAAAAGATTCTGATTCTCCTTTGCATGAATAACTCGTAAAGCAGTGTCTTCCAAAAAAAAGACGAAAAGTACCGTATTTTACCTACCGGCAATCTGAACAAGTGGTGATGTCTTCAGGCAACATGATTATGTTTAGAGAAGCTAGAAGGACATTCTGCCACCTGAGACTGTCTGCTTGAGGGCAAGTACGATAACCAACGTATCTGCAACTTCCTGTGCTTTTGCTAAACATGTTAGTCCTGTTTTACAGTATTTTGCCTGTTAATTACATCCATAACTCAAGTTCAGTTTGAGTTCTTCTAAGTAGGTCAATTTCAACAGAATTTCTCCACTTGTTTGCTCCACAAAGAACTACGTGTTAGAAATAATTCACCACACTTGGACTTGATAGTATTCATACTCAGACCTGTCTTAGTTTTGGCCAGTGGTTTCACCAAATTTAGTCTCTGGTCTTGATAGAGACTAACTATTCTTTAAAAAATATAAATATTTGTTAGTATTTTCTTTCTTTTAACCATCACCAAGTCATGCTCAAGCAATTCAAATCCTCATTTTGCATTTCATTTAGACCGAACATCAAGAAACTCAGGATGCTAATGCATAAAAATCTTCTTAAAAGAATAAACAGTTCCACACATCTGATTGAATCTGCACTTGAAATGGACTGTTGGAGCCAGATTGTACACATTCAGTTGATACTACGTTTATGTTTTTGGTAGAACAGGTCATATTTTATGTGAATATGTGATTTGAGATTGATGAAGAGCTATTAATATATGTACAGTTTTGTTTTGAGAAAAAAAGTCTTTGCATTTTTGTGTCAATTCCTGCAAATGCAAATGTCATTCATTACATAACTATGTAATTGTTTGTTTAAAACTTATTTCAGTCTATAACTTTATTTAAACAGTCTAGGAAAATGAAAGTAATAAGTCTAAAATTCGACAGTTGTATGGAACAGTTTAAACCACTCCCCTTCATATTACGTTTTGTGGATTTTCTAAGTGAAAACGAGTTAACAAGTCCTCTACAGGACCTATTTCTGTGGAGAACTGTTGATGAATGAGGCCCAATGTCTTTTTACTTGCTGAGTTTAATATATCAGAAAAAAATAAAACATAAAACATAAAATACACCATAACTTTTACACAGACCACACACACACACACACACACACACACACACATATATATATATATATATATATATATATCACTGCTGTCAGAACAAAACCTCCATTTCGTCATTTTTCAGTTTTTGAAAATGGTTTTCGTTTTGAGTTTTGATCCGACAATGGCGATCAAAACCTTATTGATTAAAATCTTATTGTTTTTACATTTTTCAAATGCTTTTTAAGATTTCCTCCCCGCTTCCAACATTAATAGAACATGTAGGACAAAGAAATCCAAATTTGGGGCATAAACACTGCAAGGCGAATAGTCTGTGTATAATCTCTTCCTAAAGCTGTTACTCCACCAGCATAAATGCAAATTATCTTGGATATTTTTAATTAATATGATGAAATAAAATATTTGTTCCTTGGAAATCTATTATCAGATGAGCTACGACTCTCTGTGTGTGAGACGTTGTGACTCTGTGTTGAGCTGCTGGTGAGTAATGAGGCGGGGAAGTAAAGGAGTGAGAACCCCCTGCTATGAAAAACCATTCACACTTCTCCACAAAGATGACTTTGCCAAGAAAAAACGTACAACTGCAGCTTTCTTCATATCAGACAACAGCATTTAAACACAGTAACAACTTCTAATGAAGAAACACTGTAATAAATCTTGACCTGATTGCTCACCTACAAAGACCAAAATCCAGTTTCCATTAACATATATTCCATCAGTATTCCAGCAATCCCTCCTAGTTCATCAGGAGAACCTCTGTAACATGTCTAAATTGCATTTTATGGCTTCTGTGAACAGGTGTTGAGAGAGGCTGCTGTAATTTTGATATTCGTGCTGTGGGCACCAGTTTAATTTGTAGGCAGAGTTTACCAGCAGGGAAAATAACTGATAAGAACCTGAAATCCCTGTGGCTGCAGAGCGTAGCTGTAGGCAATCCAGTGCTGGTTCTCCATCTCCATGCTTGACCTCACTTAGGTGAAGCTCATCATCCATTCAGCCCCGCACCCATCTCCTCCTCTGCTGTCCGAAATGCCAGCGACTCCCTTAGGACATCCCAAAGCAAACCATCCCCAGACAGCCCCCCACCATTCAGAAGGTCAAATCCACCCCCCCACCACCTTACATTCCTTCCAACCACTGCTAACCTCATACCCAACAGCGGCTCAACAAAGACGTCTCCATTGTATCAAGAAAACCTCACTCTGAGGCCATAGCAAAAAACATTCTTAATATAACGTCTGTCGCCCCTTCCAGGTTGCAGTTGTGGGCAATGACAAAAGCAGACGTGACCCTGTTGATAAATGTAAATGTAATTTTGTGGAACTGCAATGTGTGCAAAATTACTCATATCCTTTTTTTTGCCTGTGGTTTTTCCACTGCGGTCCACTTATGATGTTTGTGTGGCTTAATGCACCAAAAATAGTCCCAATTTTTCTTGACATGACCATTTTCCAACCTCTCTTTACCCCTCATAGTTAAACAGGTTGTTTTGTTACTTTGCCTTTAAGACAGATATATGCAAATGAGGTATGTTCTGATTGCCCTGCATTGTGCCTAATTCAAAAAGTCCTCTCCTTACAACTCCATTGTGAGTGGGCGGAGTTAACTGCTGTAGGATGAACATCGCTGCTGTCGGAACAAAACGTCATATCTCAAAAATGGTAACTTTACAGGAGAAGGAAAAAACACACTTCACTTTTAATGTAAGTCAATGAAACCAAGTCATTTGAGGCTGTTTCTTTTGGTCCATTCACCACAAAATGTACACACAATGTAAAGGGCAATTGGCCTTTTTTTAAATAATGTCAAGAACTGAAAATCGACAAAAATGGAGATTTTGTTCCAACAGCAGCGATATGCAGAAAAATGCAAGTGCACTGATTTTCATGACCGCATGAAGAAAACATGCGGAAAAGTTGTTAACATACTAAATCCAAGTTTCTTAAAAAAAAAAAAAGTGGGAAAAATTCAGTGTTTTATGTTGTGGTCCCTTTAAGTACAAGTTATTATTTTTTTCAAGAAATATTTCTGATATTTCAAATGCAACCAACTTCTAAGACTGAACTTTGGAGGTGTGGCTGCAGGTTTCTTTCATAAACTGAAGGTAGAAGAGTCTTGAAAAGAATGGAAACTGTAATAAAGAGTGGACACACTAAAAACTGAAACATCTGATATTGTATTTAGTTGTTGAGGTTTCTGTGTCATTTTCTGTAAAATATATATTTTCTACTGTACCAGAAATTTAATAAATGAGGAGTGGTTCGAATCACATTTGAATCATAGACCAAAATCAATAAAAAGAGCTACTGACATCTAAGAGTTAATGTAATGAGATTTTATTCCACTTCTGTCGGTCTATATAAAGAGCAGCTGCCATGTTCACATAAACAAAAACATATCTATGAGGTTTTATTATGATAACAATGATATACCTGCTTATTGCACCCAAATCATCACATTTTACCAGCAGATGTGGAAACTTAGCAGGTTCTGTGACGAGCAGATCCTCTACACTCACCTCTGCAGTGGTGGATGGATGCTAGATTGCTGCCTCAGGGATGATGGGTAGTGGTGACCCATGTGTCTGACCTCTACTCCTGCATAATTCAGCGGCTGCTGCGGCAAAGAGCAAACATTATTAACACTGAGAGAGAGTGTGTGCCCAGACTGTTGCCGAAAGCGACCTCTCCATCCGGCACAGCTCACGCAAACAGAAGAGAATTAAACCTCAGAATTCAGACTTCATGGCTTTAACCATTTCACTGCTGAGCATAAATTCTTACATTTAATGTAGATTTCAGGCAGCGAAGTTTCTCATCTTTACAAAAATATAATACTCCTTAAAAGGGAATTTTAAAAACCATATAAATTAGTCATAAATTGGGATGTAAACAGAGTCATTCAGAGTGGTTTGGTGTGAAATGGTTCATTGTAGAGGCCCAGATTTCTTTACAGTGGTGGTGATGGGAACCAGGGGTCACCATGTCTACAACACAAATATAGCAATTTTATTTACTATCCAAAACCGCCAATGAACCCAAACGTGTCTTCTGAGCTTCTGTGGAATGTTGATGATTGTAAAATAGTGGAAAATCTGAAAAATAAGTTTTCTTTGGGGACTAATTTTTATAACAACCTGCATGTACTTCTCCACCATGAAATAGTTTAAAAACATGTATTTTAGTTTGAAACCTGGCTTTAGGGAGCATATTTGTAATCGGTTTGTGTAATAACTTTCTGTGAGGGAGCTTTAAGAATCATTAAATGCATCGGACGTCTGGTTCCTATCACCACCACTGTAAAGAAATAATAGTCAGCAAGTTTCTTTAGAATGGCGCACTTCAGGTTAGTCCACTCTGAATGGCTTTGTTTATGTCTTAACCATTTAATTACACAGAAATTTTGAAAAATCGGAATTCCTGTTAAACCGTTTAAATGCCAAGGCCCCACCAGAGGGCCCAAAGTTTTGTTACACACTTCAGTAACCTCAGAACAGCTCAAACAGTTTGTACTAAAGTCCCCATAGTTACTGCATAATCAACCTAAGCATGTAATAAGCCTGGGATTCTAAGGGGTTAATAGTTTGTGGAAAAGACAGCTGCACCACTCGGAAATCAGAAGACTTATATATTTACTGAGACATACATACATATTTATATAAATGTAAACTTCTACATGCCTTTGAGATTTAGTTCAAACTCACAACATTAATAATAAAACACACCTAACAAATGACAACACACAAAGCCAAATGTTTCAAGTCAAGCTGGAACCCTTTACCTTGTTAATTCATGTCCCTGGCCACATTAAGCATGATCCATCACACTATAGCATTTAAAAGACAAAATTCCCATAATTTTTCATCAAAATGGAATAACTTTTGCGCCACATCCAAAACGGAAAAATAATAGTAGCCAATAATACTATATTTTACATCCTGATGAGATCTGATTTTACTTTTCCTGCATAAAAACCATGTCAACACCTGTCGTTTCTGTTACTATAAGAGTGGACAAGCCTGGCCTGGATACTGTCATCAGCCTGGACTGCTTAAAGGCTCTTGTTTTGTGGCTAACCTCAGCCTCGTGTATCCTCCATCTTTCGTTTCCTTGTTTATTCTCCCACTCGTTTGGTTGGTATGGTGTAGTGGGGAACATCTCTGCTTTCTATGGTGTAGACTGCGGTTCTAATCCCCTGTCTGGGCAAGCACCCTACACTATACCAGTAAGAGTCCTTGGGCAAGACTCCTAACACTCCATTGCTTAGATCCATCTCTGAACACCTCCAAATGTAGTTTAACCCGAACATAATCCGCTTACAGTGTTCAGGGTGTTTAAACCTGGCCTAACAACTTTGGTTTGTCTGTAGTTCATATAGCATGTTTGCCAGCTAGCTAGCATAATAGCTAATCCAGCTGAAGTTTTAGTACGATTTAAAGAAATGTGATCTGAAATTTACTAAAACTTCAGCTAGATTAGCTGACCACTTCAGCTAAGTTAGCTAGTGTGCTAACTAGTATACATCCAAACTACACGCAAGTTGTTTTCCCTCTCTTCTTAAAACACAGCACTTACTGCACGTAGCGGATGTTCTGTCCATCAGACTGAAGGTTTTTCTATAATGAAAGGTTCATTATTTGAAGCCATTTTGAACCCGGCGCTGCTGCAAGCTGCATTACAGTAATGACTGGGCCTTTAGGTTGGTGGTCCTGATTTAATCGTTTTCTTTGTAATTTCAGTCTTAAATCTCAAGGAAAAGTTGAATCGAGAGTCAGTTAATGGCGAGTCCAAGTCGAGTCGCTGTTTTGAGTCCACACCTCTGCTCCATTATTAAGCAAAACGCGCAGATAGCTGGGGGCATTTAGGACCCTGATCGTCGACCTCAGTGCACAGATCAGTCTGTCCTATAAGAACTTAGCATTTGTTCTTAATGTGTCTTTAAATAAGTCAGCAGCCTCATAAATGTTATAAATAAAACACTGAGATTGAGTGTCGGGGCCGCGCTCTGAGGAAGTTATGAGTATGGAACCATCAGTCTTCCTTCGCTTAATCATCAATCACATCTCTCTCTCTCTCTCTCTCTCTCTAATACAGCCTATGGCCCTGAGGGTGCAGGACGTCATATTGGCACACACACACAATTCAGCGCTGAATTATTCTCCGATCCATCTTTATGCCGCTGACAACTTTATGTGGAGACCTCTGAAGGTGAATAAATATTGAGATGGAGAACTTATTGAAGGGACAGCCTATGCGGACAGTTGTAAATTCATCTCCCGCAGATATGGTGCTTCGCCCAGCTCTGATTTCCTCGGTGGCTGAACTTTCTGATAGGTCTGCTTCAGGCAATCTCAGTGCTTCCCAGCACTCTTAGTGTGAGATTGGGAAACATTTGTATGTCAGTTTCTCGTTAGGGCCCAAGTACTGTATATAGCAGCTAATGATGACTAAATGACTAAAAATACCAACTTCTTCACATTTTTTTTGCAGTGCAGTGCCAAATTAGGGCCCATATTTCTGTAAATACAGCAAAACTGTAAGTGTGTTCAACTACATCCACTGCGGTACGTTATAAATATAGTAAAGCATCTTATTGGCAACAGCAAATTCAAGCTTCCAAATGAGTTCTTGAAAGCTTTCTCAAAAATACTCATTTATTGTGAATATACAGTACTTTCTGAAACAGCCACAAAATACAAGCACTCAGTATGAGATTCGGACATATTTTTATAAGGCAGCATAACTATATCAGTGCTCTGTTGGGTCGATATTGACATTCACTGCAGTTCCAATCAATATAACACCAGTTTGGTTCCAGATATAATATTCATTCAGTATGCTAGTGCAGTGCAGTTTCATAGCTTCACATTTCAAAGTATAAGATTATATATGTTTTTGTTTTTAGTGATACAAATGGTAGTGTAAGTACATTAAGAGTGTAGTCTAGTTGTGTGATACAGTATAATAAACAGAGAAAACAGTGAGTGCATTTACATGCACTCAAGTAATCAGATAATAGGTCTACGAGTCAGGCAGTAATCGGATTTCTGCTTTGCAACCAGCCAATATCCCCACAGAAGAAGACGTGACAGCTTTTTTTTTTAAAAAAAACATGGCATCACTTGGAAATATTTTCAGAAATATGAACATACATCATTTAGAAGCTGAAGAATGTTTAAATCCTTCATTTTATCAAGCATGTAATCAGTTTCAGCGTCGCTCCAAAAGTGTTTTGCTGCCGTGTCGCGGCAATGCTGCTTGCGTACAGCAGTCCGTTTTTGCACAGTATGGGGTTTACATGAGCATTTGAATAATCAGATAACTGCAGAAATCCAATCATGATCGGATCATTGAGTGCATATAAACACACTCAATGTTGTTGACACAAGCAAATTCAACATTTTTCACAATTTGTTCTTGAAAGCATTCCCCAAAACGTATCCAACATATTCTCTATATACAGTACACTCTTAGCAAAAAGGGTTCTATATAGTACCACAAAAGGGTTCTTTGGTTTGTAACAATAGTGGAACCTTTCTGGTGCTATATAGAACCCTTTGCGAAAAGGTTCTATAAGGAAACATCAGCACATTCTCCTTCAATCTGAAGAACCATTTCATGATGCAAAGAACCCCATAATCATGCAGAGGTTTCTTTGAGTGTTCATGGTTCTATGTGGAACTATTTACTAAAGAACCCTTAAAGAACCATCTTTTTTAGGAGTGTAGATACAGCAGAAGAGTCAGAACAGACCAGACAGAAAAATATAATATAAAATGCAATAAAATGACTGAAAACACATAAACAGCATAACAGAATGAAGTACACTCTATTTTTCAACTACTTTCTGCCGCAATCTGCCGTCACACCAGTAAGATACAAACACAGACCTGTACGCACTGTACTAGAAACTCTTCATAAAAACGTCAGAAAGATAAACATGGAGGCTGAAAGATTACGGTACTCCGGTAGATCCGAGGCCATTTCACACTGTATGTTTGATAGTCTTGGGATTTGACATTTCAGCCACCATGGAGACCCAGATATGTCAAAAATGTATAGTATCTTAACTAAAAGGCTGTTTTTTTCCCCGTTAGGCTGGAGAGCAGCAGAATTTCTCTCCACTGAGTGAGCATTAGGGTGCTGGTAGGTGTTCTGCCGGACTGCCTGTCAGCTGGTGTCATCCTAAAGGCCTGCTGGGATTTGATGAAAGTGGTTTTCTAGGCGAGACGTGGATGTTAATGTGACATGGAGGTCATTTAAGGAGGCATGAGGTGATGTCATGGAAATTTGCCCCAGAACGCTGAAGCTCACTGCCTATTTTCTGACAAACTGCACGACATTGAAAGATTCCACTGCTGGACATGTTTCAGCTGTAAAAGGGATCAAATAAAGTAAGCATGTGTTTGAATTCCACTGTTTGTTGTAAGTCACACTTACAAGAAAAAAGAAAAAAATCACAAAAAACAAAATCTTTGTAACTGTTTTAGTAAACAGTGCAAGACTTCTACAGATTTGGAAATAAGAAAAAAATAGGAATAAAAATATTACCTCCAGCCTACAACAAGCACAAATAGGTCTTTGCTAAACACTTGCATAAAGAAGTTGAAAGACATAGCAAAATGAATAAAAACAGGAGTTTCCAAAACTGGAGTTCAAAAAATTAAAAGATACAGATAAAATGGGGTGCCTAACGACCACCTGGAAGACCTGGTAGACCACCACAATTGCCGCCTTCAGATAAAACAGCACTTAAAGCTTTCGTCTTTGAGAGAGAAGAGAAAATCAAGCTGCTTCAGATCTGAAAACATCCACAGGTGTTTCTGTCCATCCTTCCACTGTGAGAAGACAGCTCAGCACTATGGGTCTGAAAGGATGTGTAGCTGTTCAAGAAGCTTTTACTGAGAAAAGGAGACACATCGAACAAAGAAGCCGAACAATGGACTGACCACCCCAGAGTCCAGACCTCAACATCACTGAATATGTTTGGGATTATTTGGATGGTGAGAAGCAGAAAATGTAAAACCAACTTCCAAGACTGAACTGTGGAGGTGTGGCTGCAGATTTATTTATTTAAACTAAAATTGAGTCTCCTGAAAGGAATGGAAGCTGTACAAATGGTGAAGAGTGGACATTGGTTTGCTAATTTGATATAATATTTTCTTGCTGAGGCGTCTGTACTTTTCTTGCTGGCCATTTTAAGTGGAAATTAAATAAATGAAAGGTGGTCTCAAACTTTTGCACAGTACTGTATGTATACTATATAGACAAAAGTATTGGGACACCTACACAATACACCTACAATTTTTATGACATCCCTTTCGAAATCCATAGGCATTAATATGGAGTTGGTCCCCCCTTTGCAGCTGTAACAGCTTCCACTCTTCTGGGAAGCTTTCTACAAGATTTTGGAGAGTGTCTGTGGGAATTTTTGTCCAGTCATTCAGAAGAGCAGCACTTGTGAGGACAGACACTGATGATGGATGAGGGGGCCTGGCTCTCAATCTCCATTCTAGTTCATCCCAAAGGTGTTTGATGGGGTTGAGGTCAGGGCTCTGTGTGGGCCAGTCAAGTTCTTCCACACCAAACGTACCCAACGACCTCTTGGAAACCCATGCCATGAAGCTCCTGGCGCGCAGTTTTTGTGCTGATGTTAATGCCAGAGGAGGTTTGAACTCTGTAGTACTGAGTCAGCATTTGGTGACCCTCCTTTACTTTACGTGGTCTGACACTTCATAGCTGAGCTGTGGGTCCTAAACGCTTCCACATCTTCATAGTACCGCTCATAGTTGATCGTGGAATATCTAGTAGAAATTTTGCGAACTGTCTTGTTGCAACGGTGGCATCTTATTACAGTACTATGCTCAAATTTAGTGAGCTCTTTAGAACAACCCATTCTTTCACGAATGGTTTTAAAGGCAGACTGCACGGCTAGCTGCACGGCTGCTTGATTTTATACACCTACACCAATGGGACTAAATGAAACACCTGAATTCAATGAATAAGAAGTGTGTCCCAATACTTTTGTCCATAAAGTGTATATATGGCAGGTGGGTCATCTGAGTCATCACTCTTTCATGGTCATGCAAGCAACCTGCTTCTAAAAGGCAGCCTATTTCTTTACTTCTGGGAAAAGAAAAGCTATTAAAAGCTGAGATTTTCTTACTTGAAAAGTGGCTGTTTCATGAAATAAACTAATCAAATTAAAATGTCTATATGAAAAAAATCATAATTTTTCCAGACAAGAAAGATGAAATGACAACTCGACTCACACATTTGGTGATTAAGGGACTCTGCAGGTATTGATATTTAGCATTTAAAGACCCTGACGCCCAATTTCAGATTCATTCCTGGCTCTTTTTCACTCACCAGCCAGAAGGAGATGAAGAGCTGATTCAAGAAAATGTAAAAGCATACAAATGTATCTATCTAAAAATGAGCAGAGCGGAGGGCTTTAATGAGGGATCTTTAAAAGGGGACGCTCTTAATGGCCTTGAAAAGGCACAGCGTTTATAGCAATTACAACACTTTTCTGCAAATAGGATCTTAAAGAAATGCTTTTCTTTACTGAGGTCATTTTAGTCACTTTCATGTCTCTCAAACACTGCATTTTTAGTCATTATCTCTTTCCATTACTCATATTTAATGAGCTCACACTGTACCTGAGATTTGGAGATTTCACCTGGTTGTACTGAAAGGGAGAGCTTCTTTAAGGCTCTTCTGACTATAAACATGTGAAACACTTGACGTGATGCTGTAGAGCAGGGGTGACAAACTCAACCACTGAAAGGGCCAGATTAAAAAATCTCAGCAAATCTGTGGGCCAGCTGTGTTTTTATTTTATTTTACGTAACAGTGTGCCATGACCCGAATGGCCGTCAGGCTTTGAATACTTATTTAAAAATCATTCTAAATAAAAATAAATAGCTTTAGGTAGTTTTTTGCCTATTTGCTTGAACTCGACACCAGACATCTTTTGTTTTTGTGTAACTGCTGACCCATAGCTAGTTGTAGGGGAAGGGGGTCAGAACGCACACTATATTGCAGTGCATGCTGGGGACCGTGGTGCAGCTCAGGGTGAAACAGGCTAATAATAATAGAAAATGTAAATAATCTCAGGGGCCAAATAGGATTGTGTCATGGGCCCACAGGCCTTGTTGACACATGGGCTGTTGTACTGTGACAGGCCCAGTCAGACGCTTGCAGTAAATACCAAGAGATGAGGCTTCAATTTAAAAGTGACTGGCAAGAATCAAAGTCGTAGTACAGGCATAGGCCAAATCCAAACTAGCAAAAAGGCAAAAGAGTGCGAACATAACCAGAAGGGCAAAGACAAAAAGGCAATGACAAGAAATCCAGACAAAAGAGTCCAAAAAACGAAAATCCTGGGAAATGGAGTTCCTGTGTGAGTCGAGGCTGGAGGAATGCGTGACAGCTGTAGACTTTTTTCTTTCAGTGAATGGTTCTGTAAATAATATGCCAAGGTTTTTCAACCTAATTGCTGCCTGATATTATATATATATTATATTGGCGTCTATCACGGACAATAATTTAGATGCTTTTTCCGACACTTAGTTAAAGGACAGAAAACGCACTGACCCAGGTTTTTTGTGTGTGTACATTACTGTCCGTAGTAATTAAACACACACTAAGTACAAGTTACTCATTTTTCACAAGTAGAAAGTCTAATTTTTTTTCTCAGTATTTAGTGCATCAACTCTATTTTACAGCTTCCATTCTTTTCAGGAGACTCGCTTTCAGTTTCTCAAAGAAATCTGCAGCCACACCTCCACAGTTCAGTCTTGGAAGTTGGTTTTACATTTTCTGCTTCTCACCATCCAAATAATCCCAAACACATTCAGTGATGTTGAGGTCTGGACTCTGGGGTGGTCAGTCCATTGGTCATCTTCTTTATTTGATGTGTCTGTTTCCTTTTCTCAGTAAGAGCTTCTTGAACAGCTACACATCCTTTCAGACCCATAGTGCTGAGCTGTCTTCTCACAGTGGAAGGATGGACAGAAACACCTGTGGATGTTTTCAGATCTGAAGCAGCTTGATTTTCTCCTCTCTCTCAAAGATGAAAGCTTTAAGTGCTGTTTATCTGATGAGGACAGTTTTGGTGTCTACCAGGTCTTCCAGGTGGTTGTTAGGAGCCCATCTTGTCTTATGCAAGTGGATTATTATATCTAATCTCTTCAGTAATGTCTGATTAAAAATAGATCATTTGTGCTTGTGCTAATAACTGGGCCATTTTGAATAAATAAATGAAGTGCAGTCTCTGACTTTTCCTCAGTACTATTCTGTAAGTTAAAGCGACCTGGGTGGTCTGCTGCAGCATAACAGGGAATGAATGGTTTGGGTACATTCAGTATGTGACGTGTGTTTGGTTCATATTCACTGCATCCTGTCTTTTAAAGCACTGTCTGTGTCCTGTTTACTTAAGGAAGTATTGCTCCTCTGAACCAAATCCTTCTCCGGATTTAGAGAGCAGCTTTCTTTGTGCTAGTCTACAGTGCATGACAAACGATTATCTGTCTGTTTAAGAATCCTCTGTCAGCACCGCCACCCCAGAAGCAGACCTTTGTACTGCCATTTTCCTACTTAAATAGAGAGGAAAACTAATGTTCCAGTTTTTGTACTGAGTAAACACTGTAAGCATTATACTGTATTTGCAAGTTCAACAGGTAAAATCATGTACAGGCTCTAAGTTTACTAACAGCTGTTTACATGTGGTGGGTAGATCTGCTTCACCCACCAGACACCGCGGCTGGTTACCAAACATGAGCTCTATAAAATCAGCTCAGACTGTCATTTAGCTACAACTCTCTATTCCAACTAGCTATTATTCTAATTCAGACCGATAGTTAGTTAAATCTGCCTTTTTGGATTCATTTAGGATACAGTGAGATATGTAGCACATGAGAATTAAGACATTAATGCAATTATCAAACTAATTCACTGATAATGCAGAATAAACTGCTTTAATTTGTCAACACTTCACTCACAGTAACTTCACTCACATTCAGCTGGAACAACACTGTCACAATAAGAGTCTTGTGTAATGCTAAAGTTAAATGTTAGTTTACCTGAGCACTAGAATATTTATTAAACATAAATATAATAAGACTTATATAATGCTAATAATGAAGATTATTATGATCAATGATATTATATAATATAATATTATTTTTAATATCAATAGTAGCTATACTACTACTATTATTACTACTACTGCTACTACTATTATTAATGCTACTACTACTACTACTACTACTAATAATATTAGTTTGTGGTGACAAAAAAATGCTAATAAACATTGACAAAGATGGGCTTAAATGAGTGTATATATCATGTAGTTAAAATTCATACTTATTCACTTATTCACTTTGTTAAAATGTTATATGAAAAACATTCTGTAGTTAATATTCATACTTGCAAAAAAAAGAGACACTTTTTTTCCCTGCATTTTTTCATTTGGCGCCCCTTGGAGAAGGCCACCAGACTAGTGGCCCCCAGGTAATTTGAGTTAGTTGTTAATAAGTTAATGTATGCTTTAGTATATTCAGATTTTTGTTGTTGTTGTTATTGTTGTTGTCCTTGTTTATAAGCTGGCTTATTACAGCCCCTAAAAAAGGTAGTAAGTTAATAAATGATTTATATTTTTAAACATGTTAAGTGGTTAATGTATGCATTCTTTTTTTGTAGTGTTTGTTGTTGTCGTTAAAAAAAACGTTGCTTTTCTTTCAGCCCCTAAAGTAATGCATATGCATTATTGTTTAAAACATTTTAATAAGTTAATGCATACTGGCTTTTTATAATGTTGTAGCATTGTTGTTGTTTGAAAGCTGTGTTATTGCAGCCCCAAAACAAAGCAATGTACAGTTCTGACAGTTCTGAGGCCTTCACTTCTAATAACCACTGTATACTGCATTCAAAATGCTGAGGAAAGATGTACAGCAGTGGTCTAGTCTTGATGGTCATTGCACTCTGTGACTGGAACCTCCTCCATTGAGCTCCAGATCTCACTGACTTGAGTGATGATTCCTCAGAGAGCAGCGTCACTCATGCAGAAAGAAAACAATGCAGAGGAGGAGCAGAGATAAGACTGAAATGACCTCAACACATGCTTTACAGGATCCTGTTCAATAACACTGATCCTCTCCAACAACAACAGCAGCATTGGTGTACTCTAAGCTCGTACCACACTCATTCTGTCTGTTAGAAAACTGAGTTCTTATATGTTTATATATGGCTTTTCTGGGGAATTTAGCATTAACTGAAGAGAAGAAAACAATCTTTTATATATTGTTACTGTCCACTGTTTCAGTTCAAGCAAAGGCCTACAGTCAAACTGATTCTGTGCTGAAGAATTTCGATACCAGAGGTGGAAAAAGACGGTTCTTTAAGGGTTTCTTTAGTAAGGGAAATGGCTCTATTTAAAACCATGTGTTTTATACAGAACCATTTCATGCTTGAATGGTTCTTTGCATGGTGTACTGGTTCTCCAGATTGATGGAGAATGTGTTGTATATGGTTCTTTATATCAAACCTTTTTGAAAATGGGTCTATGTAGCACCAAAAGAGGTTCTTCTATTGTTACGATGTCAAGCTTGTTACAATAGAAGAACCCTTTTTGGCGCTATATAGAGCCCTTTTCAAAAAGGTTGTATGTAGCCCCATTTACAGCACATTCTCCATCAATCTGAAGAACCGTTTCATGATGCAAAGGACCCTTCAATCATGCAAAGGGCTCTTTGAGTGTTCATGGTTCTACATAGAGCCATTTTCTTTACTGAAGAACCCTTGAACAACCATTAAGTGTGCAAAGCAAAGCAGTAAATCATTATTTACTTATTTATTTATTTACGTGCACCTGTGTTTATTCATTCATGAGAAGCTAGAGTTACGCAACTTTCTTTGGTAACACTGACTGACCCGGTCTGGCTTGACCGAAAGCAGGAAACGCACCTCACATGGATCTAATCTTTGAATAAAAAGCCACCCTTGACAGTCATGGTGCGCGTGCCTCATTGCCTCACAGAGCGCTGAAGCATGACTCTTATCCTGAGATCTCTTATTTGAGAGGAAGCATTAACGGTCATTACAACGTGAGCAAATGGTGCACCGTCTCGCTCAGTAAGTGCAGACTTCCTCCAGCAGCTTCCAGAAGAATTCACAGGAACCACCATGTTGATCTTGAGAGGGAATCTGCATGTTTTCCAAGCTCAATATCTAGGAACAGGATGGGAGCCTATGACTCGTGGGAAATTATCGCACACTGTCTGGGGGACAAAAGCCAGGAAACGCTCTTGTGGGTTTGAGAAAGTGTAAACAGGAGTCCTAAAATAATGTCCACCTTGTTGAAGGCACCTTTTTTTTAAGAACAACATTAGTAAAGGCTTTAATGATTCTTATAGTTCCAGGGTTGGACATACAGTTCCAAGAAAAACCTTAAACTGGTATAGGAGCTTTACAGTACGTGAAGGTTCGTTAAAGTTTAAAAAAATTCTTCACAGTCACCATCTCATTTACAAAAATGGCTCCTAAATGGGCTTCTATTCAAAACATAGCTTATTCATTCTTATTTGCACAGCACTTCTTTACTACAGTAAGTTTGTCCCAAAGCAGACTTACCAGAAATGCATGTTCAGCCTTAATGAGCTTGGCTGAGAGAGGCAGTGTCAGGAAATACACCCTAAGAGCATGATGAAGAGCCACTGAGAGAAGCCAAGGCTCAAAAGGAACAGCTGTCCCAGAGCAAGAGGAAGAAAAACTGATGGAATCAATAATCAAAAGGAGAAGCTTCCTAAGATCATGAAGAAGAAACACTGAGAGGAACCAAGAATCAAAAGAGGAAACTCCTTAAGAGCATGGGGAAGAAACATTGATGCAACCAATACTCAATGAGAGGAGATCTCTGAGATTATGGGGAAGAAACACTGAGAGGAACCAAGACTCAAAAGGAAGAAACACTGTTGAACCAAGACTTGATAAGAGAGGCTTTCTGAGAGCATGAAAACAAACAGCTGAGAGAAACCAAGACTCAAAAATAGAAATACTACAAGATCATGAAGAAGAAAAACTGATGGAAGCAAAACTGAAAAGCAAAAGTCTCTAAAAGTACAAGGAGGAAACAATGAGTGTGCTTACATGAACTTAATAATGGAAAATGGAAAATGGAAAATGGGAAAACTCCGGGCCTACATGAGTCAGACAGTAATCGGATTTCTGCTTTGCAACCAGCCTATAAACTCACAGAAGAAGACGTGATGTAAACCTAGCATAAATATCAAACTTCATGCTGCAGCTTTTTTAAAGAAAACATTGCACCACTTTACTGAAAGTATGAACATACATCATCTAGAAGATGAAGAATATTTAAATCCTTTATTTCGTCAAGCATGTAGTTATTTCAGTGTCACTCCAAAAGTGGGTTGCTGCGTCTCGCGGCAGCACTGCTTTCTTATTTCCGGTACGGCTGTCTGTTTTCACACATGCGCACACTTAGAAATCTGAAAGAAATCCGAGTAAGAGTTTACATGCACTGAGAAATCTGATTACTGAGCTAAAATCCAGCTCTCTTTATCAGATTTCTTCTTTGGATTTCAAGACCTTACTCCGATCTAAGAAACTGGAGTGTGCTGTTTACATGACTGTTTGAATAATCAGATAACTGCAGAAATCTGATTATGATCAGATTATTGAATGCATGTAAACACACTCAATGAGAGGAACCAAGACTCAAAATGAAAACCTCCCTAAGAGCATAAGGAAGAGGAAACAAGGCTCAAAAAGGGAACTTATCCTCCTCAAATACTTCTCATTTCTAATTGAAAAAGTCAGCGAACTGTTCTTCCTCATCTTCTTATTATTACTCTACACTCAGAATTTGTAAATCATTCATTTGTAAACATTTTTGAGCTACAACCACCAAATATGTTCATACAGCAATCGTCCAAATCAGATTTTTTTCTCATAGGAAACGAATAGTGGGATGTTCAGAAAATTCAAATCAAACGCCTTAAGTGATGTCATAATGGACATCTCTCACACTGTCCATCATAGACACACTCAGATTACATACAGACACTTGCAGAGTAATGTTCAGCAATTACACAGTTATTACACACTCATACTCATTCATTCATTCAATCAATCAATCAATCAATCAATCAAACTTTATTTTTTATTCATTTTCTCTCAGAAATACGTTAAGGATGACCCTCACTTTTAATGCAGCTGAGCATGTACAATGCAAAAGGATTGAAAATAAACTAAAATGGAATTTAATCAGTTTAGACTAAAATGAACCAAACTACATGAATAAAATCAAAGAAGAAAAGTGAAAAAAGAAACAAGGGAGCAATAAAGAATGAATTAAAAGAGAAAATAAATAAAAACAATATACGGTAGTTAAAACATGCAAAATAATGCATAGTAACTGCACATTAGTCACACATTTATTACATAATAATACACTAAAATACACCCTACAAATGCTCATACACATGCTCACAAGCACACACACACCTAGCAACCTCCTAGCAACCACTAGACACCACAGCTATAGCGTAAAAACACCTTAGCAACCACGTGGGATAGCATAGCAACAGCCTAGGGACACCTTAGCAACAATCTGGAATATAAAGCAATGACCTTGCAAAACCTTAGCAATACCTGGGATAATGTAGCCATGGCTTAGCAACATCTTAGCACCCACCTGGAATACCATAGCAGTGGCTTTGCAACAGCTTAGCAACCACCTGGAATACCACAGCAATGGCCTACCAACACTTTAGCAACCACCTAATAACCACCAAGAAACACCCTAACAACAAATAGGTCTCTAAAAGCATGAAGAGGTACTACTAGGAACCAAGACTCAAAGGGGAACTTATCCCCCTCAAATAGTTGTGGTTTCAGTCAAATGTCAAATGTTTAAACTGAGGCTCAGTATTCTCACTCCACACTCTACTTTATTGAGGAAAATTGAAGAAGCAAGTAGAAGTGAAGGATAGAAGAGATGGGTCTACTCTGAAGGTCAGCAGAAAGATGTTATCTATGTTGACCTGCAAAGTAACATGGTTCTCAGTTCTAATATTTACAATGAATTGGAACCATTTGCAACTTCGGCCACTTTGAGTGAATCACTGAACATAAAACTGACCATATTCCTCTGAGGTCCATTTATGACATTTGTGTGGTTTGTGTATCAAAAACTTTAATGACCATTTTCCAGCCTCTCTTTATCCTTTAGTAATAATAATCAAGATGATTTTGTTTCAGTGCCTTTTTGACTGACATATATAAAAGACCCCTGCAAAAACATCTATAGGAAATGCCTTGATTTGTATATAATTCTAATGCATTTGCCTCATTTAGCAGGTACATTTGTCTACTTATCTTAATCTACCTTGTTTAGATTGTATATTAATATATGTTTTAGTTTTTGCAAATTTGAGATATTGTTTAAGCTCAAATCTGAGGATTTGGGGAAAAACAGCTGTGGCTAGAAACCGCAGAATGTTTATATATTTGTTGACCAGCAAGTTCAACTGAACTCCATTAAACTGCACTGGCAGGATAAACTTCTAGATTGATGTAAAAAGAAATTGATGCTGTGCTTCACAAACTTTGAAACTTTTCAAAGTCCTTTCAGCACTTTTTCTTTCTATGCCTATCTGGACTGGAGCCCAGAGTGGGCATGCTTGCATGCAGGGGTTTCGCAGAAGATTTCTCCCTCTAACAGCTTGGCAAGTCCGCACAAATCACCTCCTCACATACTCTCTGCTGCACAGTTCCTGCTCTTTGCCAGCGATGGTTATTCAGATGCTTTAGCCCAATTATGGTTGGTGCCTTACTTTTCTTCAGCCTTTGGACCTTCAACAGTGTTCATGCTGTGGGTTGCAGCATTCTCCAAAAAAAAGGATTCAAGTTTTATGTGTATAGCACTTTCTCGTTCTCATTCTCATTCTTGGGTCAGCTAGACTTCCTCAGCATGTAGGCCTTCAAAAACCTTTCATGCTGTGGGTCTTAGCATGGCCTTCAGGCGTTTTCTTTAAAATGGGAAAAGTTTTGAAAATATTAGATCACTTCAATTCAACTTCAGTAGCCTAGTGCAGAGATGTCAACAGAAGTGTCCTGGAGGGCTGGTGTCCAGGTTTGGAGATTTCCTAGGCCCAATCCCATTTCTCCTTTTTACCCCTACCCCTTGTTTTCGAGTGTCACCCTAACCCCTTGGAACTGTCTTCAGTGATAGCAGAGAAGGGAAAGGTTCAGGTACCTCGCTGCTGGGCTTTAGTTACATTTAGGGCTTCATATGCCTTCAAAGAGAGGGGATAAGACAATTATTTATTATCGCCCACCGCTAATTCTTTGGTGATATGAAGCTGAAGTCAGCTATTCACCAGCTTCTTGTTCAGATTTTCCCATTCCACCTTAAATGGTGCAGCAGTTAATGTTACATTCTGACGCTTTAGGCATCAGAACTGCTGGACTCTTTAAGGTTAAACAGAAAAGTTAGCTAGCTAGGTACCAAGATATTAGCATGCTATTAGCGATTTTTATGCTTGTTATGAAGAAAACAACCATAATACATTGAAACGACATTAAACTAAGATAATCCAATGATTAGCTTAATTTTTAATAGAGAAAATACTTGCATTTGTGGGTTTCTTTGGTCGCTCGCGCAGCCATTTTGTCGTGATACACCTCAGCTATGTGGCTGCATGTGCTGGCCATTTGAGCAATGCTACACTGCAGCCACGAGGCTGCCTGAACCAGCCGCTTGAGCAATGTTATACCGCAGCTAGGACTGCCAATTGATTGATGCTACACCCAGTTATGAAGCCGCTTGGGCCGGCCACATGTGAGACACTCCACCGCGGTGCCGAGGCTGCCTGGAATGGCCGCTGTGCTACACCACAGCTTTGAGGCTGCTTGGACCAGCTGCTTAAACAACACCACCCTCTGTTGTGGCTAACAACTTTTTTGGGCTATGAGACTTCCTGGGCTGGCCACCTGTATCACTCTACACCACAGTTATGAGGTCCCCCAGGCAGAGACAGACTGTCCTCCATGGCTAAAGACTCTTTCAGGGCCATCTAAGTGATTCTATGTTGAGATCTAGGCAGATTTCTCCAGTGGGCTGTGGGATATTTTGCTTATTGTTGATTATGCATTCCATTACTTCTATTAGGCATCCTTTGATTTGAGAAAGGTGCTATATAAATGAAACTTTTTATTGTTATTATCGTCACGCTAACTTATGTTACATTCTTGGGCTAGCTGTTGGACAATGTTGATGAACGCATCATTGCCCGCTACTTTGAGTTCCACCTCAGACTAGGTTAGAAGTTTCACTCTCAGTTTGTTTTCACCCTAATAAGTCTGCTTTCCCACCCACATTCAGCACAGCATTGTTTGTCCCCATTCTCGTCACAAGATCACGTCTGGTCCCCTGAGACCAGTGGTTTCCCTGCTGAAACACACCCAGTAAACCTGGCAATTAGCAGATGAGATGAATCAGGTGTCTTTGAGCAGAGATATCGTCACATTGTGCTGGACACCATCCCTCTAGGACCAGAGTTGAATGCCATCACACTCCAAAGAAAAAGGTCCTGCTACTGGGGTGGTACCTTTCAAATCATTGGGTGGTACCATCAAGCGTACTTGTTCAGTACCTTTAGTTAGGGAACATAATGGTACCATATTTGATTATGCTACATTGACTCCATACCCTGTCCAGTTTGTGTTATTTTTCTGTTTTAAAACGTCATGTAAAGATACAAATATGCACCTCTATCTTGGGAAAGTGAATGCAGTTTACTGTTAAAACTAATGTAAGGTTCACAATTGGGCCTTAATGCCATTGTTGTACCTTCAAGAGCCCATTTATACTTTGGTGAACAAAAATGTACCTGTGCTGTACCTTCTGAGAGTGCAGTCTTGCGTTTCTTCTGTTTTTTATAGCAGCGTTCTCTTTCTCATTATAGACTCATCTCTTGAAAATGCTCAAATAAATGGCGGACAGATGTTCATTATGTATCATGGGGATCGACATATCTACATCTACCCTTGCGAAGCCCCCAAGACAGTCATTTCTTCAGGAAAAAGATTCTGAAATCCTCTTCTCGTTCCCCGTCCAAAGCTCGAGCAGCCAATATCTGCTAAGTGAATCTGGCAAGCTTTAGCATCCCCCTGCGGCCAGCCAGCACCCACTCAAACCAAGCACAGCTGCACCATGGCTATTATCTCACTTCCCATCTCACATAAGGCCCGTCGTCTGCATAATGTGGGACGTTATCGGACGTGGTCTGGCACAAGTCCAGGGCTGCCTCAGTCTGTTGGTGGGAGGGAGGGTGGTTGAGTGGACTTGGTTGACCCACCCTTCCCCTGGTTCATATGAGTTTGGGCTAAGAGTGAGCTGGATTTTTAAAGCGATGAAAGGCCAAGAACCAAGAACATTCTCTGAAAGCCCATTTGGGTGGAGGAATGTCTTTCAGCCAAGGCCTCCCACCTTTGACAAGCCGAAATAGAAAGCAGATGCGTTCTGCAAACTTCAGCGCAGGATCAAACCCAGGGAGGAATGTCATATAGCTTGTAACTGCTAGTCAAATTTAGCATGGTAAACTGACACGCTTGCAAAACTACTTACAAGCTCTTGATTATAGGCTGTACTCATGGTGAATGTAAGCATTTGTGCCATACTCAAGAACAGATGTAGCTTATATGTAATCATTGTTTTCTACCATAGACTATGCCTACAACTTATTCTGAAAGAAGAACAAGCATTCAATATTGTGAAATGTTTCCTTTGCGGGTTCTTTTAATCTATTTTTTTTTTCCACATAAAGCATTCTTAACTCAGTTGGCTTGACAACTTGTTCTTCTTTGCAGTCTTCTTATTAGGTTGGCTTGAAAAAGCCAACTTATTATTCTTTTAATCTTTTTTTTCTTGTTATTCTATGCTCAAAATGTGTAAACCATTCATGTGTAAACAATTACAAACCACCAAAACTACAACCACGAAATATTTTTGTATAGCACTCATCTAAATCTGAATTTTTTCCCATAGTAACAATCACCAGATACACCGCAGCAATAGCCATACCCTAGAAACCACCTGAGATAGCATAGTAACAGGCTAGCAGCACCTTATCAACCACCTGGGATAGCATAGCAACAGGCTAGTAACACCTTAGCAACCACCTGGAATACCATAGCGATGGCCTAGCAACAACTTAGCAACCATCTGGGATAGCATAGCAACAACCTAGCAACACATTAGCAACCACCTGGAATAACATAGCAATGGCCTAGCAACACCTTAGCAACCACGTGGGTTAGCATAGCAACAGGCTAGCAACACTTTAGCAACCACCTGGAATAACATAGCAATGGCCTAGCAACACCTTAGCAACCACCTGGTATAGCTTAACAACAGCCTAGCAATACCTTAGCAACCATCTGGGATAACAAAGCAATTGCCTAGCAACACCTTAGCAACCACCTGGAATAACATAGCAATGACCTAGCAACACCTTAGCAATCATCTGGAATAACATAGCAATGATCTAACAACCACCTGGAATAGCATAGCAACAGCCTAGCAACACCTTAGCCACCACCTGGAATAACATAGCAATGGCCTAGCAACATCTTAGCAACCATCTGGGATACAAATTACATTTACACTCCATTTACCCTTGAAAGAAAGTGAGCTAATCTGACATTTTAGCCCTTTTTTCACAAGACAACTGTATTTTCAACTAATGCCACTGCATATTCATGTTCAACAGTCAGAAAGTGTTTTGAGGTTGCCCATCTGTAACCACCAGCTTTTTACTGTGTTCCACTGGACTATAGTGATATATGAAAGTCAGCAAGTTTATGCAGCCTTATATCTGTGGGAAAGCACATGAATAAACCCCCCCCATAAAACCCAATTTAATTTCCCGTCGCCCAGTTGTGGCATGCATACAGACGCTTATGAAAACATCCGTGCTTATGATGTCCCTGAACATCCAGGTGTTTCTTTGGAAGGATCGTTTTTCCTCCGCTGCATTCTTGCCTGGCATTCTGCGGCCCATTCATCCAGATGAATGGTGAATATTCCTTTGAAACTGCCCCTATTCAACGTTCCCACCCTGAACAAAGAGATATTCCTTCTCCCTCAGAGCGTTCCCAAAGCATCCATCCTTCATTAAGCAGGGGTTATGTGGGATAGGGTGCTAGGAGAAGGAGGACAGGCATTTCAGCCATTTGTGTTCTCCAAAGAATTTGGTGTCCTCCAACATCAAGAAGAGCTTTATCATCATCTCGACCATGCACTCTTAAAAAAATGCTAAAAAGGTTCTTTTGGAGTGACGGCACTGCAGAACCACTTTTTGTTCTGTAAAAATCTTTAATTGGTTTTAGGTAATTGTTTATATAAAGTTATCCTGTATTTCTCTTGTACTTTATTACTTTGTCCGAGGTCGACTTAGTATGTTTGTGTGGGTTTATGAACCAAAAAATTTGTGATCATTTTCAAACTCTTTTCATCATTTAGCCTGTGCCTTTAAGGCTGCTAAAAGCCAATGACCTCTGTTCTGATTGGCTGCCTTGTTTTGCGCCTCATTCAAAAAGCAGTCCAGGCTGAAACACTCCTTATAACTTCAGTGTGAGTGGGTGGGGCTAAACTGCTGCTGGTTCAGTCTGGTATCAGAATATATATATGTGTGTGTGTGTGTGTGTGTGTGTGTGTGTGTGTGTGAGTGTGTGTGTGTGTGTGTGTGTGTGTGTGTTTGTGTGTGTATTGAAACATTAATGTTTACATACTATGTCAAACTCTTATTTCAAAAGAAGAGAAAAAAATTTTGGAAAAAAATGGGAAAGTCTTCGAAGGTTCTTTGCTGAATAAAGGTTTTTCCAAGAACTGTACATCCAAGCCAAGAACCATTTAGAAACCTTTATTATTGAGTGTACAGTACAATAAATATTCAGTATTAATTGGCACTATGGAGACGAATTTCTGATCAGACAATTTTCCTTTGGATGTTTCAGCAATTTTTTGGCTACCAAACAAAACTCAACAACTAAATAAAAGTACATTACTTTTAGAGTTTCAGTACAGCAAGCATGATGATTCAATGAAATAAAAAATACCCGTTACCAGAAAATATTGATTACCAGAAATCATTAGGCCTGAAATATGAGTGTGTCTGCTTCTCATCGTGTGCTGCTTTCAAGACGTTCTTCACAGTAGCTACACAACGAAACTTCTGCCTGTTTTTGGCCTTCTTTGTGGAGAGGTGTGAATAATTTCTCCCATTTTGCCCCATTACTCCCATCATTGCTCACTAGCAGCTCAATGCAGGGTCACAACATTTCACACACAGAGAGAGTCAACAGGGCCCTAGTCTATCTGATGACTACAGAAACCCTGAAGGGTAAGATAAAAAAAGAAAGTGCATTCCTGTGTCTAAGTTACACTTCTCCCTCACAATTTTTCCACTAGACAGTTAAGTATTGGCAACAGTTTGTACATGCAAGACTGGGGTATCAACACTGGTCCACCATTCCCATCTCATCCATATTAATACTACTCTTTAGCCAGTAGTTTCAATAAATTTGACAACTACTATAACACCTGAAAATGTATGTAATTATAAGGGTTAAAAACTGAAGTGCCTGCCCATATACAAGAGTTTAAGGGGTTAATGTCCTGATAGCAAGAGGATAGTGGGTCACTGTTGGTCTGCTAATGGCAAAGTTGGCGATCCACTGGATTAAACAGAGTATTAAAAGAATTCCACTTATTATCGCTCACTTTCCACTCACAGTCCAATTTAAGAATTTTTCCTCCCTCCTTCTTTAATTATACTTCATAAATTAGTTTAGTAAGTAATGTCAGCAACAACATTTTCTATAAATGATTTTATATTAGGTCTTTTTTCTCTTTCTTTGTTTGTAATATTTGTCTTAGTTTATTATCTGAAAAAAAAAGTCTGTGAATTTAAAATCTGTTTGAGGAGATTAAAAACTAATTATAGCTTGTAGGCAGGGCAATAACATGGGTGGTCTGAGGTTGGACCAGCAGTGGCAAACAGTCAGCGGGGTGCTGACCCTATCAAGCCAGTGGACCGATGTATGCTCGCTATCTATATGCTCCCCACTGAATTTCTTAGTCACCTGATTGCTGAAGGATAAGGCGGGGGAGGGGGGGGGGTATCTGCCCACTGCTGGTCAACATGCTAAGTGTTAGGAAGTTTACTTTTCATTGAGTATAAAATAAGTGTTTTGATGGTTAAAACAGTTTATTATATATTATATATTATACAGTGAGAATAAATAAATAAAGTTTAACTTTTTCATAAAGCAGCTATGTCTGGGTTTTCCTACCAACACTTAGTATTTCCTATTTTGTGATTTAATTGTAGAAAATTTTGCGACATCCACAGAGAAATATTTGACCCACAGCTGGTCAGTCTGTCTACAGAATCTTGATCATCAGAAGGAATGGATATGTATAACTGGGTGTCATCAGCATGGCTATGCAAATTTATATTATGTTTCCTAATGACATCACCTAGAGGTAGCATGTACAAAGAGAAAAGCAAAGGCCCTACGACTGAACCTTGAAGGACTCCACAAGAAATGCCAAATCTTTTTGATGAATGATTTCCAAGTGAAACCATGAACTGCCTATTACTGAAATATGATTTAAACCATTCTAAAACTGTTCCCAAGAAGCTGGCCCAGCATTCAAGGCACCGGATTAAAATCTTGTGGTCAACATTATCAAAACCTGCACTAAGATCTAATAAAACCAGAACAGAAGGACTTTGTGCATCAGTACTGAGCCTGAGGTCATTCATAAGGTGAACCAATGCTGTCTCTGTACTATGGTTAGAATGAAAACCTGACTGAAGCTTCTCACATAACTTGTTTGATATTAGATATACATTTAATTGCAAAAAGATAATTTGTATTATCTTTGTGTCTATTAATTACACTAGAGAGGTATGACTGTCTGGATATTTTCATAGCTTTATTATTATTATTATTATATGTTTGTTGTAGGTATGTATAGTTTAATGTTTTAATTAGTGGGCCAGTATTGTAAAAGGATTCTCCTAAAAGAGCTTCGAGTAACTGTATTCTAAATACTGCCTTGACGCATCGTGAGCTGAACACAAATAATTCTGTTTGTGCATCCCTGTTACAACCCGACTTTGAATATATCATACCAAGAGCCCTTGAGTGGGAACAGTCTAGAGCATGTCTTGGTTAGATTTTTGGGTTTCAGTGAGAGAATGAAGAATCAAAGATTAGATGAACTGAGAAGCACAGCTTTACTGGCATCAAATGGGCCTCCAGCAGTGCAGGGGGTTTCTATTAATGATCACAAGAAGTTGAGCGGAAGATGAGGCCTTTAGGGGGAAGGAAGGCATGGCTGATTATTTTGGCTGCTGTAGGAAAGGCCCAGCTGGTGCCTGGCATGTCTCTAGGTAATGTGGCACCAGGTGCCCATCACACACACATTTAGGTTTCAGCTGAGACGTGGAGTACAGCTGGTACAGCTTAATTGCCAGAAAAAAAAAGAAACAGTCACGAATTTAATACATTGTCCAAACATGCATCAAAAGATTTAACAAATAGTCGCTTGGTTTAGATTTTTCTCTCTTTCAGAATGAAAATGAGTGGCTTTTCTTTAGGTTTAATACCCTGAAGTGGGCCATGTGTAGCAGTGAGAGAGCCAAAGCCCCCAGCAAAGTCACAGTTCTACAAATTAGGCCAGTGTGAATATGTTTAACACTTAACAGTCTTAAGCTGGTTTTACACTGTAAAACTTACAGTGATGCACAAATGTCCAAATAGTTATTCATTATAAGTTATTCATTTTTCCGCATTAGGAAAAAAGCAGAAAACATATTCCAAAGTTCAGTCCTAGAAGCTAGTTCAGTATTTTCTGCTTCTCACCATCCAAGTAATCCAAACACATTCAGTGATGTTGAGGTCTGGACTCTGGGGTGGTCAGTCCATTGTTCTGAGTTCTCCTTTTCTCAGTAAGAGCTTCTTGAACAGCTACACATCCTTTCAGACCCATAGTGCTGAGTTGTCTTCTCACAGTGGAAGGATGGACAGAAACACCTGTGGATGTTTTCAGATCTGAAGCAGCTTGATTTTCTCCTCTCTCTCAAAGATGAAAGCTTTAAGTGCTGTTTATCTGATGGGGACAGTTTTGGTGTCTACCAGGTCTTCCAGGTGGTTGTTAGGAGCCCCATTTTCTCTGTAGCTTTTAATCATTTTTGAAACTCCAGTTTTGGAAACTCCTGTTTTTTCACACATTTCCATATCTTTCTCCTTCCTTGTGGTAGTAGATTATCTCATATCTAATCTCTTCAGAAATATCTCCTGAAAAATGAACAGCTTGTGGTTAATGGCCTTTTTGACTGGAAATTAACTGAACTGAAGGGATGTCTCTGACATTTGCACAGTGCTGTACTTTATGAATTCGAAAGTACAATCATTACACTTTAATAATACAGGTATTAAGATGGACATGAGATGGATATGAGAGACTATCCTACCAGAACTGTTCTTATGAAGTTTTATTCAACTTTGCAACACTAGGGGAACACAGTAAAGAATCACTTTTCCAGGTATCCATGGAAGGAGGTAGGAGTTTGTGGAATTAGGGAGGAGACTGATTCTACCCACATCACTCCTCTAGTAACAAATTAAATAATAAATAAAACAGCCCCCACCTGCTGGTCAAGGCTTGTATAGCATGCTAATTGTTAGACAATTAGCTCCCCAGTGAATTTCTTATTCACTTGCTCCCTGAAGGGAAAAGGTGGGGAAAATATTTGCCCACTGCTGGTCAACATGCTAAGTGTTAGCCAGTATTTTTTTCATACTCCAGTGAAAACAGTTAAAGTTTTGATGGCAAGTGCAAGTGATGCTTTTTGGCTGTTTTCAGTATATTATGAAGTCATAAAAAATAAATAAAGTGGAACTTTTTTTCATCTTACCCTTCAGGGTTTCCGTAGGCAGCAGAGGGGGGAAAAATGTTTTATTTGATTACATTGTTTAATAATACTTGAGTAGATTTCCATTCCACTGGCATAATGGCCACTAGGGGGCACTGCATAAAGAGCATACAGTAGTTAATAAACAGGCATTGATGGTGGTTCTTTTATGTTTGTCGTATATATGTATAGTTGCCAGCGTTGGTTTAGGAGGAGCCTGGCCAGTTCCTATTTCCCCCGTTATATCAAAAACAGGACTGCAAAACACCAGAGGGCACTCACAAGTGAGTCCACAATGAACGGGGGTGAATAGAGCTAAACAGCTAAAAACGAAAAGTTAAAAGAGTTTCTAATCACTCGCTCAGAATGTTTCTATAATTGTATAAAGTAGAAGGATGTATTTCACTAAAAGGCAAAGAAAACTTACCTGTATGTTTCCTTTTTTCTACAGCAAACGGGTTTTGGGCAGCAGGACGCTAACATTAGTGCTACTGAGTGCTGATTGGTTGGTGAGTGGAGCAGCTCATTGGCTGTTCACGCTCACTGACATCATAAATGAACATGAGGTGCCGTTTTAAACTCCTATAACTGGATTTAAAAGCATTAAAAAATATAACAGCAGTGTTAAAGTGTTTTAAGCTGTTCTTTGTTCAGGATATGAATACATTCTTTTTTCTTAAAAATGTTTAAGCATTTATAAACCATGATTTTACTCAAATGCTCCATCTTAACCCATTCATTTTGGACTTGCTCGCTTTGGAGCGCCCTCTAGCGTTTGAGAAACCCAGAAGACGTTACAGAGTGAGAATTCTCCTCTCTACAAGTTCTCTGTAGTCGCCACAGATTCTTCCTTCTGGAAAACTAGTCCCATCTCTAAAAGAATGAATTATACAGTTTTACAGGTTTAAAAATTCAAAGTGTTCTGCAAAAAAAACATAAGCTTGGCAAACCCCACTGACTGTAAGACTACTCTGGGCAGTGAAAGCAGCCCAGTTCTTCACTAGAGCTTCATTCCCAGACAGTCGAGACATTTTACGATAAAAACTGTCTGAGAAAAGCTTGCAACATCATTAGTCCCGGCACATCCCAGAAACAGCCTGTTCGTTCTCCTGCTGTCTGACAGACAGTACCTTTACTGACAGACTTTCAGAACAGTTTCTACTCTCAAGCTGTCAAAGCTGCTGACCCCCACGCGCAACCATGCAATGGACCATGAACTCCTACCTTGTTCCTCTTCCTGTTCTAGACCTCCTACGTCAAAGATCTGTTTCCTTTAAACTTAGAAAGAAGTACAATTAGTACTTTTTAATGAACTCAACATGACTATGCATATTTACTCTACACCACTTCATCCATCCACTTGAAAAATACTCAAAAAGTGTTTGGACACTTTCCATCTTTGGTAAATTTATGAAGTTCTTAGTTCTGTTTTCATAACATGTTTGATGCAAATGAAATTTATTTCTGAGAAAAACAGCTCAGCATCAAATTGGTGGTGGATTTAGTTCCAACCAGACTGCACTAAGACTACTGTCGCAGAGGGTGCAAGAATCCTGAGGGATCGTATCACATCTATCCTCAAACAGCTACGTTGGTTATCAGAGTCATTTAGAATTGATTTTAACCCTCTATTGCATGAATTATTATTTAAACATGACAAAAATGTTTCAATGTGTTTTCGTTGTTTAGAATTGCTTAAATAATGGAAATATTTGAAAAAAAAGTTTAAGTGGGTAAAAAGTTGTCATAAGGCAACAATGTGCAATCATACTGTAGCACCATAAAATCTAAACAAAAGCAGCATAAAATCTCATTTTTCTCTAAGAACATCCTTTTATTGTAATCAAGAATAAACAAATCCAACTTATACTTAGTGAAATGTTTGAATATTTACAAATATTGGAAATGAATACCATTTCAGTTGGTATTTGGAATGCATGGTAATAACAACATCACAGTAAGAATTCCTGGTCATGTTATGTCATGAAGTATTTGTCCTTTCAAAGTAAAAGACCCTTTTTCCACAATTAAATAGGAAAACAGATTTT
Source organism: Colossoma macropomum (assembly GCF_904425465.1). Taxonomy (NCBI): domain Eukaryota; kingdom Metazoa; phylum Chordata; class Actinopteri; order Characiformes; family Serrasalmidae; genus Colossoma; species Colossoma macropomum. The sequence goes on from NW_023494784.1 coordinate 37,452,994, forward strand.
ATATTACTGATTTTTAGTAAAATTGAGATAAAGTAATTGTTGCCATGTGGCAACACCGTGCAATAGAGGGTCAAGATTCTTCTACTGATTCTTAAATGCCTTCATGGTCACACTCAGCAATAGCTTACTGACATGGTTATTAGTTATGTCCACTCAAGAGCCCTCAGATCAGCCCACAGGAACATTCTGGCTGTACCAGCCATTTGGCATAAAAGTGGTAAGGTGGCCTTCTCCCATTACAGCCCTAAGCTTTGGAACTCCCTTCCTGATGACTTGAGGGCTGTTTAGATTAGCTTTTAATTAACTTTTTTATTCATTTTATTGCTAGCACTTTTAAAATGTTTTTATTTTACTCTTTCCTGTTTTATTGTTTCTGTTTTCATTACTTTTGATTGTTTACATTTGTAATTTTAATTTATTTCTGTCTTTTGTAAAGCACTTTATGAAACTTTGTTTGAAAAAATGCTATATAAATGTTAATAATAATAATAATAATAATAATAATAATAATTATTATTATTATTATTATTATTATTATTATTATTACTGTGATGTACAAAGGTGAAAATGTCAAAGTCTGGGGCTGTTTTTCTTACAGCGGTGTTGGTGAGCTTGTGTTCATTGATGGAATCATAAACTAAGGAGATATTTTAACTGTAAGCCTGCCGAAGTAAAGAAACGTCTCAAATGATAAAAAACACATCGGCCACCTTTTAAAAGAAAACCCTGCTAAAAAGAAAATTACAGTCTAGGAATGATTTGATTGAAATAAATGCCACTTGGCTTGGCATTTGGATATGGCACAAATGTCCAATTACTTTTTTGGGACAATTGTACAATTCAGTATCTTGTTCCATTACATTAGAAAAGCCTTTGACTGTGTAGATCATGTAAAATTATAGAATGTCCTCAGGAAAATGGTACACAAGAGCTTCTCATTGTTCTAATACTGCGCACTGATCAATAAGCCACAGTCAAGACAGAAAATGGACAAATGAACTGGTTCCACATTGACAAAAGTCTGCATACTATCACTACACATGTTCAACCAATATTCAGATCATATAATGAGAGAAGCAGGACTGGAGGAAGATGATCGAGGAATCAGGATTGGTGGAAGAAACATCATTAACCTTCGATATGTGGATGGATATGTGGATGATACAACACTCATAGCAGAAAATCTGGAAGACCCGAAGTCCCTTATTAGGAACATTAACAAACAGAGTTGCTAACTGCACCATTGATGGTGAAGATGTAGATGTGGTAGCTTCTATCTACTTGGCTCAATTAGTAACAGAGGATCCAGCAGTCAAGTCATACAACACAGATCATCACTCAGAAGAAGAATGAAGGAGCTTTAAATGCAATGATGTCTCTCCACAAAAGAAAGATCACAATTGTCCAGACTGTGGTCTGCTCTGTGGTTCTTTATGGGTGTAAATGTTGGACAGGAAAAATACTGATGTCTTTGAATTTTTGGCAAACTTTTCAGAGAACCTTGGATGGCAGAGAACCAAGCAAATGGATTATTGACCAAATCAGGCATCACTTCTCTTTCAAAGCCCAGATAACCAAACTGAAGCTTTTTTATGACACTAAAACTAGGGTCAGTGTGTACCAGCTCACGTTTTACACAATAAATGGCCACTTCTCATACCACACCTAGGTGTTGAAGGTGTGGCTGAACTTGATGAACACTGTTCTCTAAATACAAATCCTTCCATAAAGTTTGACAGGTAAGCTGAGGTCAGAGGATATCCTAAAATGCACACCCCACTGCTACCGTTTAAGCGCTCTGCAGTTTAGTCACTGACTTCAGTAGCCCACTTCCAACCCATACAGTTAGTCACAGCTATCCTTCAATGTGCATAACTTTTAGTAAATCAATATGACCTTCATTTGGCACTGTGAGAAATGTAGTGTTTGTAGGGAATTTAAACAGTTGACAGGCCCCAACACTGAAGCAACCATAGTTTTATATATATATATATATATATATATATATATATATATATATATATATATATATATAGCATGTAGAAGAATGTAATAAAAGTGCAGCTTGGTAGAAGTTGGTTTTATCTGTCCAAAGCTGTTTTTCCAGAGGCTGTTTTGCATGATCTAAAATGGTATGAGAGCTGAAACTGACCCTAAACTGTTTTGCTTGATGTCTGAACCCTGACGCTGTGGTCTGATGTCCTAAAGTGTGCAATACACCATAGGCAGCTTTTTATACAGGCATGCTATCTGCCTTTCACAACAGCACACAATGCTCTGCACACCCATGTTTTACCAGTGCAGCTCAACAGCCACATTTCTACAACAATCTCATCTATGCTTGGTACAATGATAAGATCACCTGGCCCAGGCCTAGAGTCATGTACAGTAACCGATTTTGCCATGTTGAAATGTCATTGTCTTATTCATAAAATGAGTTCAAACTGAACAGCAAATACTTTCTAGACAATAACTCTACGGTTCATGACAGCAAACTATTAGTTTGCCTGTCACAAAGGCATAATTTCTTTCATAACAATAATCCATTCAGTGCATTTGTTTGCACATTGTGACATGGTTAAGAAACCCAACACTTTTAATGTTTCCCACAAATCCACTTGCTGCCAAACTGAGGCTCAGCAGGACTCTTAAAATGTGTGTAAAATCTGGCTAATAGCAGAGATATGAAGAACGATCTTGCTGACAGTGATGAAAATCATTGCAGATGTTTTATTGAGCACCCCTATAGGCCTCCCCCACTAATGAAAGACAAAGGATTTGGTCCCCTCCCTCACAGCTGTGCAATAGGAGTGGGAGAAATCAATATATAGTGTTGCAATATTGTGGTAGTAAAAATATTGTAATACAAAAAGTAGTATTGATACCCAAATATGGATACATCAACATTAACGGTGACATTGTCTACTACACCAGTCAAACTCCTACTGCCACAGGGGTTGGGTGTTAAGAAGAGTCATTTTGTCCTTTCGACAAAATCGAACCACCTTGGGAGCCATCACATTTTATGTCCATATACCATCTTGGCTCTAATATGTCTCAGTGTGTGCTAGTATAGGCTAAAAATATAATATAAACAAAAACACAAACTTACTTTGCTCTGCTTTAAACTTTAGCTCAGCTATACCTGCTTTTCTCACATCTCTGGCAGGAAACCTTTTCGCAAAAGTGCAATAATTTCTTGTAAAATATCTCTCAACGTTTCACTTTTTACAAGGCTGAAGTCAGCTTCTTAATCACCAGCTTCAATTTTCCGTTCCACCTTAAATCGTGCCTGAGGTGCCAGAATGTAACCGCTGCACCACTTAAGGTGCAATGAGAAAATTCAAATAAGAAGCTAGCGAATAAAAAGCTGACTTCAGCTTCATGACGTTTTAGTGTTCGACAGTTTCTTTGTGTATCAGGAAACCAGATGATTTCATTCGTTTCCGAAATTAGCAGTGTTCATCTTAAATCTTTCTCTTTGGTGTTTTGTTAGCTATTAGCTAGGCGAGATTGTTGTCTGCATTGCTATGGTGACCTGCAGTCTGTGTGCCAATCTTCAGGGTTAAAGGTTGGTGAATTAGCAGTTATAGGCTACATTTACTCCAGCGTTTAAGACCATTTATTGCTCAAACTGTGTTAGAATGATCAGCAGAGCTTTATTTTACTGCAAAGGAGGATTATTTTAGTTTCACCTAAAAATGTAATCCTGCTGTGGAGCCGCAACAGGGCAGTAAAAGAGCCGCATGTTGCCGACCCCTGACCAACCATCATAAAGCACTCTGGATTAAGCATCTGTGAATAAGTAAATGTAGGAAGAAAGTTTTTGATTTTGTACTTTACAATAAATCAAAAACTAGACTGAACAAAGTGTAAACTTTACACTTTACTAAGTAAATAGGAGATGATTTTTTTATTTGGAGGCAAAATTTGAAGTCCAAAGTAAAAAACTGCCAATTATAACATACAGATACATACATCATCTAAACCGCTTATCCTTCTGGGTCGTGGTGGGGTGCTGGAGCCTATCCCAGCTGTCATTGGGCGGAAGGCAGGATACACCCTGGACAGGTCGCCAGTCCATCGCAGGGCAGACAGACAGACATACACAATCACACCTAGGGGCAATTCAGCAGACAAAGACAATTATGCTCTCTTGGACTCCCAGCACTGGGGATCGACCTTGCAATGTCGAAGCGATAAAAAGGCGTACATTTATCTCATTCATTATTTCAGAGATAAGCTCAGTTTTCTTTTCTAAGTCACTTCAGATAAGAGCATCTGAGAAATATTTAAAAATGGGAGGAAGTGTTTTGAGTGATATGTTCCAATTCAATGTTGCCTTCTTGTAAATTCAGATCAAAAGCAAGTAATCATAAATGATCGCAGTATGTGAGCAATATTCCCAAATCTCAAATCTTTAAAGAGTCCAATAGAGTTGTATCGTGCCTCAAATATTATAATATCATATTGCTTATATAGTGAATCGAGCCACTACTGTATAGAACCACTATTCCTCAAAATATAAGGCTAAATTATCTCACCACTGTCACCTCATCTGATAAGAAGTGCTGGAGTTAAGCTGAGAGGTTCAGCTTTTATGGCTAACAGAGAGCATTCCTTTAGCTTTGACACAGGGAAACCTCCCACTGGGAGAGAGTCAGAGACTGTATTTCAACAGGCCAGGGTCAGCTCCAGAACACTCAGCCTTCAGATCAGAAAGGGGGCTTGTAAAGAGGGTTGTCAGGCTATACCCACCGGGTAGTAGATAAACAGACATGGCCTGCTTACGGGCTCTCACCATGTGGTACAAGACTACACATGTTACTCTTGCAAAAACAGTCAACACCTACGACCCGAGCTGTCGAAATGGAATGGAAAGTAAAAGAATGTTAATTGTTTACTGAAAGATTTCCAAGAAGACTCCACTGAGTACTCTAAAACATTGAAGTCCGGAAATGTACGTTTACATTTATGGAAAATAATGGATCTTATCATATTTCAAGTGGCCTTAACACTTCAGTACTTGGCCCCAATACTTGTGTCCACACCCCATTTCTTCTGAGACATGCGCAATATCTATTCATTTCCTTTGTGCATCCAGTTTTTGTGTATGCCATGGCTTCCTTTTGAGATTTCATATGAGTGTTTTTTGCAATGCTCTCGGTTCTCTACGTTTCCAAAATTGCTGTACATAAGCTTTTTGAGCAGGTAGCACTGGTGCTAGAAAAGTTGCTGGTACAGATAGAATTATAAATGTTATGTTTATGCTTATTTATAGCACTTTCTATGAATGTCACGTTTGTAAGCTTCTATAAGCACACTCATAACATGTTATAATGCATTCATAAGGCATTACAAACATGGTTTTAAATATTTATAAAAATAAAATTACACTGAATTACACTTTTTAGCCATGCTTATTATACATGAATTCTTAACATTATGCATTATAAGTAGTGTTAATGACATGTTATATTGTCAGTGCCAAAGAAGTCAGTCCCAGCTTGGAGAGCGTAAAGACAAATACATAAAGTTTATTTATGCCTAGCATTTCCAATATTTTATTTCTCACTGCTGGTGCTGTTAGGGCTGCAATTTTGGGGCTTAAGTCCTGAATATTCAGATGCTCCAAACAGGCTGTCCAGCCTAGAATTATTGCTACACTGCACTTTTATTAACCAGTGCTCTCACTTCAAAAATTACATTACATCACAGCAAACCAGGTACCCATGAGTCCCTCCCCTGAACCCCCTCTGACATCACACTGAGCATGAAGTTACTGTGGAGTGAAGGCCTGGAGAGGGAGAGGCGAGGTAGTAGAGTGCTGTCATTGTAATTTGCTCCCTCACTGGTTCTGACGTCAAGCACTAGAAACCTTCAATCTCTAAGTCAGTGCCAAGCTAACAGTGGTGTACACTGACTTTCCCACATTGGGTAAAACACTATAAATAGCAGCGCTAGTCTAAAATCTGACCTTTGAAGCCTGTAATGTGCTTTACTTTGTACACTGCAGTGTTTCAGTAAATACTTCAGCAAATACTTCAACTTGAAGCCTAACTCTTAACACTGGAGCAGGCTTTAGTACAGTACGCTTCACTGTACTTAGAGTGGACAAATACAACTTATGAGCTCCTATAATTTGTTATGAACACTACTTATAATGCATTATGTTAACAATTCATAATGCATAATAAGCATGGCGTTAACGTGTAATGCATGTTTGTAAATATTTATAGCCATGTTTATGATGCCTTATGAATGCATTATAATGTGTTATGAATGTGTTCATAGGATCTTATAGACATAACATTCACTTAATCAATTTCCTCCACAATATATCAGATTCTCCAAAAGGAGGAAACCCACACCAGCAGGATCTCACAAATGCACGTATGACTGCAGTCTCAGATTTTAAAAATGAAAATAGCAAAATTGTTTGTTATCTAAAGGAAATATGTTTCTGTCATTTTTTATTTAATCAGTTCATAATAAAAAACAGCTTATAGGCCAAACATTCCAAAGACAGTAGACACAGCAGGGTCTTAATCAGTCACTGTATAACAGTAAGGCAACTCACAAAGGAAATTAGAAGATTTTTGCATTAAACAATGCTACATAATGAACACTGGTTAATATATATATATATGATATACGGATGTGAAGTGTTATGTGCAACATTATCGCCCTGAAACAGATGTACATGTTTAATCACTGATGGGATGACATCTGGAGCCTTGGAAACACTTTCAGTATGCTACACTTAAAGTAAAGACAGAGTTTGCATGGTTGATGTTGATTTCTTATTTGCCAGCTTCTTATTTGCATTTTCTGCTCCACCTTAAATTTAAGGTAGAATGGAAAATTTTAAACTAACTTCAGCTTTATTTTAAAAACTGATGCAATGGAGTAAGCGAGCTAGCTGTCAAGCTTCCCTCTGGTCCCACTCTTACCACTTCCCAGCCTCCAGACTCCATTTCCCAGAACACCCCACCTGATCACATGACCACAGATCTCCCTCATGTGACTGTCCACCGTTCCACTTCACCTGATTACTGATTCAACTCACCTGTTAAGCTCACTACATGAACCCCCTTTGTTACAAAAAGCCTTACTGAGCCTTCCAGTCAGTTTGTTTGTGTTTCCATGTATGACCGCTGCTTTGTTTGTTTTTGACCTTGTCTTTTGCCTTGCCCTCTTAGTATTGTTGGTGTTTCTGGTTTGACCCTCTTTTCTGGATTTTGGACTTCGTGTTTTGGACTTCCCTCATGGTTACTGTTTTTTTTTGATTTGGCTTTTGCTAATAAACCTATTTTACATCAGTTTACTCTGCAAACTTCTGAAATCTGACCAAACCTGACACTAGCCATCAGTGAACAGATGATAAAATGACTCAAGTTGAAATAGATCCACCTTATTAACATGGAGATCAGCTCTTCCATATAATAAAATGAAGCTGCCGCTTTAGTTTTTAAACACAAAACCTAGATGTAACATTACATCGTCACAGAAAATGAATCCAGTGACTCATATCTACATCAATAATTTGGATCTGGAAAAATAAGTGAAAACACCCCGAAATGTCTTATTTCAAACATTAATGCAATGTCACTTTGCAACAGTCTTAAAAAAACTGTTGCATTTATTCACAGTTTCAATAAGCCAGCTGAATGGCCTGATCATATAGCCAGAGCACTTAAGTTGGATTTTAATATAACAGATTTCTTACTGTTCTCTCACTAGTAGTACAACTACTACTGTTCTCAATCAGTGCATGAAATATATTGTGATACAAAATCTGCCAACTGAACTACACTGCACTGAATTATAATATGTTATATATGTTGAATGCATATTAATGTCACTAAGATAGGCCCAGCCTGCAGTTATGCTAGTTTTCCTCATGATTATTAACTTTATAACATCTGTATTAGATACTGAGCTGGAACTGCTACTGCACTCTGGCTACTGCCTTTTCATATCTCTACCATATAATAAGGATTAATTATCGGCTGCTTGCCTCGAGAACCCACGAGCTCCCACATAAAAGGGTCAGCATTGTGCTCCACATTTACATACGCTCAAAAACATGCCCATTTCACACCCCCACACTGCATTAAGAAAACCCATCCAACCCTGCCTTTTGTCCGCATGCATTACACGGTTCAAAATTCATACATTATGTACGAGCAGAAAGTGAGAACGGGAGAAAAGTCAGAGGTTTTCTTTCCCTTTTTTGCCTCAGGCTAGCTCTATTAGCTGTGTTGCTAAATGGTGTCCCGGTGAAGGGCGACTGAGCAGATAAAGGACAGTTTACCTAAGCTCTCCTGCTTTGGTGGGGGAAGTTGCCTTATCATGCATCTATTATCCAGCTTTTGTTTGTCCTTTTCATTTGCAGCGTCTGACCTGGCTAGAGCTGTTTGCTTATCTCGCTAAGTGCTTCCTCTGCCCACTGCCTGAGACTTTAATTCTGTGTACATAGCTGTGGCCCAGAAAAAAAAAGGTCAGGCAGGATTTTGCATTTGATTTTTGCCATCTTGGCACACTCAGGGTTGGTACGTGGGCAGCTACAGTAGAACAGGCATTTGCCCAGGGCGCCAGACCACTAGAGGCCACCAATTTATTATGCCCCTTGTGTTTACAGGCTATAAATTTTAGCGTCAGTAGTTGACTAACCTGCCCTAGATTAAAATATGCCTAAAATTAGTCTAAGTAAAGAATTATTTGCACTCTGAAATTGCGATAGCCACCTACTTTATCATTTAGAGCCTGTAGACTAAACACAAGCAGGACCATAAACCGGCGCCCCATTTACAAACCCACACAACACCAGAACACTAACCAGGCCCCGTGTCAAGGGGGGGTAGGGGGGCATAGGTGGGCTTAGCCTGCCCTTAGAAGACTCCAAGTCCTCCCTACCAAGGCCTGCTACAGAGGAGTCAAAGGACAAAAATTTGCTTAAAATATACACAAAACTTGTTAGTAATGTAAATGCAGCTCCAATTCCAAAAAGTTGGGATGCTGTGTAAAATGTAAATAAATGTAAATAAAAACAGAATGCAATGATTTGCAAATCTCATAGACCCATATTTTATTCACAATAGAACATAGAACAGATCAGATGAAGAAAGTGAGACATTTTACCATTTTATGAAGAACATTAACTCATTTAGATCTTGATGGCAACGCACCTCAAAAAAGTTGGGACAGGAGCAACAAAAGGCTGGAAAAGTAAGTGGTACTAATAAAAACAGCTGGAGGAGCAATTTGCAACTAACTCACATGACTGGCTATAAAAAGAGCCTTTATAGAGAGACAGAGTCTCTCAGGAGCAAAGATGGGCAGAGGTTCACCAAATCTGTGGAAAACTGCGTCTAAAAATTGTGGAAAAATTTCAGAAAAATTTTCCTTAATGTAAAATAATTACGTAAAATAAAAGACTTTGGATATCCCACCATCTACAGTACATAGTATCCTCAAATCCTGGAGAAATCCCTGTACACAAAGGACAAGGCCGACGGTCAATATTGAATGCTTGTGATCTTCAGGCCCTCATGCGACACTGCATTGAAAACAGGCATGATTATGTACTGGAAATCACTGCATGGGCTCAGGAACACTTCCAGAAATCATTGTCTGTGATCACAGTTTGCCGTGCAATCCACAAATGCAAGTTAAAGCTATATCATACAAAGAAGAAGCCATATGTCAACACAATCCAGAAACGCCACCGTCTTCTCTGGGCCAAAGCTCATTTAAAATGTACTGAGGCAAAATGGAAAACTGTTCTGTGGTCAGATGATTTAAAATTTGGGGTTGTAAAAATACTTATTTTCAGTTTCAATGCTCAGGAATGTGTGCTTGCACATATATGTAGTAATGCTCATATCTACTTAACAACCTCGAAATTCAAATCACATAATAAAAATGAATATAGGACAAAATGTAATGGTTTTAGAGCTCACTGGCAAGGCACATTTTTATAAACTGCTTTATTTGTTATAGAATACATTCCCATATCCTCATAGAATATTAGACCCAGATCTTGCTGGGATGCTAATGGCAAACTGCAAAATGAAATATTTGATGCAGAGATCTATTGGGCTATTGTTTTTTCCCATGAATTACTGTGTATTTAGAAGCCACTGCTCACTGGACCCCCTGCCATTCATGCAGACCAGATATTGTATTGTATGTTGGTAACAGCTGATAATGTTTTTAGTCTGTTTTGTTTGTTGCCAGTATTATTTTTGTTAAGATAGGGTGATGAGTCAAAATTTTCATGAAAGTTTAAAAAATCAAACAGTAAATGTGAAAAAGTGATTTTCTCTAGGTTTATATGTTCTCATGTTTGAAAACTAAGAAATGTGAGCTTTATACTCCACCAGAGGGCAGTAAAGAGCCTCCATTTTACATTTTGGTCAGAGTTGCTCATCTTTTAAGTCAGATGAAGAAAACATAAAAAGACTACTGCAGCCATCTAAATGCTACCGCAAAATTTGCATGCAAATTTTAAACTCTACGTATAGATTTGATGGAATAAAACATTCATCATAGCTTTGTAAATTTATTACATGTAGTATCAGCTAAAAGTCTTCACAAACTCACTGTTTATGAGCTAAAAGGCTAAAGGTGAAACATATTGTGACATGACTAGTCTAGTAGCATTAGCTGAGGTAAAAACAGATGCTTAGCACTGACTGTTTGACTCTTAAAGACATTAGATGGGTAAGTTCAATGATGCACGTGTTTTTATATTAAACGCATCCCGGGTTGCGAAACGATGGGTGCTTTGGAAGAGTCGCTACACCATTTGCATGATTTATTTATTTATGTATTGATTTCTATTTAGCCAGCATCTCTTCTGTAGTCCAGTTTCTGTTCTTTGAGCTTTTGGGTTTGTAGAACATACAACCTACTAGAAACTCGTTCATCCCCACTCAATTTACTGACGTAGAGATACTAGAATGTTATCACTATACACTATATGTAAATTATACAATAGACGTCCCCCTGATGAACAAGGATTTTCACTGAAGGGTCCATACCTCATATAGGTGGACATCTTGGAATGGTATCAGATGACCACATTTGTTTATCCTCTGCTGAATGAAAGTGTTGAGGGACAGAGTTTTTAGTTCTGTCTGATTGGCAGGTGCCATCAACACTTTCCAACATGTGCAGCAAAATTCAGTTAACAGCTACATTCATTTAAATCCAACTGGACCTGAGCATTAATCCAATACTGCAGATTTTGCTGTGTCGGAGATATTTCATTAAAACCAGTCAATTACTGACAAATGATCATATCTGACATCCATCACAAAGATAAATGAACAGAAAGACAAGCGCCTTACACACAAGCACAGCTAACCTCTGTAAAGAAGAAGTCAAAAATAGATTTTTTTTTATATTGTGACACCTTCAATCAGTGTCCCTATCCATAAAAGAATCTCTATCTAGATGCTGGGCCTCAAAAGTGGTTCCCTCTTTGTCATCAATCATCCCTGGATTTGCTTTGCTTTAGGTCTAACACTGGACAGCCAGCAAAACGCAATGTAACGCTCTACCACATTTCATCCTGGGAGAAATGAACCTGAACTGAAGCTGATATGAAACAAGTGGCAGAGACAGATGTTATTTCCAGTGGGGTGGAATGTTGTCAGAACCCGGGAAAGATATATTAAAGGAATACTCCAGCATTTGTCAACCACATCTGTAACATATGGCTGCTAACCACGGAGAGTAAGTTAGACACATTTCCCAGTACAAAAGAACAAAAAAACACCTTTGACTCAAAACACACTTACCTTAGCAGTGGGCAGTAAAACATGTTGTTTATTCATGAAAGTGTTTTACAAAAAGCTGTACAGCTTTTTTTAATTTCATCTTTCAGAGATAGAACTAGTTTTCTAGAAGGAGGCCACCAAAGGAAGTTGATACATTTACAGTGTGTGAGTTTTCAACAGTTTTTCAAGTTTGTGTTTTTTCATTTTTTTCTTTTTGTACAAACAATAAAATGACTTGATAAAACTGCACTGGAAACAATGAACATTATACCATCTGGAAAGCATGGTGGTGGGAGTTTTGCTGCTTCAGATCCACAGCAGCTTTCATAGACAACCACTTGCTACCTGGTAGTTATGCCTCCCATATCATGATGCAAAGTCATTGGACACCTCAACAAACTTGGAGAAGAGTGTCAACTGCTGATTCTGTTGGCACATTGACTAGCATCATACTGTGTTATGAAGGAGAGTGTGGGTCATCCTAATAAACATGGGGAGATGTTCACTTGGTCGCCTGACCATGGATGGCTGTGGCATGATTAGGCACTGAACTCATGAGAACAGGGCCTATCAACATGGCAATGACTCAAAACCCTCAGGCCAAAATCCACAAAAGAGTGTCTAAAACACATGAAACTAAACTTCATATGTGGTTAAAGCCTAGACCTTAAAAAATGACTTCAATTTCACAGTTATACAGGCAGGTATTTTACAAATATCCCACAATATATCCAAGGCACATTTTTCACGACAAAAATGCAGCACTATAATGTCTATTTGAAATGATTCATGCTTTCATCCCTTAGATGAGGTAGCTGAGTAATTATGCTGCAGGTGCTCAAATTGTGTTTCAATTTGTGGCTGTTTATTAGGCACTCTTCTTCATTAAAGTACTATTCTGAAGGTTTTAAGAACTTTTTGTATTTAATACCAGCAGTCCATATATTGCATTTTCAATTCCTTGTTTTTGTGACATCATAAACACAATTTACATATATCCACCTCTTCAGCTCAAAGAGTTTGACCCCTTTAATTATGACATCATCTCATTAAGAACTGAGTCAGAGACCTTATTTGTGCATCTACCCAATATGTGATACACTGTACTATATATTATGCATTATGACTTCGCAGCTCCGGTTCAATTGACTTTGCAGTCAGTTGCCCAGCAGTTTGTTTCCATCAAACTGACTTTTAGCAATACAAATGTTTTACATAATCACATCATTCTTGTAATAAAACATTGCCACATGAAGTTTGGTATTGATACAAAAAATTATTGTGTTTCTGTCTCTATATGTATGTATGATGCAGCTTTTAATTTGATGTATTTATTATTATTTTATCAGAAAAAAATGTTGTATAACTAATTTTACTCATGTAATTACACCACCTGCTACAATCAAAAAAGTCGCAGTTCACTTTGTTGTACATGTGTAATTACATAAGAGCAAATATGCTGTTACAAATTTCAAGATAATTATATGAGTAAAAACTGAAATCATGTGTATTTACATTAGCTATACTACCATCCATCTGTAAGCGTGAATACACCACTAGCAGTTACATTGTTGTTGCATGTATTATTAATGTGTAACTACACAGTTATTACAGACACAATACAAAGTGGGACTGATTTACACACTTCCAAATTCACACTTGCAAATCTGTTGCGTGAATTACACATGAAAACCACCCGGAGATCTAGACACGATACCATGACAGAGACATGTTTCCATCTGTGTCATTAGACTTAGGACTACATTTGAGTTCTCTTTGCTCCCTGGACAAACAAACCAGGACATCAAACCATATTTTCAAAAAAACATTATCTAGTTAACTGGCCTTACCAGACAGTATAACATTGACATGAGGCTTAGTGGAACAGATGTCCAGGCCTGCAAGCAAAGGCCGAAGTAATTAACTGACGGGAGAGATGCTCCCTTTGGCTGCTGGGAAATGCAGTCACTAAGCCTGCTGAAAACGATTCATTGTCCAATTTACCCGTCTGTGATAGTTTTCGGTCATTCCACTGTCCTGAGGCTTCAGTGACCTTGCCAGAGTTTATCTCTGTCCCAGTGTCTTGAAAACAACATTGCAGGAGTTGCATATTGCAATTAGTTCACTTCAACAACAACTCATAAAAGCAGCTTTTGTCAAACTTGATGTTCCTAACACAGTAAATTAAATCAAAAAAGATCCAAGACAGCTCTGAATGTATAGCCTAAAGCATGTACATCTAATGTCTGCTAAGTTCAAAATAATCGCAAATGTTGAAATCTGTATTCTACACTACTGTACATGTACCATCAATGTAATTGAGAACATAAAACATTGGCTGCTTCAAGCTTTTAGCCCAAACAAGACTAATTATTATAGATAATAAAGGCTGGTAATGAGCCTGTTCTGTTTATTTAGATACATAATAATTAGGCCAAGGCAATTTAACACAGTCTTCAAAGCTGTGTGCACTGAAACTGATCAACACCAGGAACACTGAGGGTGCATTTATTTGTAAAACACACATCATCAAAAACAACAACGATCTTTACTTTGGATCATCCAAGTAACTTAAAGGGGCATTCTAGCCGAAAACTAGCATTTGTCCTCATATGTAGTATTGTGCAGTTCGGAACTGTATCCCTCAACTTCATTGGTTTGACAGAATTTTGTATCCTTGTTGTGTTTCCTCTCACTACAATACCCAGTATGCTTTACACAAATGTGTCATACAACCCCACTACTAGAATACAGAAACCCTGATTTCTAGTGCAACATGCACAGGTTTGGGTCAAAATACATGTTTTGCATTTTCTAAGTGAAAATAAATACACATCCTTATACATATCTACACAACACAAAATAAAAATCAATGATGTGTTGACGGCTGTTGTTCTCGCTAGATAGCTAATGTAGCAGGCACTGTCATTATGGATGTTGATGTTTTTTTGAGGCTCAGACCAAATTTTTGACTATTACTTTATCAGGAATCATAATTCACAACTTATTAAATGTCAAAACATTTTATGTCATGAAGGGCACATCTTGTGTATTAAAGCAACAAGGCATGGGAGGCCATGCATTACAGTGATTTTAAGGCTGTTATTAGGCACAACATGAACCCCCTCATCTTTTCTTGTAATAAAATCACTTAAGTGGATTACTGCTTTTATAAAACAGTGAACAACATAAAATAAGATAAAGTGCAGAATTTTTTCAGTAAAAAATGCATTACTAATAATCGAGACAAACAATTATTCCGCCAGGACATTTTGATGCTTTAGAGTATGTTGTAGTTGCTAAGCAACCGTTGACGGCTGAAAAAGAACAGTCACCCATCATTTATTTTTCAATTTTTAAGAAAAGAAAATTATTCATTTTACAGGCGGCACGGTGGTGCAGTGGGTAGCATTTCGCCTCACAGCAAGAATGGCCTGGGTTTGATTCCCGGCCGGGCGGCCAGGGTCGTTTCTGTGTGGAGTTTGCATGTTCTCCCCGTGTCTGCGTGGGTTTCCTCCGGGTACTCCAGTTTCCTCCCACAGTCCAAAGACATGCAGTCAGGCTGATTGGACATGCTAAATTGCCCCTAGATGTGAGTGTGTGTGTGAATGTGTATGTCTGTCTGTCTGTCCTGCGATGGACTGGTGACCTGTCCAGGGTGTATCCTGCCTTCTGCCCAATGACAGATGGGATAGGCTCCAGCACCCCACTGTGACCCAGAAGGATAAGCGGTTTAGATGATGGATGGATTGCTCATTAATCAACTGAAAAAATACTGTAAATGAGCCAGAGTTAGCCCTATACGCTAATTTTCATATGTTGTCCCTGGCCAGTTCTTAAAATGTCAACCTAAAATTATATTAAATGATTTATCACAAATAACACGTACAAATAATACATTTAGACTTGCATTCAAACCAGAACAATGCAAACAACACAACACACAAAAAACATACAAAAAGGGCAGCAGAAAGGTCAGTAGGCAGCTAGTATTCTAATGTTCACATATTTGATTATTCATAAGCCAAAGCTTCAGCTGACCAATAAAAGACAGCTAAGTATTGGTTTCTCTAATATGGACTGGTAGTGACTTCTATACATACATACATCATCTAAACCGCTTATCCTTCTGGGTCGCGGTGGGGTGCTGGAGCCTATCCCAGCTGTCATTGGGCAGAAGGCAGGATACACCCTGGACAGGTCGCCAGTCCATCGCAGGGCAGACAGACATACACACACATTCACACACACATTCACACCTAGGGGCAATTCAGCATGTCCAATCAACCTGACTGCATGTTTTTGGACTGTGGGAGGAAACCGGATTACCCGGAGGAAACCCACGCAGACACGGGGAGAACAGGCAAACTCCACACAGAAACGACCCTGGCCGCCCAGCCGGGAATCAAACCCAGGCCATTCTTGCTGTGACCGTGCACCGTGCCGCCCTAGTGACTTCTATTTTTTCCATAATTCATCACTGTATATTACAGTCATTTCATTAACCTTGTAACTTTTTGTCAAATAATAAGAAACCTATCATAATATAGCACTGTTTAATGCAAAAAAACTTCACTTTATAAGTAGTTGTGCTCACCAAATTACCACCACCACAACAATGCTAATTTCCACTAGTGCCTCCATGTTATTTCCAGTCTTACTTAGCTCCATATGCCTCTTTTTGTCCCATGTTGGGTTCAAGGTGAAACTGAAACATGCTCATATAAGTGACATGTTCTTTACTTTTTTATATTGCAGTTTTACACTCAACCATAAGTGCTTTAATTCAAAGACTCAAACATAGCTTGTTAGCCATCTTTTAGCCTGTAAGCTAGCTGATCAACCTAGTCCGAGTTAAGAAAATAAGTTGGCTGACACCTCAGTTTAGACAAAAGGGGGTTTGTACTTCATCAGTACACTCAGTGGTCCATGTGAGCAGCACTACAGTCTACGATTGTTCCATTAACAGCACAAGGGATTTTTGAGGCCTAGCGCAGTGATCTAAAAGATTAAATTTGTGCGTATATCCTGTATTTTGCAACAGCTTTGGATGATCAATCAGATTTTACTAGCTATCCATTTTATAATCACTAATTTACTACACTTTCATGGCTATTCATTCTCAGAAGCATTGTTATTTGCACATTTTTATGAATACGAGGCATTTCAAAGTTAATATGTGTCAGTTTCAGTAAATGTGGATAACTGCACTTTAATAAGTCAGATCATTTGAGAAATACAATGAACAGTCAAGTCACATTGGAGCTCACATGTGCTGTCCATCTGCAAATTCTCTACAAATGAAAGCCACCTGGGTCCAAGCATACGCTTGTTATTGGGAAACCAAACCATTAAATTCTTCAATTTTCCCACGACAAACACATCACAAGCTGTTGTTCAAACATTCGGTTCATGCCAGGTCAGTGATGGATTGTTCTGGTAGAAGTATTTGGCAGAACCGGAACCCAAAACACCACAGGAAAGTAGAAATATCAAGTGGTTTTTTAGGGAAACTGAAGTCAGCATAATGTTCTCTCAAAGCCCCATGAAGACCACTGTCGTGTTTTTATAATAAATTAGTCAGTCGAATTGTTTTATGACTGGCAGGCACTAAACTCCAGCTGATCTGGAGGGTCAAGACATTTTTCAACATTGTATTCCATTGTTACTGAGAGAAACGGAGCAGAGAGATACACAACAGACTGTTATGCATATTCATTAATTCATTAGCGTGCACACATCCAAGAACAATTTGTCCTTATCTGGACTACACAAGAAAGACATCATTTCCCATAACAAACCAGAGGCTTAATGAGGTGAGGCATGATTGACAGCTCAGGACTACAACCTTGAATTTGCCTGCTGACAAGGTGTAACGACCAGGTGCCCAACTCCAACTGTATTCAACCCCTTTAAAGTCTTCAGATTCGCCTGGATTCCCAAATGACACTTTGATATTCTGTGCTGTCATTTTCTTTTAAAAGACTGACCCCAAAACTTAAATTAACTTAAAGAGATAATTGTAAAAATAGTAAATATTCTGTGACAAAAATAACATTGAAAAATTGCTGCTTGCATAAGTATTCAACCCCTGTGCTGTGGAAGCGCCCAGTTTACACAGATGAAAGATATTGCCCTAATGAGGACACAACTGGCTTACAATCAACCATCAATCTACCTGCGAATCATTAATAAAAGTTCAGATTTTCTAGATAAAAGAGCCCCTTAATTCAAGCACTGTCAGTCATGCTGTGAATCTGAAGGAAGGCTGTGAAAATGAAGGCCAAAGAGCATTCTAAGGAAATTCAAGATAAAGTGATGGACGTGACCAAGATAGGGACAGGCTACAAAATAATATCCAAGTGTTTGGATACCCCAGAGAACTGTTGGATCAGTTGTGAGGAAATGGAAGCTGCATCTTACCATAGAGGCACTGCTTAGACAAGGCTGTCCCTAAAAACTCAGTGTCAGAGCAGGAAGAGGTCTTGTGAGGGAGGCCGACAATCACTTTGAAGGAGCTACAACTGGACATAATAAACCTGCCCATTCCTCAGTATAGAAGTATCGGGGTGGCAGCATCATATTGTGGGGTTGCTTTTTCTCAACAGGGACTGGGCCTCTTCTTAAAATGGACAGATTGATGGTGCAAAATACAGGATGAAACTGCAAGATAACCTGCTTCAGTCTGCTGAAAACTAAAGCTTGGGAAAAACTTTACCTTTCATGCAGGTCAGTGATTCCAAGCAACACATAACTGGTCCTTCAATGGCCAAAGACCTCAATCCAGTTGAGAATCTGTGTCATCATTTGAAAATGTCCACAAGCATCATCCAACCAACCTTAGCGACCTAGAGCAAGTCTGTGAGGAAGAATCAGCAAATATATATATATATATATATATATATATATATATATATATATATGTGTGTGCGTATGTGTGTGTGTGTGTGTGTGTGTGCAATACATGTAACAGTTCACCATTATGTTAAAACGTTAAATCAGCATATGAATACTGAATTGTTAGCTGCATCTTCCATCTGACAAAACAAATAACAAATACCCAAATAGTAATTTCTAATATATATATGTAATATATTTCAAACATATATAGTATAATTATGTTTAGAGTAATTAAATATATTGTAATTGCGTACATATACACATTTTTAAAGTTGTGTAAAAAAGTTGACTACTGATGAATTATTCTGTCTGATTCATGAAACTGATTTATGATGTGAAAACGAGCAGAGATTTGAGTGCACATAATGAATCAGCTGCAGTGCGTGAAATCAAGCGCCAGCCTTCCAGTGATTTATGCAGATGTTTTAGTAGGAAGCCTATAAAATGGCAGCGGTCAGTTGCTTGTGAGCCAATGACTTAGCTTGTAGGTGGAGTTTGAGGTGGATCAGTGAGTGCACTGCTGCCCCTACTGACCAAGCTTTATAATAAAATTCTAAAAGTGTTAAAATTACGATGACTCTTTTTAAGATGGTTAAATAATGTGATTGTGTAGTGCAAATTAACATATTTAAGCACTGGGTTATTGCAGTATGACTCTAGCTGTATTTTGTATTTTGTTTTGTGGGCGGAGTCAGTAGTACAATATTAAAGCACAGTGTAATATGTCTTCAAATGGAACATAAAATAGTTGCAGCTTTCAAATTTACATGCACTGCTACCAGACGAGAGTTTGGCTATACAGATATGCCAGAGATGAAATTAATGAATGATCAAATTTGGATGTAATCAGTTTTGACTACACACAACTTTGATGAATAAGAGCTGATTAATTTTAATTGGACAAATTCTGTATTATCTGTCTAAGTCTAGTGACCCTTCCCTCTCTCTCTCTCTCTCACTCTCTCTCTCTTTCTGAGATATAAATAGACCTAGAATCATAATTACAGCCCAGACGAGCACATATCTAATCCGACTGCGCAACGGCCAACAAAGCGGGAAAATATGAGGCGAAATTCAAAGCCTTCCTCAATGAATAAATTAACATTTTCGAATGAGGCCGTATCATTTACGAAGATGAAAACGGATTGCCACAAAATGCCAACTTCGCAGACAAGCAATCTTGTCGATTTCCTCTGTGAGTCATTTTGATAATATTTGGCATGAAAGCAATGGCAATGCATTTTGTTACTCCACTGAACATACTTAACATATCCAGCATCAGAAGGCCAATCTCCATCTTTCCCACAGAGCGAGTGGGAGTCAAGGGAACTGACCTTTTTATTTCTATGGAAATGGCTCTATGGCTGCCAAGCTTAACATCAGACAGGCCTCACAATCTACACATCTTAGTCATATGACTCAAAACGGCAGCTCTTCAGTACTGCAGGGGGTCTGCAGAGCAATGCTTTCCACACTGTAATTTAAAGAAAGAATTTAAAGAGCCCATACCACAGAAAACCTTCATATATATATATATATATATACCACACAGTGGTGTGAAAAAGTGTTTGCCCCCTTCCTGATTTCTTATTCTTTTGCATGTTTGTCACACTTACATATTTCAGATCACCAAACAAATTTAAATATTAGACAAAGATAACACAAGTAAACACAAAATGCAGTTTATAAATGAAGGTCTTTATTATTAAGAGAAAAAGAAATCCAAACCTACAGGGCCCTGTGTGAAAAAAGTGATTGCCCCCTCCATTAAAACATAAATTAACTGTGGTTTATCACATCTTTGGAAAGCTGAGTTCAATTTCACCCAGGCCTGATTACTGCCACACCTGTTCTCAATCAAGAAATCACTTAAATAGGACCTGCCTGACAAAGTGAAGTAGACCAAAAGATCCTCAAAAGCTAGACATCATGCTGCGATCCAAAGAAATTCCGGAACAAATGAGAAACAAAGTGTTTGAGATTTATCAGCCTGGAAAAGGTTATAAAGCCATTTCTAAAGCTTTGGGACTCCAGCGACACACAGTGAGAGCCATTATCCACAAATGGCAAAAACATGCAACAGTGGTGAACCTTCCCAGGAGTGGCCAGCCAACCAAATTACCCCAAGAGCGCAGCGACGACTCATCCAAGAGGTCACAAAAGACCCCACAACAACATCCAAAGAACTGCAGGCCTCACTTGCCTCAGTTAAGGTCAGTGTTCATGACTCCACCATAAGAAAGAGACTGGGCAAAAATGGCCTGCATGGCAGAGTTCCAAGATGAAAACCACTGCTGAGCAAAAAGAACATAAAGGCTTGTCTCAGTTTTGCCAGAAAACATCTTGATGATCCCCAAGACTTCTGGGAGAATACTCTGTGGACTGACGAGACAGAAGTAGAACTTTTTGGAAGGTGTATGTCCCGTTACATCTGGCGTAGAAGTAACACAGCATTTCAGAAAAGGAACATCATACCAACAGTAAAATGTGGTGGTGGTAGTGTGATGGTCTGGGGCTGTTTTGCTGCTTCAGGACCTGGAAGACTTGCTGTGGTAAATGGAACCATGAATTCTGCTGTCTACCAAAGAATCCTGAAGGAGAATGTCCGGCCATCTGTTCTTGACCTCAAGCTGAAACGCACTTGGGTTCTGCAGCAGGACAATGATCCAAAACACACAGCAAGTCCACCTCTGAATGGCTTAAGAAAAACAAAATTAATACTTTGGAGTGGCCTAGTCAAAGCCCTGACCTGAATCCGATTGAGATGCTGTGGCACGACCTTAAAAAGGCGGTTCAGGCTCGGAAACCCTCCAATGTGGCTGAATTACAACAACTCTGCAAAGATGAGTGGCCAAAATTCCTGCACAGCGCTGTAAAAGCCTCATTGCCAGGTATCACAAACACTTGATTGCAGTTGTTGCTGCTAAGGGTGGCCCAACCAGTTATTACGTTTAGGGGTCACTTATCACATATCACATATATATATATATATATATATATATATATATATATATATATATATATATATATATATATATATATATATATATATATATATATATATATATATACAGAGAGAGAGAGAGAGAGTTGAATGTAGTTTTTGTCCATTTGTATCCATCATTTGAATATGGTGGCTGTCCTTTACATTGTATGAAACTTTTTTGATGAATGGACCAATGAAAATCCTCCAAAGTCACTTAGAATGAAACCTCTTTACATTAAACACTTCTATTAAAAGTGAAGTAGATTTTTGTCTTCTGTAAAAATTAATGTGATGTCACAGAAACCAACGCTTTTACATACGCATATGCAAAGGTTTGGGAACCCTAGTCAAATTTTGTTTTTATTTTATTGATATTTTTACACCTCTGCACATTTTAATGCACAAGTACAACGTTGATTTGCTAAGTTTAACAAGTTTAAGTTTAAAAAAGAACATGCAAAAGTTATGGCACATTCAATATTTTATGAGTTTTTCAGTATGTTAAACTCAGCCAATAAATCAAAATTAAAATAAAAACATGTAAAAAAAATGTTTGTTCATGTAACTTTTTTCAAAACAAGTCATTAGACCAGCGATGTTCAAACTTTTGCATACGACTGTATAGATATCTCCACCTGTTCAGCCAACAGCGGTTCAGCCCCGCCCATTCAGGTTGAAGGTATTAAGTGTGTTTCAGCCTGGGCTGCTTTTTGAATAAGGCACAATGCAGGGCAGCCAATCAGAACAGAGGTCACTTTTAAAGGAGCAGCAACCAAAACAGCCTGACTAATTCTAAGGGATACAGAAAATGGTCATGTAGAAATTATTGTTTGATTAATTAACCCACACAAACATAATAAGTGGACTTAAGGGGAAAATAACACAAGAAAAATGTTGTATATCGTTGTTGTTGGAACAAAACCTCATATCTCCTTTTTTGTCGATTTTCAGTTTTTGACATAATTTGAAAATGCCTGTTGCTCTTTACATTGTGTGTAAATTTCATGATGAACGGACTAAAAGAAAAGGCCCAAAATGACTTGGAAAAACATCTGGTTCCATTGACTTACATTAAAAGTAAAGTAGGTTTTTTCCTTCTCCTGTGAAGTGACCATTTTGGAGTTACAAGGTTTTATTCCGACAGCAGCGATTTTGTGTATTTTCCTATTTTATTGTGCTCAGGTAATTAAGTTGACTTTACTTTATTAAATGCTAAATTATACAATCATTCAACCAGTAATGGAGTATCTCATAAGCAGTGCTCTACAGTTTGTTTATGAAATGAGGACATCTAAAGACACATTTCTCCACACATCAGCTCCTCACATTAACACTTATGTTGTGACTTATGTTGAGCCCTAGTGGTCAAACAGTGTAAATACAGTCTCATGTCAAAAAAAAAATTCTGCATAGACTTTTGTTCTAAAAATGAGCTCCACTTCCTGACAATTTTTTCCCCAAACAACATTTCAGTCTCCTTTCTTTGATTTAATATACAGGGAGTGTTTGTTTTGGTTGCACTTGGCGATACTGGGGGGGTCCACCACAGGCCACAGGGCAGAGCCTAGGGGGTGTGGCCATGCAAAGTGGGAGGCACTACACTTCTGGTTAAAACAGGACGTTTGCTGTAATTGTTGTTGCTGATGTTATTGGTGTAGTTGTGTTGCTTAGTATAAATTGTGTCCAAGAGGGTGTTTGGGCTTGTCTACCCTGTGCTTGTATGTTGTGTTCTCCTGCGTTACCCTCCCCAAACTCTCAGAAATAAAGGTACTAAACAGTACCCCTACTGTCTCTGGGGTGTTACCCTTAAGGTTACATCTCAGTACCTTTAGTCAGGGAACATTATTGTACAATAATCCACTGAAATCATATTTTCTAAGCTGTACTGACTCTACACACCCCGTCTCGCCTCCAGGCTTTTTATTTTATTGTTCTGTTTTAAAACATTCGGTTATGAAAAGGTACAAATACGAACTTTTCACCTGGAAAAACTTATTTAAGGTTCACAATTGGACCTTAAAACCACTGTTGTGCCTCTGAGGGAACATTTACATTGTTTATACCCTGATGAAAGAAAAATGTACCTGCACAGAACCTTTATTTCTAACAGTGTAGGCACTGATCTGTAGGCTAATAAATGCAACTAAGCTAGAGTGCACGTTTTGAATAAAAGCGCATTTGCCTGTATGCTCTATGTTGTCCAGTTCTTCTTCTGCACTGAAGCTACAATATGATTCTTCACAAGCCAGAGGTCCCGGATTCATCCTGTACGAGCCCCCAGTTTATGCTGTCCATTTCAAAAGAGCGTACGTGGCTCTGGCTAAAGGGGAACATAGTATAAGTAAGAGACCAGGACAAGATATAGTTTCAAGAAATGCTGTTTATTTTTGTTTCTTTAGCTCACACCAAAGTATCAACAGGAAGATAATTGCTTCAGGGTGGGCTTCCCACCAAAACAACAAACATAAACCCAAAGCTTACAGTGCCTAACTACCCTGAAACAAACATCTAAAGAAAAATGCAACTGAGCTGGAAATGTACTGATTAAAGTGAATCTGTTTTAGTAAATTATGCTGCCTTATTTTGAAAGAAAGCTGTGTTATTCCATAATTCAATTAGGTTCAGGATGCTTTTTTGTTCACTGTAGTGTAGTCAATCACATGAAATTTGCCAAAGAAATTCCATATAAAGCAACCCCTCTGAGTGGGTGGATGGTCTTCCCTCTCCCATCAACACTCAGCATGATGCCAGCCAATGCAGGTGTCTGTTAACTGGCATAACAGAATTGACATTTAGCATTCTCCTCCAAGCATGTTGATCCAAACTAGCCAATGACATTACATTAGTGGCAGTTGCGAAAAAATGCAACATGTCTATGGGAGATCTAACCAGCATTGTGATGAATACTGTATCCCTGATAGTCAAACAACTCTGTGGCACTTAAGACACAGCAATGTAAATGTAATTATAGCTTTTGTAGATCATTTTCTTTCCATATCAGTATAAAAGTGACGTCAGCATTGAGAAATCACTTCATAAAGGTAAAGAGGGGACCAAAAGGCAGAAATAGTCTGTACTCATGGATCCAAATCCAAAGATCATTGAGTTCTTCTTGAGCTAAAACTTGCTCCAAGTGAATCTGCTTAATTTAATGTCTAGCACAGCAAGTACTGGTACAATATAGCACCATGAAATCAAGGCTGAGACCATGACTGCCACAAAATGTTCTCCCCTCCAGTGCTTGGCAAGAGGTTCTGTAGCATCTAAACACTGACCACCAGATTTAGGAGCTGCTTCTGCCCTCCAGCGATCTGAATTCTAAAAAGCTAACATAATGATTCCCCACAAGGGCCCACAAAACATCTCATACATTACAATCTGCAGCTACACATGCTCTGTCGTGTAGTTATGTGCATTTTGTGACACAATTCAGTGAGATGCCAATTTTATGTTGTTCCAGGACTGTGAAATGCTCATATTTGTGAGTAAATATGTTTAAATTTATGACGTTTTGCTACTCCAAACCATGAGTGCCTCAACGTGTTGCTAAAGGCCTGTAAAGGACATGATTAAGAAGGCAGAGATAGCACAGCTTTATTGCTAACTAAACACTAAAAATAGTGGTTCTACAAGGGCTCTTTAGTAAAGAAAATGGCTTTAGAACCATGGACACTTAAAGAACCCTCTGTATGATCAAAGTATTCTTTGTATCAAAAAAGATTGATGGAGAATGTGCTGTAGATGGTTCTATATAGAATGTTTTTGAAAGGTTTCGAAAAGGGTTCTGTCATTGTTACGATGTCAAGCTCATATCAATAGAAACACCCTTTTTGGTGCTTTATAGAACCCTTTTAAAAAAGGTTCTATATAGAACCATATACATCACCTTCTCTATCAATCAAAATAATCATTTCATAATGCAAAGAACACTTTAATCATGCCATGATTATAGCATACTGCTTTTTTGTCCAACACCAATTTAATTAATTTAATTAATTAACTTATCATTATATGGGGTACAGTATTATGAGACACATTCGGGCTACTTCTCCAGTGTATAAACATTAAGACAAGGAAATGAATGTGCATGTACCAGCGCTGTCTCCTAAAAAGGTAAACCACAAATTTGGCCAAAGTCCTTAATTTCCTGTTGATTTTTTCTTCCCAGTGGTTAACCACATATCCATACCCAAATACCAAAATTATTCACAACGCACATCAATAATTTATACCACTGTGAAGATGTCTGCATATCATAGCACCAAAACACAGAGAAGGGATTCATGGGTCAGTGTATCTGGCAGGGGTCAGAATTTCTAGAGCAACTTGCTGAGTCAGAATCTGTCAGAGACTGTTCACAATGGTGGTGATAGGAACCAGACATCCGGAGAGTTTAATAAGAAAGTAGCATCGCCAAAAATCGAACTCTACAGCCATCCATGGCTTGGAGTCCAAGAGAACATAATTGGCCTCACTCTCTCTAGATGGGTAGGATGGCCTCCGTCTCCTCCTATCACCCAATGCGATGCTAGCCAGCACTGGCAGTTGGCGCTTTCCTCCAAATGTGTTCAACTGTCCAATGATGTTGCGTTAGCGACAGTTTGAAAAGATGCAGTGGCGCATCACAGGTCTCGGAGGAAACTTGTGTTTGCCTTCGCCCTCCTAGCACTGGTGGTATCATGTAACTGGGGGAGTTCTTACTAGTGGGTGGAATTGGATAGGTCTAAATTGGGGAGAAAATTGGGAAAAAAACAAACAGCTTGATGCCTGAGACATTGTTTTACTATAGTTTTAAGAAGATTTTGGCCTAAAATGTCATTTTTAATATCCAATCACAGGCATTGCAGGGCATTCTAAGGCAAACTAGTCCCCCATATTTCCAACTATTTTACCATCGTCAACATTCCATATAAATACTTATGTATTTATAAGAAGACTTATGTTGGTTCAATGGTGTTTTTGGATAATAAATAAAGTGGCTTTATTTGTGTTGTAGTCATGGTGGCCCCTGGTTCCCATCACCACTGTAAAGAAATCTGAGTCTCTACAATCAACCATTTCACACCAAACTACGCTGAATGACTGTTTATATACCAAACACTGAATTGTTTCTGTGGAATTCCACTTTAAGTATGAGGCATTCACTATATACACATTCTAGCATTTCTTAGTGATCCAAAATAGGTGCGTATCATCTTGTTGCCTCCACAGTGAGCCAGGCCCCCATGTTGACTCAGTGCAGTTCATTATCAGGTCATCATCTCATCCTCACCAAAAAAAGCATGACATGCCCTTGGAATGCGTGTCAGTCAGCCAAACATGTATTCACAGCTGGCGACCCATAAACACTCAGGCTGTTTGAAACGCTACATGAAGTTTAGCTTTTCAGGCTCCTGGCTGGCTCTTGAATTTCTCGACGACTGACTGGCTAAAATTAGATGCTAAGCAAGTGCAGTAAACTACAGTGTAAGGCTTTGCTTCTTTTAGGAGATATCAAAGACGGAGGACAGTAGCCTGGACAGTAGAGTGAACCAATTTATGGTAGCTTGGAAAGCATAAACCTTTAAAATGGTTTCATTGACTACAGTCAAAGATTTCTTTATAAAGTGTGCATAGACTCATAAGCTTTCGTTTATCTAGCACAAAACATAAGCCAACGGTAGTCCTATGGTCAGAACCTGACCGCTGATGAAGGGCTAGAGAACGACTAACAGACACTGTGCATCTACAGGTGACCCATAGTCACCCACAAGGTGTACCAACAAGGTTGTCTAAGTGGCCAGTAAATATACACAGAAACTCCAGCAATCCCCCTGTGCCTGATATAGTCAGGTCAGCCATGGTCCAGTAGTGGTCCCTTTCCATTAATAGACAAGGTAGCTGTGCAGCAACAGCCTGTAGTAAACTGTAGCCTGCAGAATGCACATATATGGAATGTATTTCTGATCAAATGGAGCTGAGTAGGTACGCAGTAGGAGTACCTAGTAGAGTACAATAGGTTCCTTAACATTATATTACATGAATGCAGAGTTACAGTGATGATGTAAGCACACTTATGGTCATAAAATGCTTGCAGATGTTACAGAGTTTTCTGGCAACGAGGGACAAATGACTCTCTCTTCCGCCAGCTCTTCCCTTCAGATGAAACTCAAAATATACAAAACTGACCTGCCACCCCAGGACTGTCCCCCACCCATCCCGGTCCAACTGTTATTCTTCCTGGAGACGGAGTGAAGTAACAAATAATGACACAAAAGCTCCACCCAAAGGCTAAGTTCTCCACATTCTTGGCGGTTTGAGGTGAGCATATTTGGACCGATGACAAACAAAGAAGTGAGACTCAATGCATTCAAATGTACAGTAGCAGCTTTCCATGTAATTCTGTGAAAAACCTTCTTCTATGTTACATATTTCCATAGTATCATGAATTTTGCTTTGTTAGATCCATGAATGGACTGGAAGCTGGTGTAGCTTTGAGGAACTCAAGTGAAGGCCAATGAACTGAAAGTTCAAAACCCTATACATGAAGTTCTAATGTTGTAAGCAATATGCAATATGGCACTTTGGGGTTAATGCACGGGGAGGGAATGGCTGAGAGCCAGTGATCCATCAGCTTGTTAATTTATAAAATTCCTTTTTCTAGTATTATTTTGAACAGAGGTGGAAAATACTTGTTTAGAAAGTACAGTTTCCCCAGGATTCTGTTGTCTGGCTTCTCCAATTAGCTCAAACCTGCAGCAGAAGTGTCCACCACCAAATCTGTCCCCATCAGATAAACAGCACTTTAAGCTTTCATCTTTGAGATGCCGAAGCAATGAAGGACTCCTCAGACCAAGTCTTCAATAATAGGTCAAGATTAACAGATGACTAGTGGGGACAACATCTGGAGTTGGAGATTTTTTTGATTGAATAGCAAACAAATTCAAAATGTCATGCAACACTCTCTGTTTCACTGGAAAGGAATACATTTTAAAGAAAGATAATGACACTAAGCACATTACTGAGATCAAGACATACTTATTAAACAAAGAAGCTGCTGGAGTTCTCAGAACAATGGACTGACCAACCCAAAGTCCAGACCTCAACATCACTGAATGTGTATCACGTGGATGGTGAGAAGCAGAAAATGTAAAACCAACTTCTAAGACTGAACTTTGGAGGTGTGGAAAGATATCACTGCAGATTTCTTGAAACTGAAAGTGAGTCTCCTGAAAAGAATGGAAACTGTAACAAAAAAAGAGTGGACACACTAAATACTGCATAATATGATATTATATTTAGTTGTTAAGGCTTCTGTATAATTTTCTGCTTTTTTTTTGAAGCTGAAAAATGAATAACTTGTAATTAATAGCTGATTTAAATAAAGTGAAAGTGGCATATTGCCAAGACTTTAACCTGAAAAATGTGGTGAACATTTATGAAACAAGGTGTGTTTCATGTGTAATTAGTAGAACAGGTGTTGACCTAAAAGTGTCATATCAACAACACTTTTCCATTCCCAACTAAACAGCACACTGACCCTGTATATGGGACAGGTCATCACCACAGTCACATTTAGCAACTATATTATTAGAGCATACATGCCAGAGCAGTGGACAATATGGCATGCTCTTAAAAATGAAGTCTTCAAATATGAGTCTCTGCAGGAATGCCATAGAAGAACCACTCGGTTCCGTACTGAACCTTTCAGCCGAGCTCTAAGTTCGGGAAAGTTCTTTAGGGAATCAAAAGTGGTTCCTGTATGGCAGGCATCATTCCAAAGAACGCTATTTGGAATGCTTTTTTTGTCTTTATGGTAGGATCACTCCAGTGGGATCTACGAGACCCTTGCACTGCTGCTGTACATGTAGGAACTCTTTTTTTTCATGAATGTACTCTGAGTTTAAAGACTAAAGGTGCCAAAAATATTACAGAAAGCAAAGATCTTGATTCTTTGGATTGTCAATAGTGGGCAATACACCATCATTAACCAGTATAATATTAAGTTCATGAGGGTGTGGGAGGTTCTGACTGGGTCTAGATTTATAAAGTGTCCAGTTTCATGACTGTACTTGACACAACAAGCTGCTGCCAAATGAAGGGTCAGTGGGTTCAATAAATGCTTATGATGCCAACGTTCAGGGCAGGGTCAGTAACTGCATCACCTTTTCTGGCTTTAAGTCCATACATGCCGTAAGAAAACCATTTCAAAATTGTGTGTGAAGATTTCATGATTAATGAAGCAGAATGATTTTGAAAAGCAAACTTTTCAAAGTGTTTAAGTTACAATAAGTTTATAACATTTTTCTGGGTAACACTTTCTTTTACAGTCCTGTAAGTTCCAGCAAAATGTGTGATAACTATTATGGGTATTGTAGGTAAGTTCCAAGACAATGTCTGGAGTAATAAGGTGGTAAATACAAACATACTCACTCAAAATGTCACTGTAACGTCACTTGTTCAAGCAGGAAAGTAAATCAGAAACACCTCCTAAGTTACATGGCTTAAAGTGACAGCAAGAAATACTAAGGTATTTCATCTCACTTTTGGACAGTCCACTATGGTGCCCTATAGATTATCTACAGATGTTAAATTGTTAACAAACTATCTGTTGAAACTCAGTTAATTCTAAACAGTGGTGGGGTTAGGGTTAGGATTTGGACCCGGGTTAGGGCTAGGACCAGGATGAGGGTTGGGTTTGGGGTTTGGGTTGAGGTTAGGGTTAGGGTTAGGATTAGAGCCAGGCTTAGAGAAAATTATGGTCAATCTAGTAGATAATTAGTTGAATATAAATTAAGTATCTACAAAGCATCTAAAGTGGACTATCCAAATAAAGTAAAACCCTGGCTTTCTTTTACAGTCCAGATTCAGTTTCATTACTAGGTATTACAAAGGGGCGTACTATGTAAAAGTCTTTGTATATCTAGCCAGTACCTTTTACCCAGAATAAAAGCACAGCACTGTGGATTTTGTACTATGCATCAGCTAATTCCTAGAAGTAGTTGGGCATTTCAGTGTATATTTAGCTAGATCATCACAAAATCATACCCAAAATAATTATCTAGTCCTTGGAACTGTACCTCACAAGTCACCATTTCTGAGATACAATATTTTGGTCCAACAGTGACAATAATGTGCTGTTTACTCTGTGTCCGTTTTCATAAAAGATTTGGCCTAATGTGACTCACCACTACAGAAAAACAATCAAGTGCATGCAGTTCTGAGAAGAGAGGGGAAGAAGAGGGGTGGAGAGGGGTGATGCCAAAAGTGGGTTTCATAAAACCAAAACTGCTTTCTCCGAATTATTACAGATTATTATCTTCAGAACATGAAAGCATCTGCAGTTCTGCGCTTCTTAAGTAAAGGTTCCTGAAGGTTCTTGGCTCGAATGCCTGGTTCTGAGGGGAAACATTACAGAACATTTGAATTATGTGGAGGGTCTTTAAATATTAAAAAGCTTTGTCTTATTTACGAAGGAATTCCATTGAAAAGTATCTAACCAACCAAAATGTCTAAAGCATCACTCCAAAGAACCCAAAGGGCCCAATGTACCAAGATTTCTCCACCTGTTCCAGGTGCAAACTGGACATATTCTGCCCACTATCACTACTGTATAAAGCTGGTGAACGAGCCTGATGCAAACTTGATGGGCAAACTGTAAACAAGAAAGATGATAAAAAGTCTGATTGTTAATTCTAAACAACCTACATTGCAACTGTAATATGAAAGTGATTACATCGCTTGGGCTGTATTTGTCCAGTGGAAGAAGTGTTAGTCATTTTTTTCATTTCTCATGATAATGAACACAGTTAGAGGAGTCAATTATGTGCTCCAACTGACACACTTTTCTGTGTGTTCTGTTCATTCTGTATATATGCCTATACCTCTACAGTTAGGGGGCAATACCCCACCAACCATAATGCCCCACTAAATCCACTACTTTTTCTACCTGCTTCTATTGGTGGCAAAAAAACAATTAAATATAAGTTAAACGCTGCTAACTTTAAAGCCAATAACCGCTTTAGGTCTAAATGTTAATAACAATAGATTCATACTAAACATATGGAAGCCAGCGCCATCTCATTACTGGAGCATGAAATACATGAACATGTATGTGGCCCACTTGCTGCACATGTCTGGTTTTGAAGACTAAAGGAAGGTTTTTATGCATCAGTTTGTACTGGCTGCATTTTAGGGGTGCACTGTAAAATGTGGGAAGATGAATTAGCAGATTTCCTAAAATGGGTAGACCTCTTGTTGTGTCATGTGGATACATTCACCTGCACCCACCCCATTCACTGTATAGTTTATAATGAGCTTTATTATTTAGTCTGAAAAATATAAATAAAATCCCCTGCTATCAGTTTAATCTCTGTTTGTCAAAAAGACAATGTAAGATCAATAATTTAGAATGATAAATGTTTGAGATCTACAAAGTTGGAGCCATTGATCAAGTGCGTCCCGCTGTAATACATAAAATATGAGCTGTTCATGTCGACGTGGTGAGCCGTGAGCTGAATCGTGGCTTTCCTCGCGCTTTGCTGAGTGATTTCAAACACTAAACTTTCATCTTGATTGCGTTCCTGAACACAACGGCATGATTTAGAGCTAGCTGTCCAAACACAGTCCAGTTGTTCAGTGATGAAAATGCATTGCTCGTATTGATGTTTAATAAATCTTATCCAGCTGCTTTGGACCAGTGATGGTGGAAAAAAAGCGGCTAAGATAAAAGCTAATGGCTGCTTTTGGGCCAATGTTAATAATAACAGATTCATGGTAAATACATGGAAGCTGGAGCCATCTCATTATTGGAGCATGAAATACATGAACACGTAAGCAGGCCGCGAAAAGAATTGCGGGCAAGTCTCCACAGTGACAACAAGCAGCATGGTCCATTAGGAAGAGTGCATCGCTTCTTCAGAGTTGATGTTGACCATTGTGTTTGAGAGCCCCTAAAGCTATAGCTCTGCTGAGCTGCCATGCTAGTGATTGAAAAGACATGGAGTGCCAGTTTTATAGCTTTTTAGGCCTCAGGCAAGAAGTGAATGCTCTTTTTACTCTGGTTTTCAGAACTGAGAAAGCTTGGTGGCCTACAGCACTCTCTAGTTAACTTGTGGTGTCCTTGCTTGGCCCCCTAAGAAAACAACATTAAAGAGACATTTTTGGTCAAAATGAAAAATGTAACCGTCACAACAAATGTTGTAAAGATGTCTATTTGCCTCCTACAGTGCTTGCAGTAGGGTCTAGAGAGAGATTTTCCAGTTTAAAGACCAGGCAAACCCCCTTATGATGATGTATCTTGAAGGTGGTGGAACTTTTAAAAAACTGTAACTGCTTTAGGGTGAATGTTTGACATTGGGATGTTCGAAATGTATTTTTTTGTGTGTTTGTTTCACTAACTGGTGAATGCAAAAGGAATCCAGAGAGCTAACGCTATTGCTAGGAAACCAAATATCTTATCGCAGCATCAGAAGGCAAGGCAAGGTGAGTTTATTTATATAGCACCTTTCATACACAGTGGCTATTCAAAGTGCTTCACACAGATGCAGAAAAATAAAAGCATTAAATAATGTTAAATAATACATTTAGAGATCTAACACTTCAGAAAGGCATTTGCCAAGATAGTTATAAAAAATTTAAATGAACGTGCGTTGCAGAGATTAAAGACAATAGAATAGAAAATAAAATAAAAATGAAATAAATAAATAATAAATGAGATTATAAATAAATAAATGAAATAAAACTATGACTGATGGGTGTGATTGGAACTATAACTCAGGTATGTCTTCAAATCATTATTGCAGTGGAGAGAATGGAACTCAAATGACAGAAATGCCTCATCAGACAAGGAGGACAAAGTTAAAGTTAGCAACGTTAGCTAAAGTTAGCAAGATTATCTCGGTACCTTACTTCAGTTTGGCTCTTTTTTTTGTCTGAAAGGATAAAAAAACTTCATTAGTGTCCAATTTGCGTTAAATAAAGTTGGAGTCATGGTTTCCTTTACGATTTAGTTTGATGATCGATGTAAGAGTCACGCTAATTCTAGCTTAGTTGCATTTATTAGCCTACGGATCAGTGCCTACACTGTTAGAAATAAAGGTTCTGTGCAGGTACATTTGGCGTTCATCAAGGTACAAACAATGTAAATGTGCCCTCAAAGGTACAACAGTGGTTTTAAGGTCCAGTTGTGAACCTTAAAGAAGTTTTTCCAGATTAAAAGTTCATATCTGTACCTTTTCATAACCGAATGTTTTAAAACAGAACAATAAAATAAAAGGTCTGCAGTCGAGACGGGGTGTGTGGAGTCAATACAACTTAGAATATATAGTTTCAATGGTACAGTTATGTTTCTTGACTAAAGGTACTGAGATGTACCCTTGAGGGAACCACCCCAGTGACAAGAGGGGGACTGCCCTAGTGACAGTTTTGTACCTTTATTTCCTTTATAGTGTAGCAGTCAGGATTGGTTGGCACCACAGGGATTCCCAGTGTTTGTATAATATCCTCTGCATAATGCAAACTGATGAGGCCGATATAATGATACCATCATATTATCATATCATATTAAACTGTAGTTTTAGGCTAGGATGCCCATTTGAGGCACTTGCCTCTGTGACGTTCCTGCAGTGAATTAAACTTTTCTACAGTGTTGAATGACACAAAGAAAAACTCTCTTCTTCTTAAAATAGGATAAATGCATTCCCGGGCACATTACGGTTTCAGTTTAATGATTTGCACATTTTGAGGTTTGTTTTAGGCCAAACAGTCAGTGGCACCAGACATAACTGCTGGAGGGGTGTGGTGGTCTTGCTAACACTTTGTAATTCTCATACAATCCAGTGGTTTCCATTGGTACCATTGTGGTAGGAGAACATGGATAAACATGACTCGTTGAGAAAACACAACCAGATGCACTGCATGTTCAATGGTAGACCATGAATCTAACACGACAATGTCTGCCATCTGATCCTACAAAAGAGCCAAGGTTTGAAAGATTCTATGGTTAAATGTGGATGAGGGGAATGAATATCGGTTTCCTTTTGAAGCCCTGCTAGCAAATGGGAAAAAAGAAAAATAGTGATTATAATGAGATGTCGTTATGGCCACCTCAAGTTAACGGCAAAAGGATGGTCTAGCAAAAGAAAAGATGTGGTTGTTCTAATAATCTAATACAGTAGTTTTCATGCCAGTCTTCAGGACCCCCAAGAGGATCCACATTTATGCTCTATTCTAGCTCCCAACACAACTGAACCACCTAACACTTGGTTGATGTGTTGCTGGGGGGATGGTTTTGAGAACCATATTACTGTGTGAATGGATCCCTTATGCCTCAAAAACTTTGGGAACCACTGTGTTAGTCAATGGAGATTAGCTGTGTTTAAACATGTAGTAGTTATCAGTGTCAAGACTGTAGGCCACAATAAATGAAGCACACTATGCTGTTATCCTTAAAGGTAGGTCATTATGATGTGCCCCCACGCCCCCAGCTGTTGGATGATTGGCTGTGGGTCACAAATGTAACTCCAACTAATCCCAAAAGTACTAGACAGAGGTCCATCACTCCAGGGAACACAGTTCCACTGCTCCACAGCCCAATGCTGGGGGCACTGGCTTTATACCCTTCTAATCGACGCTTGGCATTGGGTATGATGACCTGTGTGTGTGTGCTAGGATAATTTTACTGCATGTGACACTTTGTAGAAGCAATGCAGAAGGAAATGAACAAGGAGAACCTAAACTGTATGAGCAAACACATCACAGTTTAATCACAAGAGAAGCCAGCCAGGAATACAGCTCTGCAACACCATCAGCATTTTTTCCAGATGGCCTCAGCTGAGCTGTACGATGGGTGGATTAATTAGAAGTTTAGAGCGGAGAGGAAATGATAATGAGGCAAATTTTCCATATGGAAGCTCAATCACTTTGATTCCAAGTCAAGATGATGAATACAGTGTTAATGCGCTACAGTTCACTTTACATTCTAACCTGCTCATATAGGTGTTAGACTTTATAATGGAACAATGGTTGGTGTATAAACTGCATAGTCTTTGCCTAATCCATGACTTCATTAACATTTCTCAATGCAGGTTGCAAAGGTCAATGAGTTTGACACTCATATATAGACACTAAGCAAATCTTTTTAATCATTTCAACATTTAAATGTCCCATTTGTGCCATTTTAATATTCCTTTATGGATGGATAGAAGAATGAAGGCCTTTGCTAAGAGCCAGACTCCACTGTAACAAGAATCCACAAGCTGCATGAACAGAGAGACCACATCTATGATACATCGGAGGTCAGAGAGCATCCTTCATTGATTCAATTTCCAAAACAGTACATGTTATTCATTTTAGGAGATTAGATAGAAGATAATCAACTTGCATAAAAAACAAGAAAGTTTCCAACACAAGAGTTTCCAAAACTGGGACTCCTAACAACCACCTGGTAGACACCAAAACTGTCCCCATCAGGTAAACAGCACTTGAAGCTTTCATCTTTGAGAGAGAGGAGAAAATCAAGCTGCTTCAGATCTGAAAACATCCACAGGTGTTTCTGTCCATCCTTCCACTGTGAGAAGATGACTCAGCGCTATGGGTCTGAAAGGATGTGTAGCTGTTCAAGAAGCTCTTACTGAGAAAAGGAGAGCTCAGAACAATGGACTGACCACCCCAGAGTCCAGACCTCAGCCTCACTGAATCTGTTTGGCCTTACTTGAATCGTGAGAAGCAGAAAATGCTAAACTAACTTCTAAGACTGAACTTTGGGGGTGTGGAAGAATATCTCTTCATATGTTTTTGAAAAACTGAACTGGACACACTAAATACTGGAAAAATGTGATATTATATTTAGTTATTGAGGCTTCTGTGTAATTTTCTGTTAAATATAACTATTATATATAAATATACTTATTGGCCATTTTAACCGGAAATATATATATATATTTTCATCACTAATGTCCAGTGATGGCAACCGTGATTGCATATATATATATATATATATATATACATATATATATGCAATCACAGTTGCCATCACTGGACATTAGTGATGAAAAAAGGGACTTTCATGTTCATGTTAATCGTACAGTTACACAATAAAAATACATACATGCATACGTCATCTAAACCGCTTATCCTTCTGGGTCGCGGTGGAACAGTAAAAATAATGTTATTGAATTATATAAAGAAATAAATATATTCTAATGAAGTCTATTTTGTCCACTATATATATATATATATATATATATATATATATATATATATATATATATATATATATATATTGTTTTTATCTTGAAAGTGGAAGATGCCACATTCAAGATGAATGAACCGACATAAATGGTCCAAACTTGTTTGGAATAAATGTCTCAAGGCTGAAGCTTTATCACTGCTACAACACAGTTGTGAAATAAGCCTAAAAAATTAGAAGAATTATTCAATTTACAGTCACTTTAGCATAGTTCATTGACTGTGCTCATTAACAATCATTTACCAGATGATGAGTTATTCCAATGATTGTCACTGTCATTATTAATACAAACCAGTCAAGCAGCTACACCCTCAGGCAAAGCCATTGTGCCTGGCATTGGTATGAAATCTGCATCTCCTGACAATGACATGCCAATGTCAGGGAGGTCCCCCACTGTCCTCCATCACTGTTAAAGCCTGTCATTGTAAACCCCTGGGCTCATAGGGTGCAGTACAAGACATGGCACCAATCAAAGGCCTGCACCCTAATGGGACAATAAGATTAGGGAAGTCCTGCCACATTTTCATTCAATTCAGGCTTAATGGATAGTGTTTTTCCACAACAGCAATTGTCCCGAAGCAGCTTTACAGAAATGCAGATGCAGCCCCCCTAATGAGCCTCACAGAGAGAGACAGCATCAGGAAAAACTCCATAAGAGCATGACAGAGAACCTCTGAGAGGAACCAAGACTCAAAAGAAGAACCTTCCTCTAGGCCACACTGAATAGTGCGGTTAGGGTAAGATTCAAGATCATATTTTTAGAATAATATTATTGTATTATATATTCTTTTCTATACTATATTTGGCAATTTTAAATAGGAATTCCACTGATATAATATAAGTTCCACACAATTAAATCACTAAGATGTAAAGTCATTCAGAGTGGTTTAGTGTGAAATGCTCCGTTCACAGTGGTGGTCATAGGAACCAGACGTCTGAAGTGTTTAACACCTCTAAAAGCGCCCTAAACGTTTTTTTTAGAATGGTTATGAATATGCTGCCTGATGCCTGAGACACTGTGGCCTAAAATGTATTTTTTAAAAATCCATACATGGTGGAGGAACACATAGATGCAGGGTGTTCTGAGGCAAAATAGTCCCCAAAGAAAACTATTGTTTCAGACTTACCACTATTTTACCAAAATCAGCATCCCATATATAAACTCAGAGGACACGTGTAGGTTCACTGCTGGTTTTGGATAGTAAATAAAATGGCTATATTTGTGTTGTAGACATGGCAACCCCTGGTTCCTATCACCACCATGTTTAATGCCTCTACAACCTCCCTCAAGCAGTTTTTAGCTGGAATGGTTATGAATAGGCTACCTGATGCCTGAGAGATTCTGGCCTAAAATGCATTTTTTTTTTATCCATACATGGTGGAGGGATGCATAGGTACAGGGTGTTGTGAGGCTAAATAGTCCCTAATTTTTTTTTTCCAGATTTATTACTATTTTACCAAAATTAGCTTTCCATATGAAACTCAGAAGACACGTGTAGGTTCACTGCTGGTTTTGGATAGTAAATAAAATGGCTATATTTGTGTTGTAGACATGGCAACCCCTGGTTCCTATCACCACCACTCTAACGAGTCTCCACTATGAACCATTTCACACCAAACCACTCTGAATCTACACTTTAAAGTCTAGATGTAATGTGGAGATGAATGATCCGTGCTGCTGCATGCACTTCAGGCTGGATCCACATCAGATCTCATCAAACACAACAACATCACAAGATGATCTATGCTCTAGCAGAAGCTTCCTCTTCTGTCTTTATATCTTATAATTAGTCTGTCTGGCATGTCGTGAATGAAGATGAAAAGCAACGTCAAGCTATTTGAAAACTGTTTCGAGAATTTGTTGCAACTCAAGGCAGTGATCAATGCATTTTATAGGGCAAGTCCAATCCGAGCGCCGAGTTGCCGCAACGTCTTTCCCAATATCCAGAAAAGGTCACGGATAATGACCCAGAACAGCGGCGCAGTCTGGTTCCAGTCCATAATGCGACGGGCCTTATTAATCACGGCGGACAAATTGTCAATTCGCACTCCATAGTGGCCGCGTAATTGCTTATTAAACACACAGATAGCTGGAGCGAAACATAATTAGTCCTGCCTATGCATGGATGTGCGGCAGCCGGGGGAGCGAAAAGACAAGATATAGATGGGGAAGGATGTGTCAGTTCCATCACCCCCCCACGATTCAGTGTAATTCGTTTACCCCCCTCTCACATCCCATCCCATCTACCCCGGTATCCCACACTGGCCCTCAGGGGTCTAATCCGTATAATGGTATCTTCTCCCCCTCCATCCTGCCGCAGCTTGGAGTGTCTCTATGGGGCCCAGAGGCTGTTTGTCCCTCAAAATAAATCTAAATAAATTATAGTCTTCAAGGAGAGCCCACTACAGGGGGGATTATTATCTTTTCTCATACTGTCTTTCTGTTTTTTCTCTTTTTTTCACATTTATGTTTGGAGGCAAGTTGCCAGATACTTCCAGAACCCTACGCTGCAAATACTGCAGTGACATTTTTCAAGAATAGACGAAGTGATGGTATAGATCAGAAAATATATGAAGTTTTGTGTCATACCGAGGAGTGCAAAGTGTCCGTGTCCTGTTCCTGGTCCATAAGAAGGGATTATGGAAAGAGACATGAATGGGCTCAGCAGGATCCAGTGGCCCAAGGTTTATTTTTGAGTACATTTCCATTTCAATGGATGGCTGGAGGGAAGAAGAGATCACTGTGTTGCAAAGAGTGTCATTAGGAGTGGACACAGAGCTGTTTTATCGCAGACTCCTGTCCTTTATAGGCAAATATTAGAGGGAGAAAAAGTTATCCATTCGTCATGTTTCTATGGCGATTATAGGAGGTTTTATTAGCTTGGTATTAATAATATAAAGCTGGTTTATTAATTTGGCTCATGGATGTAGAAGTAAGGTTGGGATCCAAACTATGCTATTACTGTGCAGATTGGAACTGCCCATCCAAACTGTCTTCTATATCTGGCCTAAAAACTTCAAAATGGAGTCATAAGTACCTTGACCAATCAGAAAAAGTTGAACCTCAATAGTTCCAAAATCGAGGCACCCAGTTACGGAGCCTTGATTTTGGCTGCATGTCAATTAAAAGCTTCAACTGCATAATTACACAGTAAAGTGTTTCCCACAAAACCCTTTGGACATCCTTAAAGGAATGTTGTGGCAAAATGTACACAATTGTCCACTTATCCCAGTCATTCAGCCAAAACATGTCCATATTTTGCTTCTTTAGTTTCACGCTGGAGCTACAAGGCTAACGTTAACACTAACAGACTCTAGAAGTAAACAGTCCATAGCATTCAGCTACACGGTGAAGTTTTCTTCATTATTTTAGCTCACAGTAAGTCAAATTGTGTCCTAAGCCATATTGACAAGTCTGCTCTACCTTAATGAAGACGTGGATGGGGTTTAAGTGGGTTGAGACAGGTTTTGGGGACGTATTTACACAAAGCATTTGGGTGACTATTGACTTTAGTTTTTGTAGTGCCTTGTAGCTCCAGCGCAAAGCTAAAGAAGCAAAACTACATCTGGGCAAGAGGAAAATTAAGTAAATTTGTATTTTTTTTGCTGACCCATTTCTTTAACGATGCCTGACCTTGGTTGGGTAATGATAGATTCTCGAAACCAAATGTACTGCTTTCTCCACAACCTCCTATAATCACACATTTTATTGTATAATTTTGAATAAATCAGTGGCGAACACTGCCTATTAGAGCCAGGCCTTCAATTCAGGCTATAATTGTCAAAACATGGTCAAAACACAAGGAAAAACACATTGGTTACGCTCCTATTCACACTCAGTGACACATCGAGAGGGCCTAGAGTGATTTTTCTTACTAGATTCCTTCCACATATTGGAAATCAAATCATGATTGGTTGATTCCTCTGCTAATTCATAATTATGCTGATGGTTAATCTAATGCTTTTGACCTTCTCTTCAATTCTTGAAGTCCCAAACAATAGGAGTGCTTGCTTAGCTATCAACCTAGACATGCAGAGAAAAACAATTCCTGACCAATATTCCGCTGGGTGTTTTTCCAATTTTCCACTGGGCATTTTACCAATTTTCTGCTAGGCCTTTCAAGAATTTAAACTTTTTTGTTTCAGTCCAAAACTTGAATGAAGCAATAAAACAAGAAAAGTACTATAAATTTTGAAGAGCTTAAATACAGTCATGATTTTACTGATTAAAAATGAGCTTAAAATTACAGACTTGGATTTTTTTTACTTATCATTAGGCCTTCTTTAAAGGCCTAGAAGGCCATGAGGGTCCCCCACACACTATAAAGGCATAGATCACTTTGAAAATTAGATCAACTGACCCCCTAAAAAGTCAATAAATTCCACAAATGCTCTGATCCAGGTAAAATGTCAGAATAAATTACACTATAGGCATTCAGACAAGATTAGATATGACAAGAATATAAAGGGAGGGGGGCATATTACCAGGGGGTTCTTCCCCCCCAGTTACCCTATTGTTCATATGATAAATTTCAGAGTTATACATGACCACTCAGATGCAAACAACAAAGCCCATACTGTTATAAACAAAGACCACAAACATATCTAGTGGAAAGTGAAATGGCCTCGGAAATTCATGGCCTCCAAGAGGCAGGAAGGGAGATGTCCAAGGACATTCTGCCAAGGTTCTCAGTGGTAACAATCTGGAAAAATGCCAGAACTAGCATAGCAGGGGAGCAGATGGCTCGAGAGTGGCAAGGCCTGGAGGTCATACCTGAAGGCAGCCTGTAGACTGCAGCATATGGGCAGAGGAGAAGGGGGAAAAACGCAGAGCCAACGATTCTCTCAGCCCTCAGGTGATATGGGAACTGGCCAGCAATGCAGAGCTTCACAATCAAAGACACAATACACAATCAAAATCAATGAGGCATGAGGTTCCACTGTAGATGCTGCATTTTGCACTGAAGGAAGCAAACATGAAGGTGGCAGGTATGGAATAAAGCGAGTGTCACTCATGCAAGGAAGTTTGACATGAAGCAATATAACCTTAGGTGTTTATTTTAATCTATGTTATAATGATTTGTCGTTTTTTCCCTTTCCTCACATCATTCCGGGCAGGCCTGAGCGCCATAATGCTATGCAGAGACTAATTCCAGCCTACTTGCCAGAGCCAATTGTCTGCCTCAATTTGTGGCTGAATTCAACATTGGATTGCCAGGCTTTGCAGAAACCTTCGACCCCAGAAGCGACATTTAGTTAAAACATTAAATCCTCATATTCTGCATTAGTTTTTTGATGGAAATGTGGAAGTGGAGAAGGATTTTTTCTCATATATACAAAAAAATTTTTCAAAAGTTTTTAAAATCAATTACAAGCCTGCAGTCCGCACATCTCTGCAGTTCAGATAGATAGATAGATAGATAGATAGACGGACAGACAGATAGACAGACAGACAGACAGACAGACAGATAGATAGATAGATAGATAGATAGATAGATAGATAGATAGATAGATAGATAGATAGATAGATAGACAGGTAGATTTTAACCATACACTGATGAGCCACTGCATTAAAACCACCTCGTTTCTACTCTAGTTGTCCATTTTATCAGCTTTAAACACCTCAGTGTCACTGCTGGACTGAGAATAGTCCACCAACCAAAAATATCCAGCCAACAGCGTCCTGTGGGCAGCGTGCTGTGACCACTGCTGAAGGACTAGAGGATGACCAACACAAACTGTGCAGCAGCAGATCAGCTATCGTCTCTGACTTTACATCTACAAGGTGGACTGACAAGGTAGGAGTGTCTAATAGAGTGGGCAGTGAATGGACACAGTGTTTTATAACTCCAGCAGCACGGCTGTGACTGATCCACTCGTACCAGCACAACACACACTAACACACCACCACCATGTCAGTGTTACTGCAGTGCTGAGAATGATCCACCACCCAAAGAGTACTTGCTCTAATAATCTGTATTAATAATCTTGTTATGTTTTCATTGTGATTTTTGGCCTACATGTGGCAGAAAGAGCAGTAGATGATGAGATCAATGTCTCCATGGACCAAGTGTTAATGTCCGTCTGGGAGACAGGACGTTGAGTCCAGAAGGTCAGCTTTGAGACAATGGAGGTCATGGGAGAAACTTGCGGTCACATGGCAAAACCAAACCGTAGGAGGAGGACAGGACCTCATGAGTCACCAACAACCTGGACTTGACCAATACACCCACACGCAGTAGACCAAACAAAGCCGGTCACCACAGCCTGTGAAGTGATGATTGTTTTAATGACCTTTCTGATGGTCAGTGATGTCTGATGACAGCATTGTTGTTTTAAGTGCTGCCTGTCAAAGCGTTTTTCTCTCTCTCTCTCTCTCTCTCTCTCTCTCTCTCTCTCTCTCTTATTCTCTTTCTCCCACTTTGTCTCTCTCTCTCTTTCTTCTTCTCCTCCTTTTATTTTTTATTTTTTATCTCTATTTTGCTCTCTCCATCTCATTCTCTCCTTTTGTTTAGCCTGTCGCTCTCTCCCTCTCTCTTTCTTTTTGTCTATCTCCCTCTCCCACCCTCTCCTTCTTTCTTTCTGTTTGTTTGTCTATCTCTCTCCCTCTCTTTTTTGTCTGTCTCTTTCTCTCCCCTTTTCTTTTGTCTATCTGTATTTCCCTCTCTTTGCCTTTCTGTCTTTCTCTCTCTCCCTTTCTTTTTGTCCATGTCTCTTTGTTTTTTCTTTTTCCATGTTCTTTCTCTCTTTTCATTCTCTCCTCTTTCTTCTCCTTTACGTTCTCCTTTATTTGTTTCTCTCTCTTTCTCTCTCACTCTCTTTCATCCTCTTTGTCCATCTATCTCTCTCTCCTTTTCTTCCCTTAATTTTATTAATCTCTCCCTCTCCCCCTTTCTTTTTGTCCATCTCTCTCTCCCTCTTTCCTTTTGTCCATCTCCCTCTCTCTTTTTGTCCA
Organism: Colossoma macropomum; assembly: GCF_904425465.1. NCBI lineage: Eukaryota > Metazoa > Chordata > Actinopteri > Characiformes > Serrasalmidae > Colossoma > Colossoma macropomum. The sequence goes on from NW_023494784.1 coordinate 37,496,853, forward strand.
TCTCTCTCTCCCTCTCCTTCTTTCTTCTTTCCCCATCTCTCTCTCCCTCTTTCGTTTTGTTCATCTCTTTCGCTCTCCTCCTTTCATTTTGTCTATCTCTCTCTCCTCCTTTCCTTTTATCTATCGTGCTCTCTCCCCCTCCCCCTTTCTTTTTGTCCATCTCTCTCTCCCTCTCCCTCTATCTTTTTGTTCATTGATTTCCCTCTCCTCCTTTCATTTTGTCTATCTCTCTCTCCTGCTTTCTTTTTATTTATCTTTCTCTCTCCCTCTCACCCTTTCTTTCTGTCCATCTCTCTCTTCCTCCCTCTCCCCCTTTTTTTGTCTTTCTGTTTTTCTCTTACTCTCTTTCTCCCTCCCCTTTCTTTTTGTTCATCTATTTTATTTGTTTTTTGTCATTCTTCCTCTCTCTGTCTGTCTCTCTCTCTCTCCCTCTCTCTCTCTCTCTCTCCCTCTGTCTCTCTCTCTCAGTCTCTTTATGAAGATGTCAGTAATTGAGAGTGTGAGTCTAACACAGCATGTTTCTTGTCATTGTTGTGGGAGGATGTCGTCTCAGGGGAACTGTCTATCAGACTAATTACAGGTAAAACCCCCTTTACACACACACACACACACACACACACACACACACACACACTTCACTGTTCATTTGTAAGCAGTGGACATCACTGTCGGTTGTCAGGTTAGTGTTCATTTGCGAGATGAGAAACAGATGAGTGTGGATGGAGAGTGATGAACTGATAGAGATATCGTTGCGTGATGATGAGAGATAAAGGTGGTACTTTGAGGCAGAAAAGCAGGTGAATAATTCATATTCCATGATGAGGTCATCTCAGGGACACTGGAGGCTTTACTTTCATCAGCCGAGTGTTTGTCATTGCCGAAGCCTTTACATGTCAAACAGTAACTTGTCTCAAATATGTATGTTTTGAAATGTCAGTGAATTCACTGTTTTTTAACCTCTCAAAATCATTTGAACATATATGTTTATATGTTTACATACTGCATTATAGAAACATTCATTGTTATAATCCTTCCTGTACCATATTGGACCATATTAAACCACTGTTTTTTTTCTACATTGTTAGAAATAAAGGTTCTGTGCAGGTATATTTTTCGTTCATCAAGGTACAAACAATGTAAATGTTCCCTCAAAGGTACAACAGTGGTTTTAAGGTCCAGTTGTGAACCTTAAATAAGTGTTTCCCAGGTGAAAAGTTCATATTTGTACCTTTTCATAACCTAATATTTTAAAACAGAACAATAAAATAAAAGGTCTGCAGACGAGACGGGGTGTGTGGAGTCAAAACAACTTAGAAAACATAATTTCAATGGATTTTGATACAATTATGTTCCCTGACTATTGGCACTGGGGTGTACCCTTGAGGGTACCACCCCAGAGACAAGAGGGGCACTACCCCAGTGACCGTTTCATATCTTTTTTTCTGAGAGTGTAAAGCAGGAAATGAGTTTGTTTTTAGTATGTATTATTAGATTTATCATCTTAGTGAATTTCCATGAAAGATTCCTTACGAAAAATATATTATATTAACCATCTATATAGGCCTATATGTCATATCAGTGCATGCATGATTACTACTGATTCTTTAACATGTACTACCTGAGTATATACACAGACAAGTGACAGATTGAAGGAAAAAGGCTGAATAAATGAGTGAAGAAACAGAACCAGTTTCCATACAGATGTACTGCATGATTCAATTAATAGGATTAAACTCCTATTGTGCTCTACGGCCTCTATAAAAATGCACAGCAGGCCCAGCTGACCTCGATTTAGATCAACATGGCAAGAGGAAAGGATCTAAGTGACTTTGAAAGAGGGTTCATCATTGGGGCACAGTTGGCAGGAGCTCCAGTCCCAAAGACTGTTTAACTGAGCAGGGTTTCAATAGGAACAGTGATGAAAGTCATTTGGATCTGTGGGAAAGACATCAGTAAACAGGTTGGAAATGACTGTGATGCCTGTGTATTAGTGCAATATGTAAGAGTAGCTGTTGCTTAGGTCACTGAGAATGTCAGTGCAAGAACAATCCGTCCGCAACTAGATAGGAAGGGATATTACAGAGGGGCTGCAGTGCATAAGCCCTTCATTACAAAGACAAATGACCATTTGAGAGGTCAGTGTAGGCAATGGTTTACAGAGGTGTGGAGAAACATGATCAATGAGTCATCTTCCCCATATTCTCGGCAAGTGGGAGAGTGCATGTGCGACGTCCACCAAGAGAACAATACAGGCCTGAATGCTTGACCCCTACAGTGAGGGGGTCAGGTACCTCTGGTTTGCTTTGGGGGGGCATGGTGTTAAACCTTAACCATTGAAGGTATTTGAACATTATTTAAATGCTACAGAACGTTCTCAAATGTATTATTATTATTTTTTAAGGAATTATTATTTTATGGATTTTTTTCAAATGAAGCTGTCCCTTGAAAAGCTATCTCATGTAATTTGTTTGAATGAATAATATTTGCGTTTAATTATTATTTATCTGTATTATTTTCGTTCAAATGTATCCAAAATTTAATCAAACAAAGCAAATGCATCTTTCATGTTTCATTCTCTCTCTCTCTCTCTCTCTCTCTCTCTCTCTCAAATTAAGTTGTGCCTATTCTGTTTTTCTTCCTGCTCAGAAGAATGATGAGTCACAAAGCAGGTGCAGACAGAGATTCCTTTATTAAATTAAGGCAGCATGTGAAGTCTAAGTATAGCTCCTATAAACCATTTCCTGAAGACAAGTACAGTGCAGCAATATACAGCAACCTGCTCTGCTGCCTTTCATTTTGCTCACCTGGTTTCGATGAATGAATGAATGTTTGGTATATTCACATTCATAAAGCTCCCTAATTCATTTATTTCCTGGTGGCTGTACATTACCATGACTCTGAGCAGGAGACAGTAGTAAAGTCTGACTAACCTTCTGTTGAACAGGCATTTTTGATGAATACCCTCATTAAACTGTAACTTAATTTTGGACGACTGATCATTTCAGCTGAAAATTACTATGACTATCTATGATCGAGAATGGCTGTCATTATCATTAGGTAACTTAATATTGTTGCCTCATCAGGCACAATAGTGTATGTAAATATTATTTCAACTTTTGATTGAGAGGCCAGGTTCAAGTCAGAGCCTGAGAGAATTTTGTTTTCAGGCAGAATTTTGTCAGCTACAGTTGGATTTAGATTATTTTGTTGGGATTCAGTCAGACTGAGACAATTGTGTTGGGATTCAGTCAGACTGAGACAATTGTGTTGGGCTATAGTCAGGTTTGGATAGAATTTTGTTGGGCCACAGACAGATTCAGGCAGAACGATGTTGGGTTGCAGTTAGATTTAGACATTATTTTGTTGGGCAGTTGGATTCAGACAGAATTTTGCTGAGCTACAGTTGAGTTCAGTTGAGTTCAGAGCTACAGTTGAGTTCAGAATTTTTGTCAGGCTACAGTTGAATCAGACAGAATTTTGTTGGGTTACAGTCAGGTGTGGATAGAAATTTGTTGGGCTACAGTCAGGCTCAAGCAGAATTTTGTTGGGCTACTGCTGGATTCAGACAGAATTTTGTTGAGCTACAGTCAAGTTCAGATACAATTTTGTCAGGTTACAGTTGAATCAGACAGAATTTTATTGTGGTACAGTCGGACTGAGACAATTTTATCAGGCTATAGTCAGGTCTGGATAGAAATTTTTTGGGAAACAGTTGAATTTGGTTTGGACAGAATTTTGTGGGACTACAGTTGGATTTAGACATTGTTTTGTTGGGCAGTTGGGTTCAGACAGATTTTTGTTGAGCTACAGTCGAGTTCAGATACAATTTTGTCAGGTTACAATTGAATCAGACTTAAATTTGTTGGGCTACAGTTGGATTTAGACAGAGTTTTGTTGAACTACAGTCGAATTCAGACAGTTTTTTCAGAAACAGAGTCTGTTTCTGACAATTTTGTTGGACTACGGTCAGGTTAAGGCAGAATTTTGTCAGCTATGGTTGGGGGCCATGGGTTGGTTTGGAAGTACTAAAACACACTATGATGTACTAAAAGGTACATTAAAGTTCAGATCAAAATTTTATGCCAAATTAAAGTTCTACATCAAAGGAATTACACTAATTCTGTATTTTTTTGCATAATTAAATTGTTAGTATGTAAAAAGCAACATCACAGAAAAATTATTAATTACATGAAATGATTATGAACACATTGCCACCACTGTAATGAAAAGCAGTAAGCTTATCCACAATGCGCCATTTTACATTCCCTTTGAATGACTTTGTTTACATCTCGACAACGAAATTCTTCAGTAATTTTGGCAAAAAGTCCTCTGTAAGGTAGAAAGTTAAATGTTTTGCACTTTTGAACAAGAGCCAGGTAAAACCAAGGCCAAATCCCTTGAAATATATTTAAGCCTAATCAAACCAGACCTGGCTCAAGCAAATTGTTGATGGGCTTGACCTTCAAATCTATTACCATCAGCTTCATTTGTCAGCAGATGCTGGTCAAGCTGAACAATCTGCCTCACAAAGTGCTGATGCAAGGTGAAGGCTGGCCGTACCCAGTGCCTCGCTCTGTCAGATTGATGGTTTTTTGGAGTCTCTCAGGACACATGAGATGGAGATGGTCCAGTGACCCCCAGCATGAGCCTAGCTCTTAATGGCATTGACCCCTGCTGCGGACAGGACAGCACCGTGAAGGTCAGGAGGGTTAATCTATACAGGTCAGTCACACTTTGTCCCCTGTCCCGTGATAATAGCCACCAGTCCATAACGGCGTGACTTGAATGGAGGAGGAGCAGATTTCGATTATCTGGAAGCCTCAAGTGACCGCAGGAGTCCCTGATCTCAACACAGCAAGATGTCATGGTGATTTAAAGGGCTTGGCGGAAGGAGAGGAAGATGGACAGGAGGGGTAAGAACAACACTGTCATCTGAAATTGACCAACTTGAAATCAAAAGTTATAATGGCTGAATTTTTAATGAATATAGATGTTAAAAGACATTAACTATTCATAATTCCTACAAATCATTCATGAGATCAGATTGGTAAGAATTATATATAATTCTTAATTATTAGGGTGCTTCATGTACCATATTGAACCATTTAAACAAATTAGTATGATTTTTTTCTAAAGCACCTTAGTGAATCTATGAAGGATTCCATACAGAAAATATGACCTTATATTGATCCATTAAATAGGCCTTTGCTACAGTAGTACTACATTAGTACATATGTCTAACACATTGGTCCAAAATCTCCCATAGGTGTTCAATTAGGTTGAGATCTGGTGACCGCAAAGGCCATAATTTACACAGTTTTCATACTCTTCAATCCATTCAGTGATCCCTCATGCAATGTGGAGGGGAGCATTGTCTTCCTACAAGAGAGCACTCCCATCAGAGTAGAAACGATTTATCATAGAATAAATGTGATCAGTTAGAATATCTTTGTATTGATTTCCCTCTAGAAGGACAAACGAACCCAAACCATATCAGCAAAATGCTCCCAACAGCAATAGAGAGCTATAAATATTTTTGTGGGGACTGTGAAGGCCATTTCAAACCCTGAATCCTTTGTTTTATGAAATAAGTTGGATTTTGATGTATGTTTTGGATCATTGTCTTAACATCCAACCCTTCTTTCCTTCAGTTTCTTCACTAACTGTGACTTATTTTTAGAAGTTGTTGATTTGTAATAGAATCCATTATTTCCTTTACATCTACAATCTTCCAAATTTTCCCAAAAGCATAATAGACCCACCCCATTCTTTACAGTTAGAAAGGAGTTCCTTTCATCAAATGCTGCTGCTTTTTGAAAAAAAAAAAGCAGCAGCATTTGATGAACAGAAATGCTAGCACTTGATTCCAAAATGCCTCTGGCTTATCTAGATATTCTTTTGCATACTGTTTGCAGATGTTGACTTTTGTGATGACTTCAGAGTTAAGGTTAACATCTGATGACTCTTCCATGTAGATGGTGTGCAAGAAAAGTGTACAGTGAATCAGTGCATCACCACTTGGCAGTGATGTGGGGGTTTTGCTTTGCATACCTGTCTAAGAGCAGTTCTATCACAAAATTTTTTGGTCTTCCAAATCTTGTCTTGATGTCTATTTCTTAACGGCATTTCAGACAGTGGAAAGGGTAAGTTTTTTTTTATATTTTATTTGTTTCCAATGTGTTAAATTTAGCAATTTAATATTAATTGTGCATTAAAAGTTGCAGAAATATGTCACATTTAGGTTCCATGAAGAGGGGGTGTTAACTTCTTTTCACTTAGAAAATCTACCTTTGACCAGGTGTGTCCAAACTGTATAAGACATAAATATCTACTCCTCAAATATAGGGATATATATGGGTATACAGCAGATTTCTATATGGGATGGCATGACAAATGTCTCAAAGTGATGCTCACAAAGAGAAACAAGTTCTGCCAAATGTGGACTGCATATCTCTTAAATATACTCACAAGGTCACTTACATTGTCCTCAAGAGTCCAAACGTGGAAGGCTACAGTACATCCAATGTAGCAAACTCATGTCACACAAAGAACTGTAAGAGCACATTTAAAAGACTCCCATGAGCCACAGTATTGATCAGCAGAGAGTTAGAGGATGAGGGAAGCCCCAAAGCTCATGGGAAATTAAAGAAGGCTGGCTGAGGAGCAAAACGCGGCACATAATGTGACACTGCTGTGCTCCTGGAAGGTAAAAACAGAGCTCTTTGAAAGTGCCACCTTAAGCTGAGCCAGGGGTGACTGACTTCAAGGAAATGCAAATTCATCTCTCTCGTGCATAATTATTTTTTCCTCCCGTGTTCAGCTTTTTTTAAAAAAATGTATTCCCACTTGTTCTCGCACAAAAACACTCAAGTGACAATTTTGAGCACAAAAGAATCCATCCTGAAAACAAGAAAACAGCAGCACACAGCTTTATATAGAGATTTTGACATGAAATGCTAATATTAAAAATTGTTTTTGATAAAGTAGATAAAAGGAGAGTCTCACTTTATTTGGACAGTCCACTATGGCCCACTATAGATTATCTACAGATGTTCAAATTGTTAACTCTCTGCTGAAACTCTCTGTTGAATTTCTAAACAATGGTGGGGTTAGGGTTAGGATTTGGACCAGGACTAGGGCTAGGAGTAGGGTGAGGGTTGGGTTTAGGTTTTGGGTTGAGGTTAAGGTTAGGGTTAGGATTAGAGCCAGGCTTAGAATTAAAGACAATTATGGTCCATTTAGTAGATACAGTATTTAGTTAAATGAAACTTAAAGGAAATTACGTATCTACAAAGCATCTACAATGGACTATCCGAATAAAATGTTACCAGAAGGGTCTCACTTTATTTGGATAGTCCTCTATAGTCCCCTAGGTTAGTTTTCTAAAGGCAGTGCTTTTATGTAGACTAATGACAACTCAGGGAACTACTTAAATGCTTAAATGGTTCTTTGCCTGGTTAAATGGTTCTCTATAATACAGCATGTCTTGTTGATTGTTGTTTGAAGAACCTTTTAAAAACATATACAGGGTGATTCAAAAAGATTCATCCAATTTCAAAATGATGGATTTCACTTATACATCATTACAGAACAATGCAGTAAGTTGTAAATGGTTTAACTGAGCATAAAGTTTATTATGTCATTTTACAAGCTCAATATGAACCTCCTCCAGCTGTGCAGACAATCATCCAGTGTTGTGGAACCAACGACGAACACTCTGAGCTGTTGGAGGTTCACTGCCGACGAAAATCACATTGCACAGTTATGATGGATTCACTCTTTTTGAAGTGGAGAACACAAAATGCTTTCTGCTCAGGGGTCTCCACCACTTCGCAGACTCAAGGGATCTTCCACTGACTGTCAGAAACTCAATGACCCCCTCTTTCAATTAGTATGTGATTGGTTCCTAGGAGCCTCACTGTTGTAAAAAATTGGCAGTTTGAAATCAGATTAATCTGTTTGAATCACGCTGTATATAAGTCAAAGAACACTTTTTGTTAAGAGTTTATAGTGGTTTGGGCGATATGGCAAAAATTGAATATCATGACGCTTGAAGACATTGTCACAATAAATGATACATCCCATGATTTTTAGGTTCCATGCATAAGTTGGAACAGATAAAAAAGCCCCAGCAGTGCCTATGAATACTATGAATAAGATTAAGACGATGTACACCGCCCTGCGCCATAGTCAATTCAATAGGATTAATTATGCTCATTTTATGTTGGTCAGTGTTGTTTTGACGTAAATGTAAACATAATGTAAAGCTCAAATTTCATGTCACGCCTTTTTTTTTCATCTAGAAGATTAAAAATATTTAAATCTTTCATTTTGTCAAGCATGTAGTTGGTTTTAGAGTTGCTCCAAAAGTGTTTTGCTGCCATCTCACGGTAACGATACTTGCTTATTACTGCTGTCCGTTTTCCAAAAGAAATCAGAGTAAGAGTTTACTTGCACTGAGAAATCCTATTACTAAGCTAAAATCCAGCTCTCTTTATCGAATTTCTTGATTGGATTTCTAGACCTTACTACGATCTAAGAGTATGCCATTTACATGACCATTTGAATAACTGCAGAAATCTGATTATGATCGGATTGTTGAGTGCATGTAAATTCACTTGAGTATTTTGAATTGCCTTTACTTTGTTCATGTTACTTTGGGAAAATAAGAAAAATGGATTTCCAAGAAACAAAGGTCCTTTCTTGTTTGGTTCTCCAGCAAGTCAAACTCTTATCTTGCTTGTTCATGTTACATTCCTTCTTCCATTACAGCACATCCTTCATGGAGTAATTCATTAGGCCGTACCTGCCCAACCCGAATCAGTGGAAGCCTGCCAAAGCAAATACACCTCTCCTTGCCTTCTGACATATATAAATAACAATTAGTGTTGCAAGAGATAATCAACTTTCAGGTCATTTTCAATATCACAGAGACTGCCGATCCCATAAGTCCACATCTGCAGCAAATCATGATTATGATTTCCTATGATTCTAACAGCTCACAGCTGCATTAGATTTAATGGCATGTTTTGTTCCAGAGCTGCCCTGACTAGAAAAAGTCGGAATGTCCCACCCTTCTTTGAGTTCACTGAGTTTCTGGGTGAGAGCAGTCGGGATCCACACCAGTTTAAATGTGTCATGTTCTTGCAAACACTCCAAAGGCAAAAATAGGCTCTCATAGCCAGAGGCCTGAAACCTGTTTCCTGTTGACGGATGTTAGAACATCAACTACAATGTTAGAAACTAAATACACATTTCTGCAGATGCATGAATGACAACCCAAACTGTGAATCTTCTCATATCTATGATTGGGTTTGTTTATGAACGTCAGTTTCCACCTAAATTAGTTTAAAATAAAACCCACAAAACACCCACAAAAATGTTGTTAATGAGTCACAGATGTGCATGCATGACAAATGCACAAATCACAAAAGTCCTTCTGAAGTCCTGGATTTTGATGCATCCTTTAGACCGCAATAACTTTTAGAGGACTTTCAGTTTTAGCTGCTGACAGGCAGGGCCGGCTCTGGCCTTTTGGAGCCCTGAGCAGGAATCAACATTGCAATCAATGGTCCCTGCTCGCTACTCTTGGTACCCTGGCAAGAATTGAATGCAGGGTACGGGTACAGATCACATGGTAATGGAACTAACAAAAGGACAGAAAACCTACTGGCTCACTTTGTTAAAGCAACTTGATGAATTCAGCCAAGAAACATTTATGCAAAATATGCATTGCTGAGATTAAGCTGTAATTGTTCTTTCAGAGATGGGGTTTAATTTTCCATTGATTTATTCATTTATCATTTTTGACCACTTAATCCAGATAGGGTCGCGGTAGCAATTGGGAGAGCAGAGAATCCTCAAGAGAGGACCCTCAACTTTCTCCAGCTTATTCTGGGGGACCCTGAGTATGTGGCCTATAAGTGGGCAAGACAAATTTTACTTTTAATTGGGAAAACACTTGTACTGTGACCGCTAGCATAAATGCTAATAGTGTTAGCTTCTTATCTAGCTTATGCCACCTTGTGTCAAACTCTGTACAAAGTAATAATTCTAAAAATAACAATCAACACGTCAACATACCGTCCTAGTTTAGTGTCTGGTGCACTTATTGGTCATTTAACAATGCTTTGCAACTTCGTCTTCACCTGGAAGAGCAAAGGATTCACTGACATGAAAGCTTTAGTGCAAGTTCTACCAGGGAGACTCCAATGCTGTGTCACTCAATACACAAACATCTTTTCAAGAAACCGGGTAACCCAGGGATCAAAAGCAGGGGTGGGGTTATGGGACTTAAATCATACTACCAAGGTAATAGGTAGATCTGATTTGTATGGACATGTGATCTACAGACAGTGCATTATTTTTTAAACTGCATCACTTTTTCAGCCATGCATATATTACATATGGCATATGTTGACAGCAGCCTCTGCTCTCCACAGCTGGAGCTGTCTGGGGTGTGTTTAGGGTCTGGCTATTGGGCTATAGCCATGGGTCTCTTTCCTGTAGCCAGAGGTCTCTTTTTACTGCCAAAATATTTAATATGAGTATGAATTATGGGCTCATACAACCACTGAATATATCATTAAAATATCCGATGTTTTCATAGATAGAAACATTGGATATTTTAATGATATATTGGCATTGGATTACATTGAACTGGAAATGTCCCTGGTTTTCATTTCAGAAATCCTTATTTTACCATTATTATCATTTTTTTTTTGTCTGTTTTGTTTGTATTTATTGTAAATTGTAACATACAATAAGCAACTTCCCTGCTGACTGGATGTGAGATATCTACCCACGCATACAATCAACCTTTATATTCACAAAAATTCTGATTTGGTCTATTAGGAGTGGAGTTTAAATCAGCATGTTTTCAGTTTCAAGTACAGGGAAACTTGTCAAATGTAAACTGATGGCATAATATGGGGCAGGGGTAAAAATACTAGAACATTCATTTAAACTAACAACATTTATCTGAAGAAGTTGATTCCACAGAATTAGCACATCGGTATACCTATGCTAATGGAGAAGAATTTGTGTCAAATTAAAAATCAATCACTATAGTGGAAAAGGTATACTCATGCAGAATACACACCAAAATAAAAAAAAAAACATCTTATGTTATTTTTTTGTATCACTTTAAAACCAATTTTAAAACCAAAATGCTACATTGGTGTCAGAATTAAATACAATTCATCTCAAAATGTCATAAAGGCACAACTATATTACTTTCCACTGTGCAGTAATTTAAACAAATTTATCTCATTGAAATGCAATCATAACAATGAAAACAGTGAAATACGAAGCACATGATATGACTTTTTCACAGGTGACATGCGGAGTATGTGGCAAAATGAAAAGATCTATTACATTGATTCAACATTGTTTTAAGTACTTCACAGTGGAAAACAAAATAGTTGTGCCTTCATTACATTTTAAGGTGGATTGTATTCAATTCTGACATGAATTCAGCATTTCGTTTTTAAAATGCAAATCATCATGTACTGTTTTTTCAGTAAAGAGGTCAAGCGATGTGAAAACAATGTAGCAGTTTTGTTTTTCATTTCGGCATGTATGCTGCATGAAACTGTAGATAAGTAATGCCATGTGTGCATTGCATTTCAATTTTTCTATAGTGATTGCTTATAAGGTGGCACCAATTCCTCTCCAAATTACCAGCTCCATATAGGGGTTAGCATGCAGTGCACATTCAACAGATGCTATGATGTCTTCATCTGATTTTTTCCATAGCTAGCTAATTCCATATGCTAAATTCTCTCCCTTGGGCATGGTTCTGACAGACAGTCTTAATTGGTTGCTTATCATTTTGTTCGAGCAAGGTGACCGGGAGGTCCATTCATCCACCTTCTTGCCTGCCTGCATGAGAAAGTCAGCACTAGCTAAGCCAGCGTTCTGCTCCAGTTGTCCAGCAGTTGCCCATGCTCCAACATGCCTGGGTTTTTTTTTTTACCATGAAGTAAACAACACATTCAGGCCTTAAAGGCACAGTATACAATTCTGGAGAACGACTGTTGATATGTGAACTCAACAGCAAAACAAATACACCCCTCCCTTCTGTGCTCCATCAGAAGTTCCGCCCCCAGATTCATAGACGCACATTTTTTTTTAGATCTTCATGGCCATAAACGTTGTACAGAAAGATACCATGATATAACGTTAGAGTGAAAAATGACACAGCAAGTAATGTAACTAACATTAGCAAACTGTTGCTACAATTGCTGTTGCGAAGCTAACCAGTTGCTATCACAAACATTAGCAAACAGGGAAAAACAATACTGTCTTTAATACATTTTAAGGTGGATTGTATTCAATTCTGCCATGAATTCAGCATTTGGTTTTTAAAATGCAAATTCTCATGTACTGTTTTTCGGTAAAGAGGTCAAGCGACGTGAAAACAATACAGTAGAGGTTTTCTTTTTAAGTTTGGTATATATTGTGCATATCATTATGGAAAAGTAATGCCATGCAATGCCATTGGTTCTGTGAAACAGCAAAAATAAGTTAGTTACCGACCAGAAACAGAGCAACCTTCTCATCTCTTTTCATGCCTATCAACTCTTGAGGAAGCTGAAGTCATATTCTTTTTCACCAGCTTCTTGTTCAAATTATCCTGTTCCACCGTATAAGAGCCAGCAGTTACATTCTGGCATCTCAGCTTCTTGTTTGAATTTTCCCATTCCCCCTTAAATGGTGCAGCAATAAAGGCTATATTCAGGGGCCTCAGCTTCTTGTTCAAATTTTCCTGTTCCACCTTAAATAGTGCAGCAATTAAGGCTGTATTCAGTTGCCTCAGCTTCTTTTTCAAATTTTCCTGTTCCACCTTAAATGATGCAGCAATTAAGGCTATATTCAGGTGCCTCAGCTTCTTGTTTGAATTTTCTCATTCCACCTTAAATAGTGCAGCAGTTACATTCAGGTGCCTCAGGTGCCAGAATGGAACTGCTGCAAGATTTAAGGTGGAACAGGAAAAAGTGAATAGGAAGCCACCTTCAGCCTCACCAACTCTTGGAGGTCTCTCCACTGTTGAAACACCTCACCGATGTTAACACAGCTCTTCACAGTTACCTGATCTGAGAACTTGTTTCTCAATCCTTGTTCTTCAGATCTTCTCCTCTTTGGCTGTTTCTCTGCCATCTTTCCTTCTTGACAAAGCAGGGAGTTCAGCACGTAACACATATCTGCATTTGTAGCATACAGTCGATAATTTGCCTGAGCTTAGTAAATAAACGAAACCTGAACCTGACTCGAACCTGCTTGCACGCACTAACAAGCTTTCTTTTCAAGTTTTCTTTTAATTTCATTAATGACGAACAGTTAACAAGGTCCGTAGCTAAGCTTTGCTGTACTTACAGACTACAATGCGAAAGTGAGATTTACATAGGTGTATTCCTTCAAGCAAAAACAAATCTATTACTAGGGGTGGGAATCTTTAGGCACCTCACGATTCGATTCAATTACGATTCAGAGGGCTGCGATGCGATTATAAAACGATTATCGATGCATCTCGATGCATCTTTTTTTTCTATACAGGATTTCTATTTTCTATTATTTTGAAAGACTGCAGGTCACATAGCAACGAGGTTTCGCCTGGCTAGTAGCGAAAGAAAAAGGAAAAGAGAAAGACAGACGAACATTTGGAGATGAATGGACTTATTCGCATTTATAAGCAGCGCAGTTGGTTTCCTCGTACGTTAAATCCGCAATGAGAGACTGTCAAACACTAAACAGTTGCGAAGATGAAGTCGCTTATCTTTCTAATTTTCCTGTTCCACCTTAAATGTTGCCGCAATTACATCAGCCTCAGTCAGAATTTAAGTTGGAACCGGAAAGTTCAGCAAGAAGCTGGCGAGTGAGAAGCGACTTCAGCCTCATAAAACAGCCGAAAGCTGAGAGATGGGATCACTTCCAAGTTCCGCCCTTTGCATTCCGTCAACATTATGTTATAAATTAAATATTTAGAAAATCGATTTTTGACATTTGTGAATTGATTCAGAATTGTTCATCTGCATCGCGATGCATCTAAGAATCGTTTTTTTCCCGCACCCCTATCTATTACATAAAAAAAAAAAATTACTTATTTGAAAACAAACCCAGGCCTGACCCTTTCTGCAGGCCTCCTTATGGCCATTCCACCTACAGAATAAAAACTGACATTTTTATTAAATATGATCAAATAAAATATTTTTCCCATAACGCTGTTAGCAGATTAACTGGGACACTGTTGGCTCTCTGTGTGAAATGTTGTGGCTGTTTGTTGAGCTGCTAGCAAGCAAATGGAGGGTGGGACAAACAAAACCTAAGTTAGTTGATTAAGAGACCTCCAAAACTGCTGGAAATAGCATGTTACTTTGTGAAAGGGGCAAAAGCAGCTGCACTTATAGCACTTGAACATTGAAAAACAGTGGGCTATTCTTCTGTCCACTCATCTTTGTGGGTTGTGGAGCACAATAAGAAAAAAAAATATAAAATCATTATTATTTTTTTTATATGTAAACATATCCTACATCCCTCTGTGATATATATGCCAGGATTTGGCTTCCCAAAGTGACTCTCAATAGACCTAAGAGTGAACTGATGCCACCTAAAATGTATCATGGTTGTGTGGTGGCTAGACAATAATGCAAAGCCCCCCAGTTACCATCTAACACCTAATGCTGTTGTATGTGTGTATGTGTGAAAGACAGAGAGAGAGAGAGAGGGAGAGAGAGAGAGTATTAGCTGCCCTCCTGCAGGCTTGATTAAACTTCGCATGATGAAGAGGCCTTCAACGGTATTGCCGCACTTCTAAGAGGAGGTGGAGGAGAGCAGTTGCTCGCAGTATAAAGTTAATAAAATGCAGCAGTGTTCCAGCCAGCCGCATGAAAAATGTGTTTCATTGCTATTGGTTAATCAAAATGTACCTAAAGCAAAATATTGTAGTTGCTGCAGCCTAAAGACAAGATCGTCTTTTTCCTTTTTTATTGCTGTTTAGCATTTTTTATTGATTTGTTTTGTGAATCTTGCACATTTTTGAGCTGTGTATGAAAATACTGTAACCTTGAGCTGCTGTCTGGCTCTCTGGAGAGCACAGGCTTTGGGCATTAGGTTCTATTTTGCACACACAGGCCTGCAGACACATGCGAGTCGGAGGATCTAACAACAGAGAGAGGACTGCCATCCAAAATACATAAGCATATACAATCAGGTACATAAATGTTTGGACGCTGACAAAGTTGGTTTTTTGGCTGTCTACCACAGCACACTGGACTTTAGACCTTTTATCTACTTACTTGTGAGTGAATTACTGAGGGAATAACACACACCTGGCCATGGAGAAGCTAAGCAGCCAATTGTCCAATTACTTTTGAGCCCCTAAAATGGGGGGCTATGTATGAAAATGGTTGTAGTTCCTGTAATTCCTAGAGTAATTTAGCCTCGCCCACTCTCACTGAAGTTATAAAGAGTGTTTCAGCCTGGATTACTTTTTGAATGGCACAATACAAGGCAGCCAATCAGAATAGAGCTCATTTACATACATTAGTCTTAAAGCCACAGTAACAGAAACAGCCTGTTTACTTACAAGGAATAAAATCTGATGAATGTAAAAATGAATTCTGACTGTTTTTGGTAAACAAACTACACAAATTTCATAAGTGAATCTAAATAACAAGAAAAATGTAGAATATGGGCCCTTTAAAGTGTAACTCAGTAGTCAGGGCCATTTCTGAACATTTGGAGGCCCAAAACAACATCCTGCTTGGCGTCCCCCCACCCACCCATTTTAATGAATCTTTCATTCATTTAAATCAGGAAAAAATAGTTTAATTAATGCTAAAGACACACAATGATACACCAATGAACTACAAACAGGGGTAATTGGCTCTTCAAACAGCTAAATTGTTATTCACTGGAATATAAATCATAATTTTGTAATGAAAACCTAAGCATCAGTAGGTGATCTCAAGAAAAAATAATAAAATAATTGAATATATATTAATACATTGACTATTCTCATGTATGCACGTCTCATATATGGCACATATATAGATATATTATCACAGGTCTATATTGTTTGTCTGTATAAGTTGTTAGGAGCTGCAGAAAGGCCCTCACAGATGGAAGAGTTGAGGGGGGCTGGGAATCGTAGGCATAATGAATCAAACTCCGAGGGAGCCGTCATGCGTGCCATCATGCTTTGTTTACGCAAAGCATTGGAGGGACGAGGCTGAAAGTAGGGGGAGGGAACCGTAAGCTCCCAGACCCATAAAGCCGAGAGCTTTTCTAGTCTGGTTACCCCTACAGAGACCATTGGAATGATGGCTTGCGCACTACACATCAAAAGTTTGGGGACATTTTGCTTTCTTTTGGAATTTTTCACTGTTATAATTAAGTTAGAATAATTGTAAACATAAACCAGTTTGGGGTATTAATACCTTGAGTATATTCTGTATGCTTCATGTTCATCACAGTATCTGCTTTGGTATGAAGAGCAGGTTTTGTCTAAATAATGATTTGACAGTTTTCTTTTCCAAACTGTTGAAACTCTATTGGCCCAAAGAGGTGGTTGGAACAGGTGAACGATTTGTGTGCTAATGAGTGATCATGACAAGGATAATGAATAGGCTTTGGTGTTATTCCTAAGATCATAGTCAGAAATATAATAAAAATTGGGTTATTAATGTACACATAATAAACATGCTCAGTGTTTTTGAAATGTTCATGTATTTATGGTGGAGGGGTACATGCAGGGCGTTATAAGGCAAAATAGCCCCCAAAGAAAACTATTTTTTTCAGATTTACTAATATTGTATCATCATCAACATTTCACATAGAATCTCAGAGGACACGTGTGGGTTCACTGGTGGTTTTGGATAGTATATAAAATGGCTATATTTGTGTTGTGGACATAGTGACCCCTGGTCCCTACACTGTTAGAAATAAAGATTATGTCCAGGTATATTTTGGTTCATCAAGGTACAAACAATGTAAATGTATCCTCAAAGGTACAACAGTGGTTTTAAGGTCCAACTGTGAGGCTTAAATAAGTTTTTTCCAGGTGCAAAGTACATATTTATACCTTTTCATAATCTAATTTTTTAATTAAAAGCCTGGAGACGAGATGGGGTGTCTGGAGTCAGTACAACTTAGAAAATATAATCTCAATGGATTATGGTACAATTATGTTCTCTGACTAAAGGTACTGAGATGTACCCTTGAGGGTACCACCCCAGTGACAAGAGGGCTACTGCCCCAGTGACAGTTCAGTACCTTTTTTTCTGGGAGTGTATCACCACCACTGTGAAGACGTCTGAGTCTCTGCAATGACCCATTTCACACCAAACCACTCTGTATGACTGTGTACATCTAAACCACTTTATGCAGGCAAATATGCAGAAAATTGGCAGAATTTAACATACAATTATGTTCTCTAAGTAAAGATACTAAAGACCCGTGAGGAACCACCCCAACGATGATGTAGTCCCTTCGTTCCTGATTGTGTAGGTGTGCCCAAACGTTTTACAGTAGAGTGAATACTAGGCCTCAGTCTGCATGTTATATATGATATAATTCTGCATAGTCTGCAGTACTGTTATGGAAGACCATCAGAGATGTCTTTATTCTTCTGCAGTGACCTTCACAATCCAAAACGAATAGCATTTTATGGATAAACTGTGAAAAACATTGGAGGATCAGTGTGAACTGCGCCTGTGAATCTTTCCCACACGTCATCTTTTTCCTAGGATACACAAAAGACTCACTTAGGCCTGAGAAATTTACAATAAACCTTCTCTTTTGCACCTATTAAGTTTTTTTTTTCACTTTTCTAGCTGAGAAGAGGCGACAATAAAAGAGCAAATTTAAACAAGACAGCGTGGAGAACATCTCTTGCCAGCTGTGGGCATAATCCTTCAAGCCTTGGATAGCCATGGCACATTCCTCCGACAATTCAAACAAAACATCAGCAGGGCATGAAATTTTCCATCTCGCAGTGACCGTTCACAGCTCGACGGCCTGCATGCCACAGCTAATAGAGCCGTTCTATTTCCAGCGTGATGCTGAAGGATCCCACTGAGTGGGTCCGGAGACCCCTCATCTGACACACACGGCCAGACGGTCTTCAATTACATCAAAGCCATCGTGACCTCAAAAAGGTCTTGGGATGGATTTTCCGTTCCATAAATTCAGCCCGTGTTTCGAGAATCCATTAATTTAAGTGATGTCTCAGTTCATACTGTGATAACACAGAAGCATGAAATATTATTTTTATTTGACTAGAGTGGGAATCAGATATATCACTGAGGCTAAAAATGAACCTATGATAGCGTCTGGTTTATGCAATAACTGTGCACTGGGTTACAAATGTAGGCTACTGTTGTAACAAGTGTCCCCTCGATTAAGATGATACAGAACACAATCACATCAGGTCTATTTTAAATTAATTGAAAATGGTTTTCTTTAAGCTGGAGGATTTAGGGGATTTTTTTCCCCACCTGGTTTTAACCATTGAGTATTGCAGATCCCTCTATACCAAAGGTTCTTAACCCTGTTCACAATGTGATCCAATTTTTAGGGTTAAAAATATTTCGCAACCTCCCCCTCTTTCCCTCCCCCAGTGGATGCCCTCACACATTATGCACAGTATACACATTACTGACATTACAAAATAATAATTAAATAGTAAATCTACTAGTAGGGGATGCCCAAGCCTGCATTCCTTAGCTAGCACTTCGCCAAAAACCACAAATCTTCAGCCTTGCGCTGAAAAGGTTCTTCAAGTTCAGCAGTCAGTAAAGACCATACTTAGTACTGAGCTCATCCAATAGAAATTCACAACATTAGCCTGTCCTCTGTGGCCTGTAGGTGGAGCTACTCAGCAGAGCTTGCATGCAGTTGTCAAATTTGTTTTCTGGGAGCTTGATATGTCTTTGTTGCACTGCCAGAGAACTTGTAGAGAGAAGAATTTCCACTCTGTGATGTCTTCTGGGTTTCTCAAACGCTAGAGGGCGCTCCTGAGCGAGTCCAAAATGAGTGGGATAAGATGGATTATTTGAGCAAAATCATAGTTTACAAATGCTTAAACTTTTTTTAATATGAAATAGTTTTTTTCTGAACATAGAACAGCATAAAACATTTTAACATCACTGTGATATTTTTGAGTGCTTTTAAACTCAAGCTATAGGAGTTTAAAATGGTGCCTCATGTACGTTCCTGATGCCAGTAAGCACGAACAGCCAATGAGCTGCTCCGCTTGCCAACCAATCAGCACTCAGTAGCAGTAATGCCAGCGTCCTGCTGCCCAAAGCCTGTTTGCTGTAGAAAAAAGGAAATATATACTTAAGTTTTCTTTGCTTTTTTAGTGAAATACATCTGTCTACTTTCTGGCTAAGTGGTTAGAAACTATTTTAACTTGTTTTTAGCTGTTTAGCTTCATTCATTGGAGTTTGTATATATAATGTATAAATGATAATTCACACTTTAACCCTCAAGGTTGGTGCACAGATTGCTGGTCACATAGTAACACAGACAACAGTCTCACCTAGCTAGCAGCTAACAAAAAGGCAAAGGAAAAGATTTAAGATGATCATCGATGATTTGGAGACAAATGGACTTTTTTTGCATTTATAAGCACTCCAGCTGGTTTCCTGATACATTTAATCTGCAGTGAGAAACTGTCAAATCGCCAGCTTCTTGTTCAAATTGTCCCATTCCACCTTAAATGGTGCGGCAGTTACATTCTGGTGCCTCAGGCACCATTTAAGGTAGAACAGAAAAATTAGCACAAGAAGCTGGCGAATGAGAAGCGACTTCAGCCTCGGAAAAAAAAATAATGTTGAGAGACATTTTACAAGAAAGTATTCTACTTTTATGGAAAAGTTTCCTGCCAGAGATGCAAGAAAAGCAGCTATAGCTGAGTTAAAGCTTAAAGCAGAACAACGTAAGTCTGGATTTTCATTTATTTTCTATTTTTTTAACCTATACAAGTACAGTAGCACATACTGAGACATATTTACAGCCAAGGTGGTAATGTTGTGGCTCCCAGGATGGTTTGATTTTTGTTGAAAGGATAAAATGACTCTTTTAAAATTTGGGCTGCCGACCCCTGGGCTTAGCTGATCGACTGCCTGTGGGGTAAGTAATCAATATCAATTTGATTCTTCACCTACCAAATCCTTTAAATAGGCCTCTGCCAAGTTTACAACAGTGTTAAAAATCAAACAAATGCCCCTCATTTTCATTTTGCCTCATCAGTACCCTAAAATCCTAACCTAATATAGGCATGACACGACTAAACAATGACACAACTTTTGAGGTCTGTTAGTCCATTTGTCATAAATGTTCACACAAATGTTGTAAACAATTTTAAAAGGCTTTAAATACAAAGTGACAACATGCTAAAATGAATTTACTTATGAATTAGCAGAGCTGTGGTTTATGCTATTGTGGTAAATTTGGGGAAAATAAATTGCAACAATTGAAAAAAAAAAAACCCTCATTAACATCATACTGTACACTGCATTTTATTTTCAAAGAAAAAAAAATATAACTTCAATAAATATTGCAGAAACATCATCATTACAGACATACAAATATGGATTCCAACATTCAAAAAAGGTCGCTATACAGCTAACACAAGGTTTTAATCAGGGCATATACCTGCAACACTGCCTGGGAGAACTGAGGCACCAATGAGAGTAGTTTTAACAGATGACTCCAGTTTAATAAAGAAATTATGATTAAGAGTAAACGGAGTTGCAGTGAAGGTTGTGTTAGGTTATGAACCGGCTGAGCTTTTGGCCAATGCCTTGGAAAATAAGAATTCCACCATCTCTGATTTACAGTACCATTTCATCCGGTGAAAACTTTCTTTTTGATGTGGACTGGGATTCAAACTCAAAATTCAATTCAAAATGTATTTGACCATTTTATTCCAAGAGCAATTTACCTTCACAACCTCTCCAACAAATCGGTATGACTATCAATCTTGCAGGTCCTTCAGCTATCAGCACCAGACGAGGATGCACTCATTTCCCCCGGCCAGCTGTTTTTTTCCCAATTGCTGATATGGGCCAGGGTCAGCGTATTGCATAGCTGAGATTACTCTCTAGCAGTTCCAAATGCTGATGGATTATGAAGAGGTATTAGGAACTCTCCTTGTACCGAGTCCAGCAATACTGAAGCCCCAGGCCGTGATAACAAACACATATGGAGGCACCGGAGTTGAGGCTTCAAAACAGTACTAATATCTGGATCCATGCTACCAGGTCTGTTGATATGTCCTCAAGCCAAGAACTACCAGAACTACCACCAACAACATAATCAAACACTGAAGACCGCACACAAGCACAAGAGTCCAAACACGAAACCTCGCGGCTACGACTCTGAAGCTTGACTTCGACACTTCTTTGGCTTTTTCAAAATAAGAAAAAAGAAAAAAGAAAGAAAACCACAAGAACAGCTAATGATTTGAGGTTAGCATCTCAACATGTATGGCTGGAAACATCAAGAAGCTTCCACCTACGGACACAAAAATATCTGAGCAGTTCATCAAGGCAGTAACAAGAACATGGAAAAAACAATAACAAATAAAAAGGCAGGTTTAGCCACAGTGTTTGTGTCACATGGTTTCTCCATTTAAGTGCCTTCTGTTGTCTTGTCTTCTGCGAGAGACGTCCAATGTGACTTTCCTTCAAACGTCTTTTCACATTTTCCTTTTGACTACAAAATATGCAACAACATACACATTCTCCACGAAGGTCCTCGACCTGGACTTCAAATATCGTGCCGTTTCCTTGAGCTGAGAGAAAGAGGACTGACTAATGTCACCATGCTATCCTCTCCCTTCAAGTTATTTGAAAATTCTTTTCAGAGTTCCAAGCACCTGCATTAGCGTGAGCTTTGCAAGAAGTTTCTCCAGCGTTTGGTGCTTTTCTTCTATTCTGTTCTTGGCTAGCTTAATTCAGGTGGGGCAGAATGGGCCAAAGTAGAGGACATAAAGTGCCAAGACATCATCCTTCAATCCTCACTGCTTATTTGAGCGGCTCTAGAGGGTGAAGGCGGCCATGTCTCAACCCCCTTGTCCTCACCTCCAAAGCTAATGTAAACCACATGGTCTCCAGGCCGCTCACATGACTGTACAGCTCTTGGCCTTATCTTTCCGCATGTCCGAGTTTACTGCCTCCAGGTAGGGTCTGCTGGGCATGTGGGATGTCCTCTTGGTGGCTCTGGAGGACTTGTGGCGTTTGACGTTCTTGTTGTTCTTGTTGACGCAGGCCAACGTGGCTACGTGGAAGATGTCCCTCACGCTGTTCTCCGACTGCAGCGCAGAACACTCGATGTAGGGGGCTGAAATCTGCTTGGCCATGTTTGAACCCTACACAATGAGAAGAGAAATCATTTTGTTACTATTTTGCCACTTTTTAAGTTCATCAGTGAGCTTAGCACACATATTTTTAATACCTTAAACTTTAGGCTCATTATTCAGTTAGTTATCTTAAGACATACTACTTTCTAAGGACTATGAAATTAGTGCTCACTTTAAATACAGCAAAGTCAGAGAGCACCCTTCATTGATTTGATTTCCAGTCAAATCCAGTCTTTAAGCACTTAGATTATTCATTTGTCAGGAGATATTTCTGAGGAGATTAGATATAAGATAATCCACTTGCATAAAGAAGGAGAACCTCAAAAGAAAATAAGTGAGTTTCCAAAACCGGAGTTCAAATATTAAAAGATGAACAAAGAAGTCACTGATGGACTGACCACCCTAGAGTCCAGACCTCAACATCAGTGAGTGTGTGATTATTTAGATGGTGAGGAGCAGAAAATGCAAAAACAATTTCTAAGACTGACTTTTGGAGGTGTGGAAAAATATCCCTGCAGATATTGACAAAGGCCAAAATATTACCAAATATTAAAAATTAAACATAAGATTCTGTGTAATTTTCTGTTAAATATGTTTTCTGCTTTGTTTCCTCGATCTTGTATTAAATGGCCATTTTGACTGGAAATAAAAAAGGGAGTCTCTAAACTTTACACATTTTGTACTGGAATATAGATACTATTATATACAATTGTACTGTTGTATATATACCATTATACACTATATAATTTGTAGAGTATATATACACTATTCTGATAATACCATTTTGCACTGTACAGTATTGCACTGTTTGTCACTTCAGTATTTGTCTACATTGTTTGTCCTGGCGTTTTTGTATTGTTGTGCATTCCATGCATAAGAACAGTGAGTGGGCTTTTGATTATGTTGTATTGTTATTGGTATTAACATGATGACAATAAAACTGAATTGAGCTGAACTGAATTAAATGATGGAAATGTAACAGCCACTCACCTGATCATATGACACTGGTGTCTGCCTGTGATTTGAAAGTTCCACTAAGGTGGTGAGGTCTGTGCGCAGGTCTGACTTACATCCCACTAACAGCATCTTGGTATTGGGGCAAAATTCTTGGATTTCTCCTTTCCACTGCAGAGGGAAAAACATTTAGATAAACAAAGCGGTTTTCATTTGGTGTTGAAGACAATAAAAAAGTCTTGGCTGCTGTCTACAAGAAAGACCCATACTTTTCTTTTGTAGACATTATTTCCGTACTCTTCAATACTATTAGTACTATAGTATTGTACATAATCAGGGATGTGAAATAGTAGCGGGTGGTTTATCTTCTGGGGTTTTGGGGTTAGCCTTAGCCGAACAAGGCCACCACAGCGATTGCCTCGCTTCTGTTTCATGTAACGTAATTTTCCATTCCACCTTAAATGGAGCAATAGTTACATTCTGGTACTTATACAGCTGTTTAAGGTGGAACAGGAATCTGACGAATAAGCAGCCAACTTCAGCCTTGTATAAATTAAGACATCAAATGCAGCTGAGATACTTTCTCACAGATAAATGAGAAAACTGAATTATCATCAGACTGATATTACAAACTAGAGGCCTGTTTACTGCAGAGAGGTCTACCTGATCCCCAGGCATATATACCCACACAGTTCTGTCCACTACCATCATATTCATTCTCAGTGAAACCACAGGTCAAACTGCAACTGACCACACCAAAACTCCAAGCCAAGTCTCTGAGAACAAATGCAAACTGACTCTTCATTTTCCTGCTTCAAATCTGTGTGAACCCACTGTTCAATTTCAGTGAATTGGGGGGGGGGTGGGGGGTGGGGGGGGGGTGCAACAGTTCATTTTTAAAAGAGATTTTGATTCAAGAATCATTTGCTACAAACCTTCTTCAGCACACTGTCCAGGGTTTCTGGTCGACTGATGTCGAAACATATGAGGACCGCGTCTGAGTCGGGGTACGAGAGGGGCCGCACGTTGTCGTAGTAGGGTGAGCCTGTGGAAACAAAGGATGCACCAATGTCAGTCAGTGATAACACCTACAGGTCTGTCAGGGAGGAAACTTAGTACAGAATATTTACATGTGAAACACTTTTAACCTTCATAAGATTCCTCAGATGTACAAAACTGCTTCCACAAAGGGCCCAAATCCTACACTTTTCTTGTATTTAATTCCTTCCTTGAGACCCGTTTATGATGTTTGTGTTGGTTTATGCAACAATTATTTGTTTTTGCATGATCTTATTCCAACCTCTCAAGAAACAGGCTGTTTCAGCCTTTATATACGTATATATGTAATATACAGATATATCGCTCCAAATCTCCAAAATGGTAACTTTACAGGAGAAAAAAAAAACATATTTTACTTTTAATGTAAGTCAATGGAACCAGACGTTTTTCCAAGTCATTTTGGGCCATTTCTTTTGGCCCATTCATCATGATATTTACACACAATGTAAAGGACAACAGGCATTTTCAAATTATTCCAAAAAACTGAAAAACAACAAAAATAGAGATACAACGCTTTCTTCCGACAACAGCGATATGTAAATGACCTCCGTTCTGATTGACTGCCTTGTATTGTGACTCCTTCAAAAAGCAGTTTGGGCAGAAACACACTTCATAACTTCAGCATGAATGGGTGGGGCTAAGCTGCTGTATGCTGAACAGATATGTAAATGTGTTTTCATGCCATCGCAACAATGAATATATCTTTCAGTCTGTGCACTGTATGGACTAGTGAACCATACATTTTAATAACATTAGCAAAGTTTATATACTACTTCATACCTTTTAATAATAAAAAAGCTATGAAAATTTCATGGAAAGACTATTTAGAACAAGCACCTTACCACCACTTTGGAGGAAAAGGGGACCAAAATTCTACATAATTAAACGGTTGAGATATAAACAAAGTAATTCAGAGTGGTTTGGTGTGAAATGCTTCGTTCTAGAGAAACTTACTGAGGTTTGAGAATTGTGGTGGTGATCCACCACTAAAAGCTCCTTCACAGAAAGTTATTATATAAAATGGTTAGATATGCTGCCTGATGTCTTTATTTTATGATAGTTTTCTGATAAAGTTTTGGCTTAAAATGTATTTTAATCCATTTTTTTAAATCAGTTCATGGTAGAGGGACACATACAAGGCTTTGTAAGGCAAAATAGCCCCCATAGAAAACTTACCGTTTCAGATTTATGACCATTTTGCCATCGTCAACATTACATGTAGATTCACTGGTGGTTTTGGATAGTAAATACAATGGCTATATTTATGTTGTAGATGTGGCGACCCCTGCTTCCTATCACCACCACTGTAAAGAAAAGTCTCTACAATGAGCCATTTCACACCAAACCACTCTGAATGACTCTTTTTACATCTCATCCACTAAATTATTCAGAAATTTTGAAAAACTGGTGGAATTCCCCTTTGAGAGTGTATGCCTTTTTAGTCAATCCAAGTGTTTATACTATAGTACTTCAGAAATACTTGACAGGCATTCTTGCAAGTTCACTTCTTGGCAGGGTCAGCCTCTGTCTGGACAGGTCATTAATCTTTCTCAGAATTGCATCAGAACCTCAGGAAGCCCATAAAATAATAATTTAACTAACATCTCAACTCTTCTGTCTCTCACTTTTCCTACTTATAAAAACTCTCGCAGGCCAAACAAGGACAAAAGAAGATGTAAGCCTGTTATTCAGAGTAAGGCTTAACGAACGTAGGTTCCTGAAGACTTTGTAATGTGAGAAAATACAGCAATAAGGCAGTAAACCCGCCGCATACCAGACTTTCCTTGGGTTGTGGTGAAGAGTTTGACGTTATTGAGGTTTGCCCCGTAGCAGTGAGGATACAGCCAGACTTGCATATTTAGCCACCAATTTAAGTGGCAAAATGTCCGTTTAAGAGACATTTGGGTTGAACAATGGCCTTGGTCTCAAGAAATAAAATGAATATGTCAGTTAGGCCTACTTTCCATCAGCCACCCTCAAAATTCTTCTCATGATTAGAAGAAACCCCTTAACCCACATGCACAGAAAAAAACAAAGCTCAGTCAAAATGGACATTAAGCAGAACACATATTTAACAAAAACCATCTATTTAACACAGAAGCCTCAACAACTCATTATAATACTATCATTTTCAGCATTTACTGTGTTCACCCTTTGCCTTTACTGCCCTTGCTTTCAGTTTTTAAAAGAAATTTACAGGGGTATTTTTCCACACCTCCAAAGTTCTTCTTAAAAGTTGTTTTAGCGTTTTCTGCTTCTCATCATCCAAGTAATCACATTCAGTGATGTTGAGGTCTGGACTCTGGGGAGGTCAGTCCATTGTTCTGAGAACACCAGAAGCTTCCTTGTTTGATGTGTCTGTTTCCTTTTCTCAATAAGAGCTTCTTGAACAGCTACACATCCTTTCAGACCCATAGTGCTGAGTCGTCTTCTCACAGTGGAAGGATGGACAGAAACACCTGTGGATGTTTTCAGATCTGAAGCAGCTTGATTTTCTCCTCTTTCTCAAAGATGAAAGCTTTAAGTGCTGTTTATCTGATGGGGACAGTTTTGCTGATCTACCAGCTCTTCCAGGTGGTTGTTAGGATTTTCTCTGCAGCTTTTAATCATTTTTGAACTCCAGTTTTGGAAACTCCTCTTTTTTCCACTATTTTTCCATTGAAAACTCACTTTGGTGAGTGGATTATTTCTAATCTCCCCAGAAATATCTCCTGAAAACATGAACAGCTTGCACTTAATGGCTGGGAATGAAACAAATAAAGGGTGTTCTCTGACTTTTGCACAGTATTCTCTCCCATTAGTAAAAAAAAAAAAGAAGGCACTTAAATGCTTTTGCGTCACGAATAATATCTGAAAACTTAATCTTCCCAAATTGGAATGCTGCCCTAATGCCAGGAATCTGCGGAATTTGTTTTTTTCCGCCGCTTAGACAGCACGGCCGCTGGGAATTCCTTTGTAAACTCCTTTGAAAGACGGAGGTCTTCTCCTCGTACCCACAAACACTACACAAACACTCCTTTGGGAGCGGGGAGGTGTCTGGGTGCTTAATCATTTCTGTCAGGAGCACAAAGCAAAGATATACACGGTCCATAAGAGTCAAGGACACAGACTGTGCGAGCCTCTGTGAGAAACAACAACTAGAAAAGGCCTTTTTATGGAGGTTTAACCACCTGAACTGCCTGTATTTCCAAATAACTTACACAGTCTGATACAAAGATGCAAAGCGCTCTAAGCGAATCCTGCCTCCCACTATTCTCCAGCCTTGCTGACAGAGGCAGAAGTATAAAAATGTTCTAGTTTGCTTGACAAGCATGTTTTCCTATCCAGCAGCTCTAAGAGCTACATTAAAGATGCGAGAGTCAATGTGCCCAACATCAGAAGATATGTTTGAGCAATTATAGAGTGGGTTACGCTCTAGTTTGCTTCTAAATGCAAGCTGATGTGCTTGATTTGAGAGCTGAAAAACGTTTAAGGGTGGATGCATCAAATACATAATAAATACAGCATTTAAATTCTGAATATTTTACAGCATTTAAGCCTATTTATTTGGGCTGTACAGTTCAAAAAGTAGTGCTGGTCTGAATAATTTGAATACTCAAGTATTCATTTGTTATAGTGGTATTAGTTTTCAAAAGCTTCGTTTTTTTACATCACAAAAACTGTAGCCAACAATAAATGTCATCAACAAAGGCCTTTAGATAGCACAATTATTGTTAATATAAAAACAAATAAATAAAAAAAGGTGTTTTTAAAACACTAAGAATAGTCCACCATCACAAATATCCAGCCAACAGCCTCCTGTGACCACTAATGAAGGACTAGAGGATGACCAATACAAACTGTGCAGCAGCAGATGAGCTATCGTCTTTGACTTTACATCTACAAGGTGGACTGACAAGGTAGGAGTGTCTAATAGAGTGGACAGTGAGTGGACACAGAGTTCAAAACTCCAGCAGCACTGCTGTGTCTGATCCACTTGCACCAGCACAACACACACCAACACACCACCACCACGTCAGTGTCACTGCTGAGAATGATCCACCACCCAAATAATACCTGCTCTGTAGGGGTCGTGTGAGGGTCCTAACCTTTGAAGAACAGGGTCAAAGGTGGCTACCAAAGTATGCAGAGAAACAGATGGACTACAGACTGTAACTGTAGAACTACAAAGTGCTCCTATGTGGTCAGTGGAGCTGATAAAATGGACAAGTGTGGATGTAAGGAGGTGGTTTTAAAGTTATGGCTGATTGGTGTACTTATAAAAATTCTTCTTGCCAGTTTCTGAATCCTTTTATGCTGCAACTGCTGCTTCCTGAGTTTGAAGAGACGGTAAATAATCCTGGTGGGACGACAATAAAAGGGCGAGGCCTACCATTTGCTGTGCACACAATCAGATCCAAAGTGGTTGAAAATTGTAGAGCAATCTGAACTATTTCAAGATGAGGTTTGTTTTCTCCTCAAAGAGCGCGCTGCCTTTACAGAAGACAAAGTGGACGTCAAGTGTCTTCAGATGCCATTTGCAGATACTAAATATTTAGCACTGGCTTCTGGACAGCATAAATGTTTCGTCCCAGCCTGCCACTTACAAAGATGTGCGAGTGTTAGCTTAGTAGCCTCAACTTTCCACAATCATCAAGTCTCCACAACAAACTCAGAACAAGGGATAAAAACAGGCTCAAAACTTTTGTTGCTTGTATACAGTCATGCAAACCATCATTCAGGACCTGAGGTGACTGAGGTCGTGCTCATCCTGTTCAGCGCAGGAATCTCTGGAGAACCTCCTGCAGAAATCTCCAGTTCCCTGACCCATGACCTGGTGTCGTCTTTCACTGTGGGTTTCTCACCACCGTGAGCTGGGAATGGATGGCGCGCTCCGATGGAGGGTTCCACAAAGTGGGTTAAGTTGCCATTTTGAACAGGAGATGCCTCAAGAGAGCGCTCCAAGCACTCTGAAAATGTCAGGGGGATGGGCATTATGCTATAATTAGCCAGAGGCTGCCCTCTGTGACAACCTACTTTTGGATTGGTGGAGCCAGTTCAATTCCAATTCCCCATTTCCCATCTTTCTCCAGGCAACTACATAGTATTCACTAAACACCATACTAAAAGGGAGTAAATGTAATCAATGAAGGGCACTATTTTTAACGCTTAGGTGCAAACCCACCATTAAAATTGATCGTTTTAAACCACTGTGGTTGAGATCATGTCAATTCATGTCCTGTCCAGTCACCTCAAGTATTTCTGTGGAAAAAAAACTCTTCAATTTAATTCAAACAACTATGTAAAATTCCACAGCTTTGCTCCAAGAAGTTTGTCCTATTAGGGTATAAATGGCATCGTAAATATTGAGTTTAACTGCTTGAAATATTAACTGGGTTGAAATATTGACTGTGTATAATTACAACAATGCAAACAGTTATTTTAACTAGTTTTATGATAATAAAGGCCCTCAACAGGTTCATATATTCAAGGATGTACGTGTTAGGTCTTTTTTTTTGTAATATAATCTGTCAGTTTTCAAAATGATCTTTTCAAAGTGTAGGTTTGTATGTAGTATTTCAACAGTTCTTACATATTTGTGTGTTATTAATGTCTAAGTGCAATTTAAAGCTACAGCATAGGTTCAAAATGGCTTCATAGCTAAAAATCTACATTATAGGCCTTTTTGACCTCTTCCTTTAAACTTTTTCTTAAGTAAGGAAAGTTATTTCTGATTAAAACATAATAAAAACTTGAGAAGTGCTCTGAGGTATCTGTGATTTAATATTCATTTATGTATATAATATGATAAATATTAAACAGCAATTAAGAAAATACTACATTTACAAATTAAATGGCTCTAGAAAGTCTGTTTCCTGTTTTGAGAGGTAATATGTTCTAGTATTTCTAAAAAAAATTACTTTTTAGACTAAACCTTTTAGTTTTAAAACTTCTTGGAGCATACTGTTGAAATTTTGCATGCTTGTATAAACTACATTTAAGTTTTTGCTTGAATTTTTTCATGGAAATCCATGATGTGATCAGACAGAGCCTAGATGAGCTGGTGTGGAATGACCCACAAACAGCTGGAGAAACAGCTGCACATTTAAGGTTAAAAACACTCCATCAAGAAATCCTACGTTTAAAGGATTTTAACAGAGAACCTTCCCGTATTGCCTAAAGCTCTTAATATAGTGGGTAAACAAAGCACCTGAAGCATACAGCTCCAATGATTGAGACTTCTTATCACAAGAGAGGAGGACGAGAACGGAATTTGCCTCACTTTTTTGAAATATAGAAGTTTGAACATGTAAGCATTGTAAATGTTTCAAAGTTTACCATTCACTACCCAGTGTAAGGGGACCATATAGGAAACTAAGCTGCAAAAACAGCCTATTTTGAATTCAGTGTTTCTGTGATGTCACAAGAACCCATTCCTTTTTTATATATCCACCTATTCAGCCTACAGAAATCTAGCCCCGCCCACTCACATTGAAGTTATAAGGAGAGTTTCAGGTCTGAGTGCTTTTTGAATGAGAATACAGAAAAGACCATCAGAACAGAGCTGATTTACATATACCAGTTTCCAGTCAGAGTTTGGAAAATGGTCATTTTTGACCATTTCTTGTTCATGAAACCACACAAAAATGTTAGCAGAAGGTTTTTTTGGTGCTTTTTTTCCAAAAAGGTTCTATACAGAACCATATACAACACATTCTCCATCACTTCACAATACAAAGAACCATTTAAGCATGAAAGGGTTTTATATAGAACTCATGGTTCTAAATAGAACCATTGCCTTTACTAAAGACCCCTTGAAGAACCATCTTTAAGTGTATACCACAGGTTTAAAGGGTGTAATTATCTTGCGTATCCATTTCACAGTGGCTCATTTGCTTAACACTGTGACATTGTTAAGATTCAGCAGCTATGAATATTCACAAAGGTCCCTTACAGTGCCTGACTGAT
Organism: Colossoma macropomum; assembly: GCF_904425465.1. NCBI lineage: Eukaryota > Metazoa > Chordata > Actinopteri > Characiformes > Serrasalmidae > Colossoma > Colossoma macropomum. The sequence continues at coordinate 37,528,183 of NW_023494784.1, forward strand.
AACAAGTAACAAGTGATAAAGGATATCAGTCTTTACACTGTTTTGCTCACAGTGGGTCAGAAAAACAGCTGTTGCAAAAGGTGTTTAGGTGACCTCACCTCATTGTGTTCCTACCATTCTCCTTCAAAGCTGAAGGACAGTTAAAAGGACACTCTGGCCAAAGTGAGACACTGTAATCTGTGGTAAACATGTCTACATGTCTCCTCAGTAGTCTGTAGTAGTGAAATTTTCCAGTTTAAAGACTAGAAAAACCCCTTATGTGATGTATCCTGAAGGTGGGAATAATTTTGGAAAAGCAACTGCTTCTTTGCTAGCTGGTGGCTAATGGTACCACTATAAAACTAAATATCTTATTGCAGCAACTGCAACTGTGCTATCTTTCTTCAAATCATCATCAACAGAATGGAGAGAATGGATTACTCATATGAGAGAAATCACATTGAGGAGGACAACAAGCTAAAAGCTAACGTTAGCAAAGCAGCTACGTGGATAACTAGCTGCCTTACCTCAGCTTGGCTTCTTATCTTTGACTGAAAGGGTAAAAACAACGTCTTTGTGAACTGAATGAAAGTGAAATTGCTGTTTAATTTGACAATTTTGTAAAACAAGAGAGGTAAGAGTTACAAAAATGCTAGCTCGGTTGTATTTATTAGCATATGGAGCAGGCTAGGCTAGCAGTCAGGACTGAATGACACTACAAGGATTCCCAATGACTGTTTGCTGTATTTGCCTAAACTGTGGTGAATGAAAACATGAAAATCATATAAAATGGAGATTCTGTCAAACCAGTTAGGCTGAGGGATACAGTGCTATGCTACGCTGTGCTGCATGTACATTAAACTCTAGTTTTAGGCTAGAATGCTCCTTAACAGGAATGTCAGGAACACACTGGGATGAAGACAAAGGAAAAAAAGGTGTTTACGTGGACTCAGTCCTGTCCTGAGGGTCATCTGCCTCTTCAACAGAAAGCAAATGAAAAACTGTGCCAAGACACTGTTTACCCTGAAGCTCTACCCATTCCAGATTCCCAAAGTTTGAGATTGACGTGACATATGCGATGAGGTAAGCACTTCCTCGGCATGCGCTTGTGTGTACACGCTATCTGTGTTTGTTGGCCGCGGTCCATTTGGCCAAGTTTCCTGCCGGAGGGGAGGCCTGCGGTATTACTAAAATCAGCTGGGAGGGGGGCGCAGGTCAAACGCAGGCAGAGTTTGCTGTTCTGGCCCCCTCCTCCGCTCCAGACAGGCAGCTTATGCAGCTGCTGGAGTCAATCCATTCTGCAGTGGAGTACAGTCCAGACTTCCAGCTCGTATACTGCTATCTCGCTCTATAAGCTATATGCCAGTGGTTCCCAGTCCTGGTGCTGGTGTCTTCCCAGTTCTAATGAACCTCACAGCGAGGTTTCGGCCTAAAACGCATTTTCTAAAATCCATTCAAGATAGAAGTGTTTGCAGGGTGTTATGAGGCAAAATAGTCCCCCAAAAAACTTATTATTTCAGATTTAACACTATTTTACTATCAACATTCTATATAAAAACTCAGAAAACCTATGTAGGTTCATTGGTCATTTTAGATAGTGAATAAAATGGCTATATTTGTGTTGTAGACATGGCGACCCCTGGTTCCATCAGCACCACTGTAAAGAAAACTGAGTCTCTACAATGAACCATTTCACACCAAATCACTCTGAATGGCTTTGTTTACCTCTCATTTTGAAACACTGGAGGAATTCCTCTTTAACAACACCTACCTGAATTAAAACGGGTATATTAAAACAGGGAAAATGCGCATTGTGGCGGTCAGGGGTACTCCAGGACCAGCATACGGACCCACTGCTATAAATAATACAATTGCAACTCAAACTGGTGGTAAAATTGCTAAAGAATTTACAATTTAATAGGCAAACAAGAGTCCAATAAGAAACTAATTTAGACGTGTGATTTATAAGTTCTTCTAAAAGTGATAATTGGAATTGTGAGGCTATTCCCTGCTGGTTCTGCTGAAATGCCAAAGTAATGACACATCTGCTGAGCACATCCAAACTGTCCGTGTGATCATTAGAAAAGTACTAATCCTTGAGGGAGGCTGCTCAGGGGAGTTATAGCTTTGGGGCATGTTGAAAAGAGGTGGAGAGGCTTTCTGCCTGAAGATTTAAAGCTGAGTGTCACAGAGCATCGCAGGCATTCCGGAGAAAGGAGAGTCACCCAGCGCCTCCTAAATAAGGGCCGTTTCATGGGCTTGGTCAGCCTCTCAGATGACCTCATATATTCAAATCTGTAGTAAGCAAAGGTTCCTCGTGTCCATCGTGGGTGAACTGCTCCAGTTTGTGTATGCTCTGCTGTTCTTTGAATTAGACCACATTTGCAGATCTTCTACACAGAGTGAATTACCGAGAAGAAATTTTAGGTGGTATGAGAAGCTTCTGGGAGGCTAAGGTGTGCCCTCAGCTCTGAAGAAACCAGATGTGAGACGTTTCGGGAGAATGCTAAATTGAAATTCCACTGATGTTTCAAATTTTCTTCATAATTCAATGGTTGAAATGTAAACAAAGTCGTTCAGAGTGTTTTGATGTGAAATGGCTCATTGTAGAGGAACTCACTGATTTAGATTTCCTTACAGTGGTAGTGATAGGAACCAGTCAACACAAATATAGCCATTTTATTTACTATTCAAAACCACCAGTGAACCTACACTCTTCTGAGTTTTTATATGTAATGTTGATTATGGTAAAATAGTTATAATTCTGTTTTTTGGGGACTATTTTGCCTCACAACACCCTGCACGTACCCCTCGGCCATAAATACATTTTTAAGAATGCACAATTAGATCAAAATCTTCTCAAAACTATCACAAAACAGTGTATTCATAACCATTTCCTTTAATAACTTTCTGTGAGGGAGCTTTTAGAGGCATTAAACGCTTCAGACGTCTGGTTCCCATCACTACCATTGTGAAAAACACAGACGTTTCATCAAGTCACTCTGAATGACTTTGTTTACAGTGTTAAATTTACATGTATATATTTATCCAGAAATAATAGTGGAATTCCCCTTTAGTATGTATCACTGAGTACTACAACAATCCCCACTCCTTGGGCTTGGGAGGGTGGAATTCATTAGAGGGGAAAAAATCTTACCTGAAGTGTCCCACAGACTGAGCTCAGTTCTCTGAGAGTCGATTTCAAAGCTGGCCGTGTAGTTCTCAAACACGGTGGGGACGTAGTTCTACAACACACACAAAAACACACAATAAACGACAATAACAAACAGAGGAAAATACTAGACAACCTAAAATATTAATCTTATTCAGAAACTACATGAGTGTAGAAGAGCTACACCAGAAAGACTGTTAGTTTCCACAGTTTACATACAATACATACAATATGAGGAGAAGGAGAAGTCCACCAATTTTTCTAAATTTCTGTTAAGCTGTAGAAAAGGTCATTCAGAGTGGTTTGATGCGAAATGCTCTATTCTAGAGAAACTTAGAGCCAGAATTGTTCACAGTGATAGGAACCAGACGTCCACCTCCTTTTTTTTCAGCTTTGCCACTATTTTATATCATCAACACTACATCTAAAAACTCAGAAGATATGTTGTAGTAAATAAAATGTGTTGGAGACATCATGCCTTCTGGTTCCTACCACCACCATTGTAAAGAAGTTTTTCTAGAATGGTGCATTTTCCCTCAAGCCACTTTGTTCACATTTCAGTGATTGAGTTATGCAGAAATTTTAGCAAAAATTGATGGAACATTTCACTTAAACAGAGTAATATCCACTGGAGCTGGGCGATATGGCATATATAAGTTGGACAACGTAGAGCCACGTTTTAAAAACACTATGAAAAACTATAAACCAGGCTACAATGATTTGTCTTCAACATTATACATACATACAACATTATACTGGCCAAAATCCAATTATATAGAACTAATGATGCTCTCATTTAAGCAAACATGCAATTAGGAAAGGCTTATTGTGACTAAATTTATCACAATAACGATAAACACTGTCATATTGCCCAGCCCTAAACTAGTTAAACTGAACAGTGTGGACAGTAAAGTTACTCCATATTCAAATGAAACACTCACAATAATAATAACCCACCTCTGGAAAGCAATCTTTAGCAAAAACGTGCAGAAGAGCCGTTTTCCCACACTGACTGTCCCCAATCACCACAATCTTACACTTCACACTCTGACTGGCATCCATTCCGGACACTGCAGGGAGCTTCTGACTGTCCTTCATTGATTTCAGCAATAAATCCCTTCAGAAACCGAGATGAACGTCAACTCCAGCGGAACACACATGCAGCATCCCTCGGTCAGCTCGGTCCAGGTTCTAACAGCGCTTCTCCTGGTTCTCCCGGGTCTGCTCTGCCTTCATCTCAGCACTGGGGCACCTCCGAGCTGGCAGCGTGTCTTCTAGTGTGTTTGGAGGAGCACATGCCACGAGAGCTCCAATAGCCACTCACTGATCTGCCCGAGCCTCCTCCTCCTCCTCCTTTCGCCCTTATATGCGTTATCCGCTGAAAGAGCGCCCTCTTTTGGCAGAAATGCTTTTAGGCGTTCAACGGCTTGCCTGACCACCATGTTTGTATTCCTCACTTTGTGGGGTCTTTCCATTGGCCACGAGCCACATAACGTAGACATAAGCGTGTGTTCCAGCGTCTCGTACACATTCGGTCCCCATAAAGCGCTAAATACACGACCAAATATACCCACACACAAAACGAAAGGAAAACTGACGAGGAAAAAGTACCGTCTTCTGCAATTATGGCCAAGTGTGGAGGGAAATGTAGCCTGGTTTTTCTCACCGTGGATTTCCCTTAAGTTACTTTCCTCAGTATTTTCGGGAAAGCAGCAGACTGAAAGTGAAAACCTGATCCTAAAAATGTACATACAGAACTGTGTAGAAGTCAGAGACCACCCGTTTACAGCCAGCACGACCATTAAGGGCCATTTCTCTGCTGAAAACAACCATAGAAATCATTGAAAGTTAAGTTTCTGTTGGTTTCTGCTGGCGTCCAATACTCAGTAATGGTATTCTATGTTTTCCTGAGGGCTTGTTAACTTTGTGGAAAGGATTGTGATGGTTTAACAGATTCATTTGATGCTTTCCTAATGGGGGCCTACAGGAAACTAGTGGTCTCTAAGGGTGTTTTCACATATAGTTCTTTTCAAATGAGCCAAACTGAGTTCTGTTGAAGTGAACCTGAAAGGGAAACAACTGTGAATGACCTCAGTTCTTTTTGTGTTCACAATGTAAGTGAACTATGAAGAGGGCTCAGTTTTCTTTGTGGTCCTTTTTAGCGCGGATGAGATCTCAGACCACTTCTTGTTAAACAAAAGAGTTTTGCAAAGTACTGTGTATTGTATAATTACACAAATGTGCTCTAATAAATATGTAATCAGCATATTCACCTCTTAAACAGCAGGCATATCATTGAGGCGTCAATCTTAGCAACTACTATAAATTATTCAGCAACTACTATGTAATCAATATGTACATATGCTGTGCAGTTATGAGCGTGGAGTATGTAAAGAGGACTTCCACCTATTTTTTTCCATAATTGCTGCATAATTATATGGTTAATTCAGAGTGGATTGGTGTGAAATGCTACATTCTAGATGAACTTACTGAGTCAGAATTGTTCACAGTGGTGGTGATAGGAACCAGACGTCTGAAGAGTTTAATGCTAAAAGCTCCTTCACAGAAAGTTACTAAAAGAAATGATCACTAATGCTAATGTACTGCCTGATGACTGAGACATTGCATTATAGTTTTGAGAGGAGATTTTTGAGCCAAAACAATTTCTTTTTTAAATCCATTCATGGCAGCAAGTTACATGCAGGGTGTTGTGAGGCAAAATAGTCCCCAAAACAAAGAAAATTGATTTTTTTTATTTTTGATCAGATGCCAGATGTAGCACTGTTTTATCATCACCAATATTACAAGTAAAAACTCAGAAGACATGTGTAGGTTCACTGGTTGTTTTGGATAGTAAATGAAATGGCTATATTTGTGTTGTAGACATGGCGACCCCTGGTTCCATCAGCACCACTGTAAAGAAATCTGAATCTCTACAATGACCCATTTCACACCAAACCAATGACTCTGTTTACATCCCAGTGACTGAACTGTGAAGAAATTAAAAATAGTGTAGTGTTCAAATGTAGACCCTCTGATAGATTTTTAAAGGTGTACTCCATCATTTTTCAACCTAATCTATATTTGTTGCATCTGTAGCATATATTTGATTACTATGGACAATCATTTTGTCGGGTTTTTCCTGAAAAGCACAGAAAATCAGTTAACATGTAATAGAAGACTAGAATGTGCAGATGCTGAAGTAATGCTCCAAGTCAGTGGACTAGGAGGATTTTACAGGGAAAGTATTGTCCATGGCAACTGACTATACGCTACAGGTACATCAGAAAGAGATTAGGCTGAAAAATGCTGAAATATCCCTTAATATCTGTAAAAACTGTTGAAGTGAACCAGGTTTCCATACAGGCAGTAGGTTAGCAGGCCTTGCTGGAGTAGCTCGACATAGTTGACACTAATCCTGCCGTTCGTTTCAGAGACGGTGACAGTATGACAGGACGAGTTTGTTAACTTTGCCCTGCGGCCTTTCTGCACAGGGAGATATAATGAGAGACTGGCTGCCTGCCTGGCATCAGCCCAAAAGCCTGCGCTTCATTTACGGCCTTGCCCAGGGGCTCTGCGTTTAGCGCCAACCGCTCTCTGCTCAAACCGGCCATTAACGCTGGCGACCAATTCTAATGATGACTTCCACCAAGCAGTACACTCCTCGAAAGCCCAGCTCTCTAATTATCGAGCGCCGGGCCACCGTGGGCATGTTTGTGCCCTCACCCAGAACGGCCATTATGTTGCCCAAACTCGCAAGGGGAGATAAATAACGGTGGATCTGCGAATCGATTCGCCAGCAACGCGCTTCATGGATCTCATTGATCTGCCGGGTAGAGCCCCAGTGGTGTTGCTCCTCAATAATGGTTAGTGGGACAGCAAAATAGAGTAACAGGATAAAAGACCCTGTAAGTGGCGCCCATCCCCCACCCACTCGGCCTGGCCATCCTGGCCATCCCAAGCTGTTCGGAGTGATGTGTGATTGCTCTGGACGGCTAGAACCGCCGTCATCCCAACAGGACAAAACCGCGATAGATAGACGAGGCGTGTCAGGCAGATGCTGCTGCTCTTTTTCTCCTTTGTCTCAAATTAAAGCAAATGAATCAGGTTATAATTATGACAATATCAGCTGAGTTATCGATCAGAAATATAAACTCTAAATCTTGTCACTATGATTCTAAAGAAATAGTTCAATGCAATTAACTCCTCAATTTTACCACAAATATTTAAAAAAATACGTTGAATGCACAAAATCAGTGGAAGGGCTATTTACACAATACTGAAATATAAACAGTAAAAATACAGCAGTTTTTTAAATTATTATATTTGAAAATAGCTTGAGAATTTTATTTTGGCCAAAAAAATAAGTGCATAAATGCTTAATATATTCTGCGTTCTGTTGTAAACATGCCTATTCGTGATCTACAGCGGTGCCACAGTAGTCCCTACAGTGAGGTTTTTTTAAGCCTTCTGATGATGTATCTTGAAGGTGGGAGGAATTTTTGAAAGCCTACAGCTGCTTCAGGGCAGATTTGAGGGTGGGTGGTCTGGGATTTTTGTCCCTGCTAGCTGGCTAATGCAGAAGGTAGCCAAAAGGTTGCTAACGTTAGTGCTAGGAAGCCAAACGTCTATATATATTTACATCAGTGGCTATGCTAGCAATCAGTATTTTGTATTATGTTATTTATGTTGCATGTTTTTGCAATTCTGTTAGATTATAATGTTCCTGTGTGTTCAGACTTACAGTTCAACCTGTATTGCATTTATTAGCCCAATTCAGATGGGATGAAATGTTGGGTTTCTTTGTGGCATGTGGATATGCTGTACTTGCCTCCCTGCCCCTGCGTGGTTCTCAGATGCCCTAGTACAGAATTTATCTGGTGCCAGGCCTTGGGTGACTTTAATGGTAGCTACAGGTATAAAGCATGAGCCCCCCCCCACCCCCCACCCCCGATAAACTGCTCCAATCCGAAAAGGGTTACAAGGTTACCCCTTAAATGGCAAGGGCAAACCGAGGGGCTCAAAGCTTTTTACACCAATTATAAGCAAATTATACGCTTCTATAATGTAAGAATAGTTGGCCAGTTTGTATTGAAGTCCCTGTTGTTACTGAATGATAATCTTAGTATTTAATAAGCCTGCAGTTTTAAGGAGTTAAAAGGGGTTCCCCAGTATCACAACTATCTATGCTATGACTGAAAAAGGGTGCTGATTATCAGCATGATATTTTTGATGCTACTGATAATACTGTGGGTTGCCAGTAGTATCGGCCGATATATCAGTCAGGCTCTATATTAAATGCAAGAAAGATTTGCCTAACTCAAGAGAATGGATCTAATTGATTTTTAAATTCTGATTATGACAATATTCAAAACAGATGAGGGTTGCGATGAACACATGCGAATGAATATTGACACTTGTTTGTAAAATCTATATTGTGCGTTGAGCCAAAGTGCTGTGGCATAAATGCACCGTCATTCCCTGCAACTAAAGCTTTGTTGCACTGATGACAATGCAACAAAGACTCTCAGCCAGTGGAAACACACACTCACACGCACACACAAGATGCTCTGACTGCCAGGAGCAGATGGACATCTGAATAAAAGAGGGTGCTGTACAAAGGAAAGGGGACAAAAGAAAGAGTGAATGGTCTGGATGAAATGAAGGTGAGTCTGAGAAAAGCATGGAGGAAAACAGCAAATTGAATGGTATTTCCTGCTGTTCAAGGACATGGAGTGCAGTAGACCAGACTCTGACCCACCAGACCTCAGTTACTCAGAGGCATCTCTTACATAACTTTGAAATATTTCACAAAGGAGTATCAAGCTGTCCCATCAAATGCCTCAGCATGGCTAAATAAGGACATGGTGGAAGGTTATGGGTCTACACTCTGGCAGGTGTTGCTAGGGAGTGACTCTGTAGTTAGTAACAGAACATACAGAACAGGACAGAGGTTGTGTGTTATCTCTAATAACATCATGGCTGCGGTTTGGTCCTGGCTGTGATGTGATTTGCGATAACACATGACCTGTACCACTTTAAAATAAAACTGCCCTTATAAAGTGTTCATGAATGGTTTAAAATGAGTTTATGAATGATTATTAATGAGGTCTCAAAGACCTCAAAATCATTTAGAACCATTTACAACACATAAATAAAAAGGGCAACAGTGACCTGTTGTTTGACTAACAGTGAGCCCACCTTCATTTATAGTGTTAAACCTCAGATTTGAATGTTTACTGATCTTCGGCTTCATTGCATTCATATTCTTCAGCTCACTTTTTAATATTGTTTTAACTGCTTATTAATGATTAACAAAGTGATCTAACCATTAACAAACTAATTTTAAACTATTCGTAAACTCTTTATAAGGTTAGTCTTATTTTACAGTGTCACCGAAAAAAGAAAAGCAAAGAAACTCAACTTAAACATGTATTTTTCTTCCACCAAAAAATGTAGTCCCACCACAGCGGCGAACTAAGAGAGCTGGCACAGGTTGATGGTGCCGACTTGGGTTAAATATTGAATGGGGTAAAAAGAGAGAAAACCTTCTGTTCTAATCCAAAGAAAGACGTGAAGGCCTAACAGTCAGATTAGCCACTGAGGAACTGACAGCAGAATCAGCCAATTTTGATTTTCAAAGGGTGGAACCAATTTTGTGAGGAAAAACATTACACCAGGTTCTGTGGAAGTCCTAAATATATCATTTACTGTGAGCACAAGCAGCAGCCTGAAACAATGCGCTTCAGTCAGTGGGAAAACAACTGTGGCTCTATGTCACTGTGACAAACTGCTACGAGGTAAAATAGATGTTAAAATATCTGTTTCAAGCTTCACATAAAACATGGATTGTTTTTTACAAGGTTGAAATGTCTTTGTTTAATTGTGAACAGCCAAAAAATGTTCAGGTGAGTTACTGTTAGCTTAGCGCAAACTTAATACTCCCCAATAGTCCCTTAAGGCTGTTAGCTGAGATTAGCATAGCAATAACACCCAACCTGTTCTAATGCTTTTACAACACTTTTGCACATCAAATAAATCAATAACTGCACTTCAAATAAAACATAGAATGTCTTTTACATGGTTGAAATGTCCATGTTTAATCTTGAATGGTCAAAAAATGTTCAGGTGAGTTGCTGTTGGCTTAGCGTAACCATGCTACTAAATAAGGCTGCTAGCAGAAATTAGCATAGCAATAATACACAACCTGTTTATTTAAATATATACTATATTACATACTTATTTGTGTGTATGTATTAACATTAGCAATTTCTTCCACCAAAAACAGGAGTTTCACCACAGCTGCTAACTAAAAACGTCGCCACAGATTCATGGATGCTGACTTGGGTTAAATACCCAGAGAAGGCGTAACAATTTCTGTAGAATAAAACTCTGTAAGTTAATATAACAACTATAAGATTCAAACAAAACATAGAATGTCTTTTACAAGCTACAAATGTCCACATTAAATCTACAACAGCCCAAAACAATCTTCATATGAATCACTGTTAGCTTAGTGCTAACATACAACAAAAGTCCCATAATGGTGCTAGCAGAAATTGGCTTTATTGTAGTGCTGTTTTCTTCCTCATTGAGTTTTGACTCTTATGGCCTGAACTGCATACCTAGCTCTGATAGTCACTGAAGTTCTGGTGTTAAGTTCAGTTAAGTAGTGGCGTTTTTCTCTGTCGTAGAAGACCAACCTGCCAGGCAGATGGAGGAAACAGCGCTATGCGCAATTTCACAACCACGGCTTTTCTAAAGCTCTGCACTAGGATTGGAGATGCTTTGCCCCCTCCCCCCTCTCCCTTTCAGTTTTGGTAGGCCAAAGACTCAATGTTCCCGAGTACTTGGCTCCATGCACGGTTCAGAATTCATAGTCTCCCTCAGATAGACTGCAAGTCAAATGTTATCCTAAGTAAACACTAAATCTTCATTCTGTATCTTTCTTTAGGTACCAGCACTGGCTTTTGTTTCTGGCAGTGTCTGAGCTCAAGGTTAGTTTGGACTCCAACCTATTTGTACTAGCTAGGATACATTCTCTGGATAAGAGCGACTGCTAAATGGCATTAATTTAAATCTTTGCTAATAACTCAATTTTTTGGCTTGTATTTGTTAGTGGATAGTATTTGAAAGTGTACAGCAACTGTTGTTGTCACTTTGCGACCAGTGGTGATACAGACATGGTGAAAAAGCCATACTGTTATCATATGTATTGGGTATATTTACATTCATTTTTCATTTAGCAAACAATGTTTTCCGGAGCTGTGCAATGCAAACAGGTCAGCTGAAGTTCAGATATTTTTGTTTGATTGTTTGATTGTATTGCTGTTGTATTTGTGTGTGTGTGTGTGTGTGTGTGTGTGTATGGTGTGTGTGTGTTTGCTTAGCTTCAAGAGGATTCTGTCCGCTACCCATCATCCGCAGGTCAATGTCTTGAGGTAATCCTTGTAATTCCCTCTCTAAAATTCTGTACTCTGACTCACCTTTCCCGGAAAATCCAACCACACTACGAACTGTACAGACGCAGCTGTGGACAATTAACCTTTCAGTACTTACGATAAATGTTTTCTAAATGTTTTCTGTAGGCCCACGATTTCTTCTTAAGAGCTTAAATTCCTAAAAATTCCAGATTGCGTTAACTACTTCTTAAATATCCATCCTAATACATCTGGTTTGTGCTAGATGAACGATGATCAGATATTCCCTGCCCCAGTACTGTACAGTGGGATAGCATATAAATATGACTACATTGATAAAACGGCATAGTTTTTATTGGACCCCTTTTTTTTACTTAGACGTTATTCACACTTGGTCACATATTGACTGCAAAAGCAGGCTACTGTTCATCAAAATCAAAAGCCCTGCTTATATATTATTTAGTAATGTGTATAAATACAATATACAGTATTCAGATCTTAGATATTTACAAGGATTGTGTTATGATCTATTTAAACCCAATGCATTTATTGATATAGTAATAAGTTAAATATATATTTATTTTCTACTGGGAGGTGTCTGCCCCAAACCATAACCCTAAATTTACACTTTGGAACATAATACTTACTCTTTTTTGCATTTTAGTGTTATTTTGATTGCTTTGAAGTTTACTTTTTAATTAAAAAAAAAAATTAAATTGCTGGCACATGTTTTCAGAGTTTTAGTCGGTAGACGGAGCCTTATTTTAGCCACACCCCTGCATTTTAGAGCAGGAAGTATTGACTGCATCCCTGTCCCTCATGGCCAGATGGTGACCACTTAGACCCCATTGTTTTGAAGTAAATGTGTCCCAAAGCCTGAAGAACTCACTCACTGAGTCAGTGAGGATTGAGAATTAGGAATTGTCAATTCCGGAACACATATTTTCTGCAATTGAGTCAACTTTTTTTGTGTTTTAGTGAAAAATATTATGTTTTTATGTGTGTTCAAATGTTTGGAGCTGTGTTCGCTCGCCTGCTCGTTGCTGGCTAGCATTTCTGAGTGATGCTAAAATTGTCACTACCAAAACAGTCACTACTGAAACATGAGGTAAAGTGTTATGATGGTTTTAGTAGTGCCAAAATGGAATGTTCAATTTTTTAAAATAAAATAAATATGATTAAGGTGTAGGGTCACTATATATATATATATATATATATAATCTTTATGTGGGTGGGTGTGTGTGGTGTATGAAGTGGATCAGCTTTCATCAGCATGCAACGAAGACTATGGACTTGTTTGGCAGCAGTCAAACTGTTTGCCATGCACAGCTTCACAGATGGGAATTTCCTCTGCTGCGGATGTAACCATGGCGACAGTCTGTTTGTGCTCTGAGCTTAGGAAGAAGAAAAGTTTTCTCTCAATACGCCACCCCGCCCTCCTCCCGTCCAACACAAACACCCCCCAACACTGCTCAGAATCTCTTGTGAGGTTTTTGCATACTTTCAAATCATCCTCCACCTCGGCTATCTGAGAACAAACGCCTTTTTGACAGTTGTGATGTACACCCAAGACTGAAAGCTCCCGATTCCCTCAAGACCCACTCAGAACATCGCTGACAGCCAGAGAACACTTCCACAATGACAAATGTGAAAAAAACACGCACTTATTCATGGCAATGCTATTCATTACTGAACGCTGGTGCTGCACCAAGACAGGTGGACAGTTAGATCTCCAGACTTCCACTGGATGTAAAGTCAAGCTGTTCTCTAAGGCTTTGGCACACATGTGCCTTCAATTCAGTCATTTCTGCTTATGAAAATTTCATGAGCTACAGCAAAATCAATGGGAGACGGCATTATTGACAAATCAAATCCACAGTTGAGTTTGAGTGTGGGCACAAAACTAGAAACAATCAATGTGTCTGAATTATATAGTCTGTGTCATGGTTTTCACAATCAATAATTAACAACTTCTTCTGCAGAGGGTACATTAATGTAATTTCTTGTTTTTTAAATCTCTTTGTGATGAATTGCACTGATATTTTAAAAATTCTGCATAAATAAATCGTTAAGATTGTTAAGTAAACAAAGTCATTCAGAGTGGTTTGCTGTGCAATGGTTCATTGTAGAGAAACACAAATATAGCCATTTTAGTTACTATCCAAAACCACCAGTGAACCTACATGCTATTACATGTGTAATGGTAGAATAAACTTAAATCTGAAAAAAAGCTTTAAGTGGGGACTACCTTTTTTATGTATTTTAAAAAATACGTTTTAACCTCACTATCGAAACACAGACTTTTAGTATGTGGGCGGAGCCTTATTTTAGCCACACCCTCACATTTTACAACAAATCTTTAAGTGGGGACTACTTTTTTTCTTTACGTATTTTAAAAAATATGTCTTAACGTTTCTTCTGGAGTCCCACAAGGTTCACTTTTGGGGCCTTTGCTTTTTTACCTCTAGGTAAGACAATCAGAAATCATAAGATCGCGACACTAGGAAAATGTTTTAGAATTGTTCACAGTGGTGGGGAAAGGAACTAGATGTCTAAAGCATTTAATGTCTCTAAATGCTTCCTTACTGAACATTTTTACACAAAATAGTTATGAAAATCTTGCAAGCCAGACCTCCACCTTACATCATAAAGTCTGATGCCTTTTGCTACTTAAATTAGCCAAGAACTTTCTACTATGATAGAAAGGACCATATGATTGTCACCCAAAATAACCAGTCATGGACATTGTTTTAGCTGGACATGTGAGGAGGTGGGCAGTTTTCTAAATGGGGCTGCAACGAAAACAAACCCATGGGAAATGCATCAGCAAACTCACATAAATTATTATTAAATAAATTTAATTATTATTAAAGATACACAATGTGCTGTGCAGAATTATATGAATATGGATGTGTGGATAGCCAATCAGAATGAAACTGACAAAATCCCGAGTTGCGGCCAGTTTAGCATGCAAAATGTAGGCTGAGACTAAGAAAATGCTGCCTACTGGCCCTGAGACATTTGAGATTTCATTGCTTGAAATATTTAAAATCCATTTATAGTGGAGTGTTACATGCAGGGCGTTCTGAGGCAAAATAGTCCCTGAAGAAAACTTATTTTTTCAGATTTTCCACTATTTTATCATTATCAATATTCCATATAAAAGCTCAGAAGACACGTGTAGGTTCATTGGTGGTTTTGGATAGTAAATGAAATGGCTATATTTGTGTTGTAGACATGGCGACCCCTGGTTCCTATCACCACCACTGTAAAGAAATCTGAGTCTGTAAGTTTCTCTGCAATGAACCATTTCACATCAAATCACTCTGAATGGACTGTTTACATCTGAATGACTGAATTATGCAGAAGTTTTTGAAACATTGGTGGAATTCCCCTTATGACTGTCAGTTATGATTGAGGAGAACATTGGGTAACCTAGTGTTTTACAAATTGGCATCACCACCAAAGTGAATTGGTCCACTTTTTAGCTGTGCCAGCTTCTGGTGAGAAAGAAATGGAGGCATTTCACTGTGAGCTCATATTGAGAAACACCAACCGCATACATTGCAGTCAACAACAATGAAACAGCATTTTGATCCACTTCCAAGGAACTGGCTCCCAAGTGGTTAGAAACAAAGAACGTCTGGACGGTAACTAAGCCAACCCAAAACGAGCTTTGTAAAGCTTCAGGACGCTTGTAGCAGGCTGCATAGTAGCCATGGCCAAGTTAAATACTGTTGGCTCACAGAAACATGCAAAGCTGGATGGATGAATAGATGGATGGAAGGATGGATGGGGAAATGGTTACTCACTCGATTTGCTCCATAACACCTGGGTTTCCAAGAACACAACTGGTCACCACAAGCCTCAGCCATCTGCTCCCAACAGTGAGCGAGTGGCTGGCGAGGCTGGAACACAGTATACTGAATGACCAGTCAGAGTGACAGATTGCTGGTCATTTAAAAATAGACAGTACTGAATGTGGCAGAGATGAAAAGGTCAGATTGTTTATTTGTACCGAAATGCAGTACAATAAGCTTTTTAATCAGCTTTTTATATTTTATCAGTGGGAACGCTAGGCCTTCATATAAGGCCTAATGATTTCTGGGAATGATTTTTAGTTCATTTTTATTAAATAATAGCATCATCACCCCTAATGTATTTAAACTTGTGTAGAATATGCATTGTAGTACTACTTAACAATGAAATACGAGTTTTGGTTGGGAAAATGAAAAACTGTCCAATCAGGATTGTTTTCTCAGTGGTATCCAGGTAGATAAAACCATAGCATGTTAAAAAAAAATGAGTGCATGTTAGTTCCAGGTTATTAGTTCTACAGCACTTATTCACTGGGTTATTCTACAAGAACTCTTATTGTGAAGGCAGGGCTAGCCCACTGGCTGTGTTTCTGTGCAAATCAGCAAGAACTGAGATCAGCCTAGTGCTGATGCCTAAAGGAAAAGATATAGTGAGGCTAGAGCAAACTGCTCTAGTTGTGTAGCTGTGGCCAACAACAGCTAGTTAATAAAGCACCATGACTTGTGCAAAAGCAGGCGGTAAACACAGCCAAGCAAACTCTCCCATTGGTCAGGCCTTCAGGAGCTGAACTGAAGGCCTTAAATGTTAGTTTAATGACTGACAGAGGAATCAACCTAAAGAAAACTTTTTTTGGTCAGATTTAGTACTATTTACTGTCAACATTACGTATAAATACTTGGGTTAACTGGTCATCTTAGTAAATAAAATGGCTATATTTGTGTTATATTCATTGTGATCTTTGGTTCCTATCACCACCATTATAAATAAAGTCTGAGAAACTAAGTTTCTCTACAATGTACCATTTTCACATCACACCACTCTGAATAACTTTACATCTCAACCACTGAACTATGCAGCAATTTTGAAAGAATAGTGGAATTCCCCTTTCATACCAGACAGTAAAGTCCAGGAAGCTGTAACTGTTGTCAGGTACAGAGTGTGAATAAGTGGGAGATAAATCAGACACATTCTTCCTGTAAGTCTGAAGCAGTAGGTGAATCAGTCCACTCTATTACAGTCTGATTACACCATCAGAAACCCCAACTTTCTTCTAAAGACTTTAATCTCATCCTGAGGCGCTTGACATATTACTGCGAAAACAGCTAGAGGAGATTAAACCCTGTACAAAACTCTGCAGCTACTTCAGTTACCCACAAGACTCGATTAGAAAGGGGGTGCAAGAGATTGCTATCTCAAAAAAATAAAGAAAGATGTTGTTCAACTTTAAAACCTTGCTATCATTCACTTACCAGTCTAAGTAGTCTGTATGGATCATTCTACTGACCTGGTTCACAGCCAGAGGCGGAAACACATTTCAGACTTTTAACTGATTTGGACTATAGACTGAAATCCTTTTGTTTTAAGTGACCCTGTAACTTAATTATGCCTATTTTATTGAAACAAATGATTGAACATTCCATATTGTCACTTTCAAAACAGTCATAATGCTTCCCAGACTTTACCAAATGTTTCAGTAGTGAATGTTTCGGTAGTGACAATTTTAGCTAATTTTAGAACTACACAATGACAGCCAGTATACGACAAGCAAGCACAGCTTTGAACAGTTATACACCCATAAAATCACAAAACTTTTTATTAAAACACAAAAAAGTTTAACTAATTTCGGAAAATGTTTCAGTAGTGACAATTCTTAATGTTCCACACTGATTTTCCAACTTTGGGACACATTTACTTCAAAACAATGGGATCCAATTGCTCACCATGTGGCCATGAGGGACAGGGATGCAGTCTCACTTCCTGCTCTAAAATACAGGGGTGTGGCTAAAATAAGGCTCCACCTATGGACTAAAACTCTTTGTGTTTCGTGAACCTGGAACAGCTTTTTTTTCAAGTTTTTTTTTCTCATTATGATACCTCACAACAAATCTAAATCCTTTAACTTCACTTTAAAAGAAATCCATCCATCCATCCATCCATCATCTAAACCACTTATCCTTCTGGGTCACGATGGGGTGCTGGAGCCTATCCCAGCTGCCATTGGCAGGAAGGCAGGACACACCCTGGACAGGTCGCCAGTCCATCGCAGGACAGACAGACATACACATTCACACCTAGGGGCAATTCAGCATGTCCAATCAGTCTGACTGCATGTTTTGGGACTGTGGGAGGAAACCAGAGTACCCAGAGGAAACCCACGCAGACACGGGGAGAACATGCAAACTCCACACAGAAACGACCCTGGTCACCCAGCCGGGAATCGAACCCAGGCCCTTCTTGCTGTGAGGCGACAGCGCTACCCACTGCGCCACCGTGCCGCCCGTTAAAAGAAATCAAAAAGTAAAATTGAAAAGAAAAAACAACAAAAAAACAATATAAATATCTCTATTATTGCTTTGGGTTTAAATAAATCATGACATAATGCTTGTAAATATCAAGGTCTGAATACTTAAATGGCTTTTTAATTATTTTTTTTTTTACCATATTTTGAACTATTTCGGTAGAATAGTCCATACCAGATTTCCATATGGTTAAAAAAACAGACTTAATTAAGCCATTAAGACTGAATTATATCTGGGAACTCCTTAAAATACCACATAAACCAAACACATTTTTACTGAATACATTGCTGACACCAATGGAAAAAAGGCCTTGCAAATGTAACCCCTGCTAATTCTTATTATGAATAGGATGGAGGTGCATGGTTAGAAGGTTCCCTCTTGTTTCTCCTATGTTTGTGTTTTAAGGCAAAGATTCAAATTACAGTTTACATCAGTATGCAGCTACCATACTGTTATCTGAGGCACAGACGGTATGACGGGTCAGACACATATTGCATGTGCGTCCTGAATCACCATGCCAACTCCTCTGACATCATATCACGAGCTCCCAGATTGGTTTCACATATGAGTCATCCTCCATCTCTGATTAAAGGCTAATTTTGAGATTCATCACAGAGAGGTCACATTCACAGGCCTTTAACATGGATCCAATTGTTGGAGCCTTAGACCTTCTTAATGGTAGAAATAGACATCATTGTGAAGAACTGATGGTGCAGATATAAAGCCATGAAAGCCTTTAGCATTAAATGTTCTACTGACATCATTAGACATTATTATATTTGGATAAATGACATATTTTCAACATTTCAATACTAGCTTGCATTTAGTAGCATATAAACAAATATTGTTTGATATGGAAATGAAGAGAATGCTATTACCAAAACCCATTACTTGTGATGTGTGATACTGGCACGAACACTGCTGCAAGATTCTGGCACCATCATTGGAGGACAACCCACCATTTGTTCCCCCAGTCCCCCCAAAATCTGTCAAGGACCGAGATTCTGGCCGTGTAATTACTAACAATCACCATCAAAAAAACCCATTTCCAGAAGGCCAAACACCAAGTCATACTATTTTTCTCAGTCCATCTGGTGCCAAAGGTGCTGGATGAGCTGTGATTTCCTCCTCCTTCTGCTAGCTGTAAGATAATCACATGCATTCTGATGCAGTCTGCCATCAGCAGGGGGCTTTCGCATTTGCGCAGGGCTACAATTACCCCCTGCCTCTACACTGCACTTACAGCTGACAGCCCAGCACAGCAAATGGTGCACGCAGCCACAGCAATGCATTACACATTCTGCAGAGTTAAGTCAAAATAATGGGGGCATTTACCGAGTTGTTATGTCTGGAAGTCCTAAGCAGAGTCGTTCAACAAAGCTAACATACGCCATGGTGTGTGCATGGTTCTCTCCAGAAGGTCAAGTGAATAACTGACTAGAATGACATAAGATCTAAAAGTTTGGTGAAAAAAAATCTTTTGAAATTACACATAATTTTCCCCTTAACCAAAGTATAGTCAAGTCAGGCTTGACAAAGTTTGAGGCGTGTGTGTGATGAATCAGGCTCAATGCTAATTAGTAGGGTAGAAACTTCCATTACTTGTTATCTATATTAGCCTCATTGCTCCAGTGAAAATCTAAAAATCAAGTCTGATCAACTATGTCTGGGATAAGGGGAAAACTGAAGACATTTGAACTAAGATTTTAAACCTGTGGTCAGTTGAGGCCCTTGCAGAAATATCTGACATCAGAGAGATTTATGCAAGTGTGAGTCCAAGTTCAGCCTTGAGTGTTTTAGGTGCAAGTCTGAATAGAGTCTCAGGTGTCTGAGGTGCAAGTCTGAGTCAAGTCTTGAGTATCTGGGATGAACGTCAGAGTCATGTCTTGACTCTTTAGGATAGGAGTCTGTGTCAAGTCTTGAGTCTTTGGGATGCAAGCCTGCATCAAGTCTTGAATGTTTGGGATGCGAGTCCGAGTCAAGTCTTGAGTGTCTGGGATGCAAGTTTGACTCAAGCCTTCAGTCTTTGGGATACAGGTCTGGGTCAAGTCTTGAGTGTCTAGGATGGGAGTCCAAGTCACATCTTGAGTCTTTGGGATTCTAGTGATAGTTGAATCTTGAATGTCTGGGATTCGAGTCTGAGTCACATCTTGAGTGTTTAGGATGTGAGTCTGAGTCAAATCTCGAGTCTCTGGGATGCCAGTCCTAGTGAAATCTTGAGTGTCTGGGATGTGAGTCCGAGTTATATCTTTAGTTTTGGGATGCAAGTCTGAGTCAAGTCTCAAGTGTCTGAGATTCAAGTCTGTGTTGAGTCTTGAGTCTTTGGGATGTGAGTCTGACTCAGGTCTTGAGTGTCTTTGATGCAAGTCTGAGCCATGTCTTAAATCTTTGGGATGTGAGTGTATGTCAAATCTTGAGTATCTGGGATGAGAGTCCAAGTTGAGTCTTGAGTCCAAGTCAAGTTTTGAGTGTTTAGGATGCAAGTCTGAGTCAAGTCTTGAGTGTCTGGGATTAAGTCTGTGTCAAGTCTTGAGTCTTTGGGATGTGAGTCCAAGTCAAGTCTTCAGTGTCTGGGATGCGAGTCTGAGTCAAGGCTTAAATCTTTGGGATGCAAATTCAAGTCAAGTCTTCAGTCTTTGGGAAGCAAGTCCGAATCAAGTCTTGAGTCTCTGAGGTGGGAATCAGAGTCAGGTGTTAAGTCTCTCAGGTGCAAATCTGAGTCAAGTCTTGAGTTTCAGGGGTTCAAATTGAAGTCGAGTCTCGAGTCTCTAGAAGACCTGAAGACCTTTGCAAATTTGTTAACTTTTGGACTTATTTCGTCCTTTTCAGAGATCAGAGAAGTAGTTTCATTCAAGTTCCTGGGATGCGAGTCTTGTACCTCTAGGGTGTGAGTCTAACTCAAGTTTAGAGCCTCTGGGATGTGAGTCTGAGTTAAGTCTTGAGAATCTGGGCTACAGTTGACATAGATGATTCTAGGTTTTGCCAAGTAAATGTTATTTGCGTTTGCTGTGACCTCAGCTTGATTATGAAAAAAATAGATTTTACCTTTAACTGTTTGTGTAAGTAAGTGTTAAAGGCATGTTTTTAGCCTGGCCTTTAACACATGTTAAAGCCATGGTTTTAACCATGGTTTCACAAGCTGAAACTGCATTGCTTTGGAGGCAAGATCTATAATGGAATGCAAATCCAAATAGATGTATCATTGACATTCCACCTGAATATTCATACCCACAAAAGGGCATAGAAACAACACAGTCCCTCAGACCCACATGGTCCGGCGGTTGTCCATCGGCCCTCATGCAGTTCATTCATTTTTCTGAAGCCATCTGGTCAGGGAACGGAACTAATTCCCATCTGATCAAACAATCAGTTCACTTTTTAAAATAATTATGGGCAATTATCCTCTCCAATCAGTCCAAAGGAATTTAAAGGTCACTACTGAAGGATTTCTTTTCCTTATACAAGTATTCATTTGCTCATGTTATCATTGAAGAGCAGAAATAAATTCCATTATTCACTGGAGAACAAAATCTTGCCCACAGTGCTGAACAGGTCTTTAATCGTCTCTGAGCACAGGAGCAGCCACAAAACTGAATGATTGAGAGCTATTGGAGCATCTCGGGAAGCAATTTTGAACGGTCCGTGCACGCATTAATTTGGGAGTAAAATCGGATGCGAGGCTATCTTAACACCCAAGCTGAAAGTGCGTGCAATACAACAATGTTAACTTAGAGGATACTGTGTTTCCTTGGAGATATAAATTTGCATGAAGGTTTTCATCTCATTCATTGGGAGATTAAGTCTTCAGGGAGATAACAATTCAGTCTAACATATCATCTCAACCAAATCCGTTCAACTGTTCCATGCACAAAGAGATGAATATCAACCTGCTTCATTTGTAATAGAGAACAGATGTGAATCATGATGCCAGGGGTTTCCACTATAACTAAAGAGTACAGCAGTAAACTACCAATTTTTAGAGCGGTGTTAACCTACTTTTAACTATTACAGCCTGACTGATATATCAGCTGATATTATCAACTAATTGTAAAGGGAAACTTTAATTATTCTGCATAAATATATGGTTAAGATGTGGACATGAAAGTCATGCAGAGCAATCTGATGTGAAATTATAGAGAAATTGTTCACAGTGGTGGTGATAGGAACCAGAGATCCCCCTTTGAAAGCTCCCTCACAGGAAGGCCTAAAACCTTTATTGTAAAATACACTCATGGTGGAGGGGTAGATGCAAGGTGTTGTCAGGCAAAATAGTCTTTAGTTTTTTTTCTGTCTTTTTTTTTTGTTTTGATTTACCACTATTATTATTTTTAGCATCACATATAAACACTCAAAAGACATAAGTAGGTTCGCTGGTTTTGGATCGTTAGTAAGATGACTATAAAATTGTGACTTCCGGTTACTATCAGCACAACTGTAAACATATTTTTATTTTCTCTGCAGTTAACCATTTCACAACAAACCACTCTGAATTTTAACCCTTTAATTATACAGGAATTTTGAAAAATTGGTGGAATTCCCCTTTAAGGTGCCACAGACTTACCAGTCTTAGCATCACAGCAGAAAACACTCAATTTTGAGGAGTTAATGATTTCTCAGACATTTAAACGTATCCAAACTTTACATCGAGCATTAAAATAATAATATACTGTAATATAAAATAAACTTTTGCTATAAAGCAAAAGATAATTAACAGATAAAAGACAAGTAACTGACTCTGGTTTCCTCCCACAGTCCAAAGACATGCCGTCAGGCCAATTGGACATGCTGAATTGCCCCTAGGTGTGAGTGAGTGTGTGAATGTGTGTGTCTGTCTGCCCTGCGATGGACTGGCGACCTGTCCAGGGTGTATCGTGCCTTCCGCCCAATGACAGCTGGGATAGGTTCCAGCGCCCCACCGCAACCCAGAAGGATAAGCGGTTTAGATGATGGATGGATGGAAGACAAGTAACTGTTAATTAAAAGAAACTTAACAGAAAACATTCTCTGAACTCTGCCCTACCACTATTATATTTAATGATATTATTTAAAGTCAGAATTGACCTCTTTGACCTTGCAATTTCATGTCCCTAGTCATATTAAGCGCAATTCATCTGCAAGGAGTCAACAAACAGTTTTAAGGTTTTAATGAAAAAAAGTGAGACGCAAACTCATAGTGATTAAACAGGCCAAGGTCAAAACCAAGAGACAGCAAACAAAGGCCAAAAAGGACATCTAGCGAAAGGTCAAAAAACACAAGAACCAATCAGGTCAAAAACACAAAGGACAGGCAGTAAACAATACTTGGTGAAACTGGGGCAATTCTATAGATAGGGCTAGACACAGGTGAGGAGGATCAGTAATTGGGCAAAGCTGATCTGGGATAGGCTGGTGCCTGAGAGTCGTGTTATCCTCCTCTGAATTCTGGGAGTTGGAGTTCGGGAACACAAGAGTCTGTGAAGTAGTAGAGTCGGAGGGAGGCGTGGCGTCATCATATATAACTTAAACATAAAATAACTTAAAATTTTATTTTGTCAAATGTCACTAAATCATATATACTGTACCTTTAACCCATAATACACTTCCCTCTCCCACCACCTCCCTTCGCTCAGCTTGTTCAGAGACCCTCCCTGACACTGCGTTTCACTCAGAAATATGTCATGATATGTAGGAAAATAGAACAATAGATTTTAAGTTTATTTGAGTTTAAAACGTGACAAATGAGAACTGAGAGTCTGACAGTCAACACTGGATAAATGTATCAGATAGTACAGCACTAAAAGTACTAAATATAAAATTAAAGTCTAAAATATAATCTAAAATCAAAATCAAAACCAATATCGCTCACAAAAGTATCATATCGGTCAGGCCCTAATTACAGCACCGTCCTTCCCTCCTGCACCTGCACTCTGTCAGACCCTGTTTTGTCAGAAAAAGGCACTGACATTCACCGCCGTCAGCCGACCGCATACGAGTTGCTCTTTTGTTCTTCAAGCATATGTTTCCGTTTTCTTACCGTGACCTGCAGGTCGAGTCGAGCGAGGGGAACATTAAGGCAACCCAGAGCTTAAAGAGACATAAAAAGGCATTTAAAGTCGAGTGTCCAGAATTTTTAGTATACATTGTACACGGCGTCATCATTCTAATGCTGTGCTAAATCATTTTCTTTGTATTTAACTGAATGGTTTCAATAATATACAGTACTGTGCAAAAGTCAGAGACCCACATTCATCTATTTCATTTCCAGTCAAAACAGTCATCAAAAAACAAGTTATTCATTTTTCACCAAACAGAAAATGACACAAAAGCTTCAACACCTAAATATAATAGATTTTGTTCAGTATTTATTGTGTCCACTCTCTACCTTTATTACAGCTTCCATTCTTTTCAGGAGACTCGCTTCTATTTTTTCAAAGAAATCTGCAGCCACACCTCCAAAGTTCAGTCACAGAAGTTTTTTCAGCATTTTCTGCTTCTCACCATCCAAATAATCCCAAACACATTCAGTGATGTTGAGGTCTGGACTCTGCGGTGGTCAGTCCATTGTTGAGAACCCCAGCAGCTTCTTTGTTTGATGTGTCTGTTTCCTTTTCTCAGTAAGAGCTTCTTGAACAGCTACACATCCTTTCAGACTCATAGCACTGAGTTGTCTTCTCACAGTGGATGGGTCATCTGATGGGGACCGTTTTGGTGTCTACCAGGTCTTTCAGGTGGTTGTTAGGAGTCTCATTTTCTTTGTATCCTTTGTTTTTTTGACTCTTGTTTTTCACTTATTTTCTTTTGACTTTCTGTTTCTGTAGTAGATTCTTATATAATAATATAAGTATCTTATATCTCATCTCCACAGAAATATCTCCTAAAAAAGTACTTAATGTCTATTTTAACTGGAAATAAATGAGGGATGTTTTCTGTCCTTTGCACAGTACTGTATAAATTGTTCTTGATTAAGTTGTGATTAGAGCTATTTATAATGCAAATGTGGAGAGAGATAATAGAGCTCTACACAGAGTGGTATAATAAAACAAATAACACATTTCTTGTTAAATTCTGCACTGCAAAAAATTATTTTTGTTCTTGGATATATTGAATTGATATGGAATTGAAGGTCCTCTTTCGGCTAAAACCAAAACATGCTGTTTTTGTTACTGTACCTTTAAGACAATAAATGAAATAAATGAGCTCTGTTCCAATTGGCTGCCCTGTATAAAAACAGCCCAGGCTGAAACACTCCATAGCTGCGTCCCAATTCAGGGGCTACATCCTTCGGAGGCTGCATTTGAGGGCTGACTGCGTCACAGCGGCTCCTACATATGCGGCCGAGAAATGTGTCCCTCTTTTCCATGGCAACAAAGGATCCAATGGGTGTATCCTTCGCCAGCCAACATATCCCGAGGTTGATTGCTTGCCAGCAAAGATTTGAGAACACAGCGGCATCAGCAGAGGAGTGAACAGTGGCTGTGGAGACACTTATAAATGTAAGTATTGGGTTTAAACTGAGGCGAATGGCTAACGATACAAATGTTAAAACAAGCCAGTGTGGTCTAAAGCAAACCTTACGGTAACGTTCCGTTTTGTTCTAGGGAGCAAGGAGCGAACAGAGAGAAGCATCTACAGCTTTAATGAAAAAAAATAAAATAAAATCAAGGTTTCTGGCTTCATCTTTAAATAACTTTAACATAAGTTGACAAGAGCGGCGATTTGTGACACAACAGTAGGGGCGGGAACATGGAAAACAGGAAATCCGCGTAGAGCAGACCATGTCATTTCAGTTCAGGCTTCGTGGGTCTATGCAGCTTTCGAAGGACACGCCTTCCTAAACCACGTTCTTCGAAGGATGCAGCCCCTGAATTGGGACACGCTCTTATAACTTCAGCTGAATGGGCAGAACTATTCTGCTGTAAGCTGAATAGGTGAATATATGTAAATATGCTGGTTTTTTTGTGACATCATAAGAACAATAAATTCAAAACGGGCTGTTTTTGCAGCTTAGTTTCTATATATGGACTGTATGGATTGGAGTAAACGGCATGCTTATTTAAAAAATAAATAAATAAGAAATTCAGTTTTATTTATATGATACAATATGGGCCCTTTAACTGAGAAGATTAGGTTCTGTAGCTGTACTATATATTTTTAAAGAGCTGATATGGTGCCTATAGCTATACGGCAGATAAAACAAAAGCCTTTATATTTGTTAAAAAAGGGCCTTTTTTAAGAGCTTGGTCTACGCAGTGAAGCAAAAGCCACCTTCGGTAAAAGCATCAGATGATGCAAAGCTTCTCCTGTGATAGATCAGAGTAAAGAGAGCAGGATTGTTAGCTGCTTGGTTCCCATGACCCCATCTGGGGGGTTCCTCTGTCCACTTCCCTTTGGCCGACCACGGTAATCCTCCGCCCCAAGCCAGAAAGTGGCAGAGGCTCTTTGTTTGAGCGCATTGGGTTGCAGACAGAGACAGGATGATATTTCAAACCAGCTGAGGTGGGCAGCCTTTTATCACTGCATGGAGAGGAAAAGCTCCAGACGTGGGGGAGGGAGGGGGCAGAACACACTGTAATTTCTTCAAAGGTCAGTAAAATAACTCAGGCTTATTATCTCACAGATAAGTAAATAAGAAAATAAATACATTCTAATTCATGTTATGAGGTATAGTTTAGATACGCTGCTAAGCTGTCATGAATAACTCGACTCTTCTTATTTAAATTCTCGTTCACTTATTTTATGTGCACTGCTGTGAAACAGGCCACGCCTCAATTATTTATTTTGCAGTCAAAATAGACATTAAGTACAAGTTATTCATTTTTCAGGAAGTATTTCTGAGGCTATTAGATGGAAGATAATCCACTTCTTATGTCACTAACTATATAAAGGCTAGGTTACATTTTGTTGGCAGAATCTTTCAGTGTTTTCACCCAAATTCTTTAAATATATATATATATATATATATATATATATATATATATATATATATATATATATATATATATATATATATGTATATATATATGCTGTCCAAAGAAAAACATGTATCTCCATTTTTGTCATTTATTTATTTTTCCTTGGACAGTGATGATATATATGTATATATATATACTTTATATATATACTTTATATATAGTACTGTGTAAAAGTTAGAGAACCTTTATTTATTAGGGTCTGGGTTCGATTCCCCAGCCAGGTGACCAGGGTCCTTTCTGTGCAGAGTTTGCATGTTCTCCCTGTGTCTGTGTGGGTTTCCTCCAGCAGTCCAAAGACATGCAGTCAGGCCAACTGGAGATGCTAAATTGCCCCTAGGTGTGATTTTGTGTGTGAATGTATATATTTGTGTGTCTGTCCTGTGATGGACTGGTGACCTGTCCAGGGTGTTTTCTGCCTTCTGCCTGATGAACACTGGGATAGGCTCCAGCACCCCCTGTGACCCAGAAGGATAAGACAGATAAATGGAGTATTTAAAAGCTACTCCTAACAGCTACCTGACCACCAAAACTGATCAGATAAACAGCACTTAAAGCTTTCATCTTTGAGAGAGAGGAGAAAATCAAGCTGCTTTAAATCTAAGAACAAATAAACCACAGGTGTTTCTGTCCATCCTTCCACTGTGAGAAGACAACTCAAAGGATGTGTAGCTGTTCAAGAAGCTCTTACTGAGAAAAGGAGACACATCAAACAAAGAAGCTGCTGGTGTTCTCAGATCAGTGGACTGACCACCCCAGAACATCACTGAATGTGTTTGGGATTATATGAAACGTGAGAAGCAGAAAATGCTAAACCAACTTCCAAGACTGAACTTTGGGGGTGAGGAAAAATATCCCTGAAAGCAAGTCGCCCCCTTCACCAGGCCTGTTCACTTGAACTAAGCCAGACCGGCACTTAGAAGTTGGAAAGCCACAAGCAGAATGTAATCAAGCAGTGAGGCGACGCTGAGCTACTTTGTCATGTAAAGAGGGATAATTGGCACTTGTATTAATTATCATTTAATGAGCAGCTCATGAGGGAGACAAAGAAATTCGGGTGACATATTTAAGAAGCTTGTTCCTTTGTCCTACCTGGTTAATTGGCATTTATTAGAATATGCATCATGATGGTGGAGGGCTTAGTGAGCCATTAGTTAGTGACTTCCACTGGCAACCCTCAGGTACCCTTGAAGCACACCATTAGCATAGCTGTATGTCAGCGCTAATGGTAATTTTAAGGTTGTTGTTGGTGCTGTAGTGGAGGGGTGCATAAAAATGGTAATGAGTAAGTGGAAAAGTTATATCTTTTAGCAAACAAGGTCAGGCTGTGGTTCATGAGAGTGTCTGAGCAAAGTATGCAAATCAGTAAACTTACACTACACTATGTGTCCAAAAGTTTGTAGACACCTACTTATCCAACAATAATAAAGGGCATTAATAGTGAGTTTGTCCTCCTTTGCTGCTGTAACAGCCTCTACTCTTCTGGAAAGACTTTACACTAGATGTTGGAAAATTGCTGTGAGGATTTGATTGTGTTCAACCGCAAGAGCATTAGTGAGGTCAGGTACTGATATTGGACGATCAGTTCTGGAACACTCCAGCTTATCCCAAAGGTATTGGCTGTAACTCCATCACTCCAGAGAATGCAGTTCCACTGCTCCAACACCCAATGCTGGGGGGCTTTATACCCCTCTAGCACATGCTTGGCATTGAGCATGACGACCAATGGCTTTTATTTCCAGGTAATTTCTGACCATTTCTGTTGATCAGTTCATCATGAAATGTCATCAAATGCAAAGAATAACTGGACTTTGCAAATTGTGTGAGGTGTTTTTTCAAGTTGTATGCATTTTTGGACTCTTTATCTAGAAAACAAAAAGGTTCTTCCTCCAAAGTCAAACTCTAGCTTAGTTCTATAAGATTCTATATGTGGGCCAATCAGCCCTTCAAATACACACAAGAGGACCAATCAGGTTCTGCTTATTTTTCATGTCGCCACACTGCTCAGTAACTACAGAGTTTATAAAACTTCATGAAACATGAAAACATGTTGCTGAGACTCTGCCTGTCTTACAGTTCTTTAAAAATGTCATAAGTATTAAACCTTAAATGTAGTTAAACAGTATTCACTTGAATGAATGTGGTCCTTACAACATAAATAGTAATTTCATTTATTCATCCATCTTTTCTTTTTTCTTCTTTTTCAACAAAATAAGAGATTTTAGTGCATTAGAGTCACATTTCTGATATAAAGCAAAACCTCATACTGCCTTTAGACTGACTGGCTACACTTACTTGCTGGGACAGTTTATTACAGTAGCTGGTTGCTGTCTGACATAAAGGAAATTTAAACTAAAGTTTCCTTCCTAAATTTGACCTCTGGACAAAATATTAGCACTGACCTTTATACTTAATCTATAAATCAATGTTTATAATAAGAAAAAGATGATTTGGAAGATGATGAAGAAATAAATGTGATACAAAATAAATAAGTAATAAAAATCAATGCCATAAAATGTTATAGAATGCATTCAATGTAACCTTCTTATACATGTAGACTCTATGTTACAAGAGTAATTTTATGTTTTAAAACAAATGATAAGAAAACTGTTTGTGCTCCTTGAAAATCACTGCTTCTTTTGATGTTTTGCCAGATAGAACCTTATAATTCCAAGCACAAAGTGAGATCTTAGGATTAGACGGTTCTATCTGCATATGACCTGTTCCAAAAAACTCATAAAAAATTGTGATAGGATTTTGATATTTTACACTTTTACACATTTAGGGTGTCTGTTATTTTCATGTATGTAAGAAACATGTTTCCGAGTATCAGCTTTGCTATTTGGAATGCAAAATCTGTGAAGCTCAATATCTCAAAACTGGTCAGAATGCAGATGGAATCATATATATGAGCATAGGGCCTTTAACAATTGATTTTCTTTCTTTTTTTTTTTAAATCAGAAGAAGTGGAGTAGGTTTTGGCACCATTAGGCTCAAGTGGAGCATCTGTGGCCACTATGCACAATGGATGGCTAATTATGGGATGTAGTCTGTCTCCCTGAGAGACAGCATCTCTCTAGAGACAAAATATCCCCTTAGCAAAGAGAGCAAAGATCCAATTAGAGCACAGGCCCAGGTTAGCCTGTTCCACCTGGTTCTTCATTATCTTGCCACTTTATCTGCAGCTTATTGTTCTCAGGATCCTCTACAGACTTTTCAGAATATATATAAACTAAGAATTTGCTGAAACATGCTTCAGAATGAGGCCTACATGTTTCACCGCATAATAAGTAAGTGTGATATTTTACCTTCACGGTGTATAAACTTATATTTTAACATAAATTATATATGAGAATGGATTTATTTATATGGTTATTACTATAGATTACATTATCAATGTATATATGTCATAGCTTGTAACATGTTAAGATAAATGTGATTTTAAATAACATACAGTACTGTGCAAAAGTTACACATAACCCTTATTTTACATTTATTTAATTTCCAGTCAAATCAGCCATTGAATACAAGATATTTAAATGTGTGCCAGTAAACAGAAAAAATATATTTAACAGAAAATTATACAGATGCCTCAACATATAATACCATTTTTTAAATATTTAGTGTGTCCACTCTTTACCTTTATTACAGCTTCTATTCTTTTCAAGAGACTCACTTTCACTTTTTCCTAGAAATCTGCAGCCACACCTCCAAATCTCAGTCTGCACTGGTTGCATTTTCTGCTTCTCACAGTCTGATTAGGACTGGTTAGACATGTCATTAGGAAGTGTCAGCTAATGACATTTCCAGAACAAAATAAATTATCTGACTCTTTTAACCTTGTTATAAGCTAAAGATGATAACTGTGAAAGATCTGGAAGACCAAGAAAACTCTCAGATAGAGCTGCTTATGTGCTGGCCAGAAAGGCAAAGCAAAACCCCCATATGACAGCAAATGACCCAGGTTTAGCCAGCACAGGAATGATGCAATGTTCTACTGTGCGATATTACTTGCACAAACATTATCTACATGGAGGAGTCATCAGAAGGAAACCTTACCTGCAAGCTCATCACAAAAGTCAACATCTGAAGTATGCAAACAATGTCTAGATAAGCCAGATACATGTTTGATATGTTTGGAAAAGGAGCAGCATTTGATGAAAAGAACCCCTTTCTGACTGTTAAGCATGGGGTTGATCTATTGTGTTTTAAGGTTGTGTGGCAGCCAGTGGCACAGGAAACACTGCATGGGTAGATGGAAGAACAGATTCCACTAAATATTAGCAAATTTTGGAAACAAATATGACAAAGTCAGTCAAGAAACTGAAGCTGACAAGAGGCTGGTTTTAATACTAGGACAATGAACCAAAACACCTCAAAATTGACCATGAACTACTTCAAGAAATGCAAGCTGAGGTTTTTGGAAGATCTTGAACAAGCTGTGCAAGCAAGGCAGTCCAAGAATATCACAGAACTAGAAACATTTCACAAGGAAGCGTGGATGAAAATTCCTAGAATAGAACTGGCTACAAAAGTGCCAAAAGTTGGCATCTGCCAAATTGCTGCCTTAGTGGAGTGGCCAAATGTTTGCACATGCCACAATAATTTTTTTTCACTTCAATTTTTAAATTAAATAATTTTTTTAAGTAAATAAGTAACTGCATTAATATTTGCAGAAAGAAAATGCACTGCCACTGACATGACATCATGGGACAGTTCAGTGCATTTTTTTTCTGCAAATATTAATGCACAGTTACTTATTTACTAGCTTGGTACCCACTAGCTAGCTTCCTCATTCATACGACAGAGGAAGCTAGCTAGTGGGTACCAAGCTAGTGGATGGAATTGGCAATCACTGAATTTTTAAAAAGCAAGGGAACTTTGGGATTCCAGCCATGTAGGCCCTTTAAAAAAGAAATTAGAGTGGAGTTTTGCTCAGATTACGTTAGCATGTAACTACAGGAAACGCTTGACTGTCTGGGTTTCACTGTAACACAACTCTCTGTTAATCAGAATTAACATATTTAGACAAGCTTGAGCAGCAGAGTATGCAGCGCATTAGCAAGTTCCCTTCAAAACTGTTGATCACCTCTGGCAAGAGGAAATGAGGCATTAATCAAACTGTCATGTCATAATTAAAGCACAAGGCTTCCAGAGGGACCTCACACATGTGAAATAACACATGACCTAAACCCCACCACGGGTACTTCCCTCCACACTGCGGCTGGTGATTGATATGCTAAGCTATGTTGCTAATGGCCCACGAAGCGCAACAAAACTGTGTTAAATCAAGTTTCACTCCCGCACAGACACCATTATTCTTTGTCACTGAGCAAAACTGGCCTGTGATAATTTTAGCTGAAAAGATGCTAATCCTCGTATCCAAGCAACCAGCCTGGAGTGTCACGCTAGTGAATCATAATCGCATAAACTCAGAAAAGAAAGAACAGAAGATGGAGTGAAACAAAAGGGAATTCACAGTTTTAATAAATGTGCATTGAACTTGAACATGTTTGGGGAACACTTTACTTGAGTCCTGCGACATGACATTGACACTGACATCGGGCTGACCACTGCATAGTGAGACATAGTGAATGCTAAATGATCAAAACTATGTACAAAACTATAGTTCAGCAGATTCCATGATTCAGCTACAGCCTAAATAAATCGTGAATCCATTATAATGATACGACTGCAGTCATTTTGGTAGCTTTTCTACTTTTTATATTAAATACGGTGCTAAATTAAAGTTTTTTTTAATTATTATTCCTTACAGAAAAGTCCACACATATTCCACATGTGAAGAGTCTAAAAGGCACGAGTAAACACGTGTGATGTCATGCGATTAATGTGTGCTCACACGTGACATCATGGCCTGAAATGGCACACGAGCGCACGTTTGTCACGCTAATATATAATAATCATGCGATCACGCTAATATATAATAATCAGAGGAAATAACACAAAGAAGTATTCACTGACAAATTATGTGAGCAATTTTAATGCTTGATATTTTGTTTTTTCACGTGATAACACTTTATTTGGATGGTCCACTGTAGATGCTTTGTAAATGCTCAGTATATCTTTAAGTAACATTTAACTAAATAACAATTAAATGCAAATGAATGTCAAGTTCAGTGTAAAAGAGATGATTAAATCTATCTCTAACCCTGAACCCAACCTCAAGACAAAACCTACTCCTAATCCTAACCTTCCTAAAACAAGAATAGAAGGTATCCTAACTGGCTATACTGGCTAAAGTGTTTAAAAGCTGTGATACCTGCCAAACGGGGTGGTACTGACTTAGTAGAGTCCTTTTGCACATGCCACAATACTATTTTTATTTATTAAAGTATTATTTAATGTAATAAATAATAAATATGATAACACTTTTTCACATGTAAAACTTTATTTGGATAGTCCACTTTAGATGCTTTGTAGATACTTAATTTATTTTCGAGTTACATTCAACTAAATATCTACTAAACTGACCAGAATTTTTTTTAAACTCTAAACCTGACTCTAATCCTAACCCTGACCTTAACCTCAACCCAAAACCTAAACCCAGCCCTAACCCTGGCACTAGCCCTAACCCGGGTCCAAATCCTAACCCTAACCCCACCACTGTTTAGAATCAACTGGGTTTCAACAGAATCTGTAGACAATCTGTAGTAGACTATCCAAATAAAGTGAGGCCCACTTTTCTTACACACATCACACATTTCTTCACTTGTGATTACAATAATAATTGACCCTTGTTATCATACCTTGATATATTTTCTTGACAGTTTTTATATCCGTGATGCTGAAAATAAAGAACAGAAGAACGCTGTAAGGGAATAACATGAAAAAGAGTATCAGTGACCAATCAATTCTGCGGTGGCTTATCAAATTTCAGTCCGCCTTTTGAAACTGCCCCTTAGTAGATCCCCAGGAGGAGGGCTCGTGACCACTGCTGTATCAAATTCAGTGAAAAATTTAGTCTCCTGAGGTCTTTATTAGCATCTACTCACAGAGCAACAGCTTAAATTCTCTCTCAAGGCACTTTGAGTTTAAACACAGTGTTAGTGGGATAAATTGTCCTAATAATAATCCTGGAGGATCCTGATTAGAGAGTTATAAGCTTGGAGGGTCTGTGGTTCGGAGCCAATTCTTTAAAGGAATAGATTGGTGAAAGTCTAATTTTACACAATTTCCCCTCCAGAGATCCTTAATCAGGCATGTTTGGTTTAAGTTTGCTTCATTAGTTTTGTAGTGGAGCTACAAGGCTAATGTACCTAAGAATGAATGGAAGATTATACCCCACCAATTATCATTAGTGCAAACTGCATGCCTAAAACATCCCACACACAATTCTGTGGTTTTTGACACTGTATAACAAAAAAAGAAAAATCATACAAATAGACTACTGCAATTTTTAGCTTTGCACACATTTTTGTTCATTTTAATAGATAACCGCATGTTATACAGTGTCTGTGTCAATTACATTTGGGATAAAAATGTTTAGGGATGCATTGAAATTTTAATGAACAAAGCAAACGTTAAATGAAGTGTCAAAAACTATCACTTAACAAATAATCAGCAAACAGTCTAAGCAGCAGCAGATCGACAGTGAAACACTTGAACATGGTCCACTGCAGCTGCGTTCTGTACGGTCTGTAGCTCACATGCTGTTTAACATTAGCTGATGAAATTAATGAAAATCAAGTAAATAACTCAATGTCTTATGGTAAGTATTTTTTTTTACCTCTAGTTTTAGATCCTGCTGAGGTTTACGGCTGTTTCTTCTCTAAATGAAGAACATTGATGAACAAGTGATTTGAGGTCTGAGTGGATCAGACACAGCAGTGCTGCTGGAGTTTTTAAACACTGTGTCCACTCACTGTCCACTCTATTAGACACTCCTACCTTGTCAGTCCACCTTGTAGATGTAAAGTCAGAGATGATAGCTGATCTGCTGCACAGTTTGCGTTGATCATCCTCTAGTCCTTCATCAGTGGTCACAGGACGCTGCCCACAGGACGCTGCCCACAGGATATTTTTGGTTGGTGGACTATTCTCAGTCCAGCAGTGACACTGAGGTGTTTAAAACTCCAGCAGCACTGCTGTGTCTGATCCACTCAGACCAGCGCAACACACACTAACACACCACCACCACGTCAGTGTTACTGCAGTGCTGAGAATGATCCACCACCCAAATAGTACCTGCTCTGTGAGGGTCCATGGGGGTCCTGACCACTGAAGAACAGGGTAAAAGGGGGCTAACAAAGTATGCAGAGAAACAGATGGACTACAGTCTGTAATTGTAGAACTACAAAGTGCACCTATGTAGTAAGTGGAGCTGATAAAATGGACAGTGAGTGTAGAAACAAGGAGGTGGTCATAATGTTATGCCTGATTGGCATATATATATATATATATATATATATATATATATATATATACACACACACATATATAGTGGAACATGAAAGCCTCCCAAAATAACAAAATGATAACTTACTACAGCATAATAATGAAAAATGTCAAAATGTCATAGTAAATCACTTCATTAATGAAAATATAATAATTTTTATTTTAAGTAACAGAAATGGGCTTCCATATAGGTTTTATCTCAACATGGTGATTATCACCTTTGAAGCATCGTCAGTATTATGGTGTTAATTTAAAAGGGTAAATCAATCAGCAGAGTACATATAAAAGGACCCCTTCATGCTGTTTTCAACACTGTGCGTCCTGAGTTTCGCTTTCAGTTTCAGTCAAGAAATTTAATATTGG
The DNA here is from genome assembly GCF_904425465.1 of Colossoma macropomum. Taxonomy (NCBI): domain Eukaryota; kingdom Metazoa; phylum Chordata; class Actinopteri; order Characiformes; family Serrasalmidae; genus Colossoma; species Colossoma macropomum. The sequence goes on from NW_023494784.1 coordinate 37,563,818, forward strand.
TGCATCACTAGCAAATTTGATTCTCTATTCAAACTACACCTTAAATAGTGACTCTAAATAACACTGGACACCACTTTCTTAGGTGAATGGTTTGAATGGCTGTGAGCTAAAATGAATCAATATAAAAATAACCTTTTAAACACTGCAGAGCATTTGATAGATGGAGCTTGACTTAAACGTGTCAGATGCTTTGGATGCTGATTCTGAAGTTGAGTGATGAACACAATATGCCACATGTGTAGTGCCTGTCTGAACTATAAATCATATCTGACAGAAACCAGGGCAGTTTTACACGCAGTTAATCTCCGACGACAGAAGCTCTGAAAAACTTGCACACATGCATGCATGTCTTGAGATGCTGGGCGCAAACTACTTCTGTCATGTGATGGAGACCACAGAGTAGTGTTAACTTTATAAACAGGCTGAGTGTTGCCAGTTTGGACTGTTTCCCTCCAAATTGGGTGGGTTTTGGTTGGACTGGGTGGGAAAAAGCGCTTTGGCAGCTGGCATGGTTTGTCATAATTTAACTGATGTTCTAAAATATATACATTTAATCTATAATTGCATTGCTTAAAGGCCACATATCATGGAAAACAGAATCTTTTTTGAAATAAGTTGTAAACACTGTTAAAGTTTCAAAAGGTACCATTTACTCCCATATAGTCCGTAAATGGAATCTAAGCTGCAAAAACAACCCATTTTAAATTCACTGTTTTTGTGATGTCACAAATGAGCACATTTACATATGTATTCAGCCTATAGCAATTTAGCCCTGCTGACTCACACTGACATTATAAGGTTTGTGTTACAAGGTCATAATGTTTCAGTCTGTACTGCTTTTTGAATAAGACACTTTACAGATCAGCCAATAAGAACAGAGATCATTTACATACCAGTATTAAAGGTCCAGTAATCAACAGCTTGTTTAATTGTAAGGGATAAAGAGAGACTGGAAATGATTAAAACAAAATAAAGTGATTTTTGGTCCATAAAAGTTTACTCTCATTGAGCACTTTATTAGGAACACTATACTTATACTGGGTAGGGCCTTCCTTTGCCCTCAAAACAGCCTCAATTCTTCATGCCATGAATTCCACAACATGTTGGAGATTCTGGTGCATGTTGACCTGATTGCATCATGCAATTCCTGCAGATTTTTCAGGTGCACCTTCATGCTGTGAATCTCCCATCCTACCACATCCTAAAGGTTGGATTCAGATCTGGTGACTGGGAAAGCCACTGAAGATCACTGAACTCACTGTCATGCTCATGAAACCATTTTGAGACCACTTTTGCTTTGTGACGTGATGCATTATCTTGCTGGAAGTAGCCATTAGAAGATGGTAAATTATGGCCATGAAAACATGAACATAGTCAGCAACAACACCCAAACAGACTGTGGCATTCAAACTACTACTACTACTGTATTAAGAGAAAACATTACCCACACCATTACACCACCTCCACCAGCCTGGACTACTGACAAAAGGCAGGTTGGGTTCTGACCCTACCCTTGTGTGTCTCAGCAGAAAACAAGTGGTTATCTGAGTTACCTTAGCCTTTCTGTCAGCTCGAACTAGTCTGGCCATTCTCTGTTGACCTCTCTTATTTGATTACAACTTTCCCCAATGATGATGATGGTTGATGTGAACATCGTCTGAGGCTGCTGGCTATATCTACTTTATTTTATGCACTGCACTGCTGCCACATGATTGGCTGATTAGATAATTGAATGAATGAGTAGGTGTACAGGCTAATAAAGTGCTCAGCGAACGTACAAATGTCTTAAGTGGACTAGAGGGGGGAAAAATATGTAAGAAAAATGTAGAATACAGGGCCTTAAATTTGAACATCTTAATATTTTTGAAAACATTATTGACTTTGTGCCACAAAAGCAAAGATAATGCAAATAATAATGTAATCATTTAAATGGCCTTTATAATTTAGAAATTATTTGTAGTTCTTTGTAGATTCCTTTACAGTGGTAGTGATAGGAACCAGGGGTCGCCATATTTACAACACAAATATAGCCATTTTATTTACTATCCAAAACCACCAGTGAACCTACACGTGTCTTCTGAGTTTCTATATGGAACATTGATGATGATACGGACAGATGGATGGATTTTGCCTTAGAACACCCTTCATGTATCCCTCCACCACGAATGAATTAAAATAAATGGATTAAAATACATTTTAAGCCAAAACTTTAGCACAAAACAATTAATGTGTCAGAAATCAGGCAGTGAATTCATAACCATTTCGTGTCATAACTTTCTGTGAGGGGCCTTTAGAGGTGGACGTCTGGTTCCTATCACCACCACTGTGAACAATTCTGACTCGGTAAGTTTCCTAATTGAGCTATGCAGAAATGATGTGTATTTAGCATTGCTGCTTTCCTACACAGCTTTGGAACTGAGGTACTTTGCTTCTTAGGAACACACAGAACCTTCCAATCAAAGCTTGATGGCTTGGCTTTCCAAGGTTGTTAAGTCCGAGTTTGAAACATGCTGTTTTAATTTGTTCTCCGTTTCAAAGCAGAAACAAACAAGTGATAGCTCAGCAAAAAGGAATGCGTAGCAGTGTTTGGGAGAGGAAAACCACGTGATAGAATGAGAAACTGCTTGGTGTTTCATTCCTCCTCCTTGGAAGAGGATTTGTCTGTGTTGGCAGGGCTGAGCATCAGCAAAGTTAATGAACTTGTGTTATGAAATCCAGCCACTGACATGGAAAACAGGATGTTGCTCCATCAGCTAGTACAATTTACTGGAAGGCTTTGGCGCAGAAGCGTGCGAAGTGCGGCCTTCAGCGCTGATAGACGTACCAGGTATCTCTGTGTTTGACATTGGGGTGGAAAACTGTCCTGTGTCAATGGCTGGGGGAGATGTCTGGTCCGAGACTGACAGAGTTAGAGACAGCAGTTTTTCTCATTACATGTCAGACAGGGCTTTAAAGGTAGGGTTCATACCTGAAAATTGTCTATGGTAAAATTCGGGCTAAACCCGACTAAACCAGACCACTACAAACCAGAGGCTGAATAAAACTGCACATCTGTAATGATAGTGCCTGCTGTGTTACCTTATCCACAATGTTAAAGGGGAATTCCACTTAGTTTTCAAAATGTATGCATAATTTGATGGTTGAGATGTAAACAAAGTAATGCAAAGTGGTTTGACGTGAAATGATGCGCTCTAGAGAAACTTGCGAGTCAGAACCGATCACAGTGGCGGTGATAGGAACCAGACGTCCACCTCTAAAAGCTTCCTCACAGAAAGCTATTGTGCGGCTGTTGTGAGGCAAAATAGTCCCCAACTACCCCAAAAAATCCCCAAAGATTTTCAGATTTGTCACTATTTTAACCATCATCAACATTCCATACAAAAACTCTGAAGACGTAGGTTCACTGGTGGGTTTGGATAGTAAATAAAATGGCTATATTTGTGCTGTAGAAATGGCGACCCCTGGTTCTGTAAAGAAAAAGAGTCTCTATAATGAACCATTTCACACCAAACCACTCTGAATGACTTTGTTTACATCACAATCACTGAATTATGTAGACATTTTGAAAAATTCCCCTGTAAGTCACCTAGCAACAGAGACAGTGGTCATCGGATGCTCAAAGAAATACATTTTTAAAAGCAATGACGTGATTATCAGCAAGCTAGTTCCACTTTAAACACGAGAAAGAGAGCGGCTGCCTAAGATATCGCTTTAAATCAGCAAAATAAAAGGGGCTAGTAAGGCTAAGTCCTCCTTCTCTTTCAAAGAAAGACATGGTGGCATCAAAATAATTTGGCGTTCACATTGTTTTACTTGCCATTAACAAACAACTAGAAGCTGAATATTTTAAACTTGGATGGAAGAACAATAGTACCACCAAAAGTTGGTAAGAAAAATGAAGGCCTAATAACCCTTTGAGACCTACACTGAGATCCTTCCGCCTATGTATACTTTTGCATTTTGCACTTTCAGTTTGTTTTAATTTTATTCTATTTTTTCAAAGAAAAAAAGGAAGGTGATTTAAGACAGAAAAGAAGATGCTCGTGTTGATTATTGGTCATTATGTTGGCCAGTGCCATGTTCTTAAGATGTATAATACAGCCATCAAATTTAACAGACCAGCAACAAGAAGCTGCTCAAAATGAAAGGCTTCTCTGTAAACTCGCTGCATATTTCTCAGAGGTGTTTTTATGACCTTATATTAAATACAGCATCTGGATAGAAACCTGAATATGACCACATTTATAACCCCCAAAATAACAAATTAACAATTACATCCATGGCTGTGGGTAGCAGTGTGGGTTTATTTGGCCTCCTAGTAAACCTGCAATGAAGCCTTATGAGTCAGACAAACAATGACTGATAGAAGGTGATGTGCACCAGTGCGCAGTTGCATCACCTGAGCAGCCCTATTTGCCCAGGCCAGTACATCTGGCTTTGTTTGTGTATTTTTTTAACCCCCAAGTCTATGACAGACTTTTACCCAAGAACCAAATAGTAGTCTTTTCCTTGTGTTCACCACTTGCAACAAGGAAGTCTATTGATTTGTGGTTTATGAGGCACGGCTGTTGTTTGCTGTTGTTCGTAATTTAGGAAAGCGCTGCCGGTCGGCCGTCCCTCAGGCCAGAACCACTCCAACTGTGAGGAGTCTGGCTCCGTTTCTGGTTCTGTCTGGACTCCTTCCAGAGCCGGAGGGGAATCTGCCAAGGCACGGAGCCAAGTTTGGCTCGTGTTCACAAAGCTCATGTTTGCACTGTGGAGAGATAAAGACACAATCAGGATGCAAGGCTGGAACCTAAGTCCCAGATGGGGTTCTGGATGACTGGGGAGTAACAACTCAAGATGGTAAGCTGCAGTAAAGTGAAAAATGGACAAGTAGTGAATGTAGTGGGATTTATTGTGGATAGCTCACGTTTAAAACCATTATTGGCTGAGCCACATTTGAGGCCTTGTGCTTAACAGCACCCATAATCATGTTAAATCACTGTAATGCGCGGCCTTGTGGTTTATTGCCTTAGTTTATGGACTTTTAAGATGCAGGTTTTCATCCTTGTTCTATCTGTTATATACACCATCCACCTGTTCATGGAAGGTTTCTTATGAAATGAAGGGTATTAAGAGAGTATTTGTCCCCCCTTTGCTGCACTAACAGCCTCTACTTATCTGGGAAGGCTTTACACTAGATGTTAGAACAGGTACTGCTCAGGTACTGATGCTGGATGATTAGTTCTGGGTCACTCCGACTCATCCCAAAGGTATTGGATGAAGCTCCATCACTCCAGACAACGCAGTTCCACAGTTCCACAGCCCAATGCTGGTGGGCTTTATACCCTCTAGCCCATGCTTGGCGTTAGGCGCTGTGACCTTAGTGTGCAATAATGTACGAAATGGCTGCATCTTCAGATAAATTCACTAATTAGAAGGCATCTAGATACTTTTGGACATACAGTGTACAATGTGTTTTAGAGAACCAGATTCTACAATAGGCATCTATATAGTAATAATATCCCCAGGTCTCAGCTACTGTAATGTATGATACGGTTTAAGTTGTACAGATCATACACCAACATCTCAAACAACAGCTTCTTAAAGAACTCATGCATTCCATCTAAGACAACAAGAGCGCTCATTAACAATAAGCCCTGGTTTATTAGGTCGGTTGAAACTATATGTAGGAATAAAAGCTTATTTAGGACTGCAAGATCAGCAGGCTGTGAGGAAGACAAGCCAAAGGTGTCAAACATCAGTTCTAAAAAGGCTAAACCTGTTTTTCCATCAAGAAACTGCTATATTAACAAAAAGCAAATAACCAGGGCCTTCTATGCCTTCAGAGAAGGTCTAATCCTTTCTGGGAAATTAAAATAATGTATGTCTGTCATTTTAATTAATATTTATTTAACATTATAATGTTTGTAGTATTTAAACTTTGCAAGTATTGTAGTAATGCTCTGATTTCAGTGTTAAGTCTTGGTTGGAAAACGGGTTAAAATAGAAATGCCCGAAGAAAAATTGTCCAATCAGACTGTGGCCTCTAGGTACATACAGCCAAGCTACCTAATGCACCAGATTACCCACCAATGTAATTAGGAAGTGACAGAGGAATCAACCAATCACGCTTTAATTTAAAATGGGTGGTACCAATTTCATGACCAAAAACATCATTCTATACCTTCTGGACGTTCTAGATATGTCATTGTGTGAGAATATGAGTTGTAGTCTAATTAGGTTTCAGTGAGATGTTAAACCACAACGTACAAGGTGATGAATAATGTCAGTTTCGGAACAAAACTTTGTGTCTCCAAAATGGTAACGTTACAGGAGAGGCTGAAAAAATCTTAACTTATGAAAGTCAAATTAACAAAATGAACAAGTCATTTTTGACCATATCTGTTGGTTTGTTTGTCATAAAATTTAACATAATCACTTTTGCATTGTGTTTAATGTCTGTTATAAGCTTCAGATGAAACAAATGGAATGTCCTTTACAAGCTTTGCATATTCGTGTTTAACCATCCCAGGTCAACAACGTCACAGATGACATCAAAGGACGTCGCACACAAAAGAATCAATCTCAGGAACGCTGCATGCTAGAGACTTACTTTTATTTTGCTGAAAAGGGCAGCATCATACCATCGTGAGTTGAGGAACACAGTCTCTGATTGGTCGACAATTCAAGAACAAGCCTCCAATTGGTCAACAAGTTGGAAACACATTGGAAACACATTAATTGGTTAATAACTCAGGAACACAGCCTTTGATTGGTTGACAAGTTAGGAACACAGCCTCTGATTGGTCAACAAGCCAGAAAAAATAGCCTCTGACGGGTCTACAAATCAGAAACCCAGCCTCTGTATGGTTGATAGACTCGACCCAAAGCATCAGTGGATGGCTAACAGCCTTGCTAACAACAACAATAACTTTTTTCAACATGGAGAAATGGATAATAAATCATGGAAGACATTCCATGTTGGATTTGTCATGATGGATTTATTTTACAGTGCAGTTCAAGGCTGAATTACAAAGGGATAAGATCATACCAGGGGCCTCACTGGAAATGAACATCATTAACCTTTTAGGGTTAATCTAGAGCCAAAAATGTTCCAGCGCACCAATGTTAGCTTACCATAAGGTAAGATACCATAAGGAATTCCAAAGAGACAATAACAGAAATTAGCATTATCGTAGAGGTGGTTTGACATTTATAGACCGAACTGAAGGCCTACACTATTAAAAAGATGGTTCTTCGAAAGTTCTTTAGTAAAGAGTGAGATACCATTTAGAACCATTGACACTCAACAAACTATCTAGTTCTTTGCATAGTGAAATCATTCTTTAGACTGATCGAGAATGTGTTGCATACGGTTCTATATGGAACCTTTTTGAAAATGGGCACCGAAAAGTGTTCTTCTATTGCTACAGACTTGACATCATAACAATAGCAGAACCCTTTTCGGTGCTATATATATCCATTTACAACACATTCTCCATCAGTCTGAAGAATGTGTTTATCATGCAAGGAACCATTTAAGCATGCAGATTGTTATGTAAGTGCTCATAGTTCTATATAGAAGCACTGTCTTTATTTAAGTACTCTTAAAGAACCATCTGTAGCTCTAATAGTCACAGTTCACATTGTCTTACAATGATGAGTTTAATTGCACTGCTGTTAACCTCAAATGTTCTACATAAAGTACCATTCAGTCTAGAAATCAGACCATATGAGGAGCCATGCTAGTAAACAGAAGATGCATTCCTGCAGTGCCCTGTGCTGCGCTAGCTGAAGTATGAGTCACAATTACACCACAAGTCACTGTAAAATTCATCCTGCTGCACAGGGGATTCAGGACGTCTCCAATCGCCCTCTGAGAATGACACTGACAGGCTGCAGCTCCTTGGGGGATTCTTGCTAGCGAGGCAGGAATGCAGTGCTCTGCACAAAAGTCCGTTTACAGCAAGCTGTTGTGCAGATGCAGACACTTAGCCTGTCGGGCTAGTTTTTACAATAACACGGGAATGCTTTGATCCAGCACTTATTAGCAGGCCGGCAAACTTTGGGGGGTTTTCCCAGATATTTTGCAAAGGCACTGTAATGGAAAGGCTTGAATGATGTCAATAATACAACGACATAATTGGTGCTTTTCCTCAAAGCAAATGAAGCACAGATTAAACGCGTCAAAGAAAACTCACCCTCAACTTTCTGAGGATATTTCCTGCCAAAGAAAAATTACGTTTGACCTTATGTTTCTATGGGAGAAGAAACGTGAGACGTGAGATGAGGAGCCATTTATAAGTACGCATTCAATCAATCTTCAGCCCAACCGTCATCATCGGCACCCTCTTTACGAATTCTGTTCCGGATCGTGCCTTACGCAGAAATATCTGTTAGCGCCATCAGTTCTCAGTGTTTCCCAGAGGCTTCAAACCTCCATCAGGCTAGCGGACTGAAATGGGATTTAGTGCAGAATGTAAGCTTATGTAAATATTTGATTGATCGTGTGGTTGAGTCAAAGCTCTTGGGCTGGCGGTTTCCACAAGACATGGAAAACCAAACAAAGAACTGATTTAGAAATCTTAATTTCTTCAAACTGAAAAACAGAACTCTCCACTGGCGCTCAAAGGAACCCAATATAAGGCCCTGGCTGTTTGTACATTTCATTTCAGTTTATCATAATATGATTGTTCAGTTTCTGAATATTATGGTGCCACAACACCGGCCTCACCATCTGCTTTTTATTTATCTGATCACCAACTATTTTTTCTGAACCTTGTTTTTACCCCATGCCTCTACTTTCAGAGCTATGTGTTTTTTCTTCTCTATTCTTGGGTGCTTTATAAAACTAGGTTTGCTCAAAAGTTGACTTAGTATGTGAATTAATGATTTATTTTCTCACAATGTTGACTTATTACTTTAAAGTTTTGAGTTATTATGAGAAAAATCAGACATACTATGTCATTATTTCAGGATAAGTCATTATTTAGACATAGTAAGTTAACATTTTGAGAAAATAAGTTTTTGAGTTCTTTTTTAAGTCAAAATTTAGAAAAAACAAGTCGTTATTTCTGACAGGAAGTCCATATTTTGACAGTCAATATTTAGAGAAAACAAGTCATTATTTGGACATAGTAAGTTAATATTTTTGAGATAACAAGTCAATATTTTGACGTAGTAAGTCAATATTTTGGGAATGTAAGTCTTTATTTTTGACACAAGTCAGAAGTTTGAGAAAATAAGTCATGATTTTGCATAGCAAGTCAATATTTTGGGAAAAATGTCATTATTTAAAGAAAAGAAGTCATATTTCAAGGTACCACTATTTCAAAGATTTGACAAATTTTGAAACAGAGAAAGAGGAAAAAATATAACTGATTTTTTTTACAGCTTTACTTTACTGGGGATGGATTTCCTTTCAGCTGCCTCTCAAGTGCACCGTCACTAGACAAACGTTACTGAGTGCTCATGTGGCATTTTGCATTGGCACACTGAGGTAAAACTCATTGCTGAGGAATCCAGCTTCAGCTGAGAGCCCTGTTGTCCACAGCTGTGGCAGTTCATTCCCCTGCAGTCCGGACATTCTCTCCACATTGTGTCACATTACCACCAAACACAGTGCATGAGTCATCATGACTCACTGAAATCGTTAGTGGAGAAATAAGCTCCATGATGATGACCCTGTCTTATCCTCTGGTTCCCTGTACGATCCACCACATCTACTCCTTCACTCTGAGTCATCAGAAAGCTGGAAGTGTTTGGTCTCAGGGCAATTGATATGACTGTGGCATTTGAAGTGGGGCTGTTCCAGAAGGCCATTGTGGATGTGTTGACAATGGGGCTACAATGCTAATGTAGCTAACAAGTAATGGAAATGAAACTGCACTTTCCCCAAACTGTGTGAAGGTGTTAAGTAATCTCAAATAGACTTGCTAATGTGGCTGTTTATGCTGTAACTAGTGTTGTAGTATTCAAGTGGTCCTTGTCTTGTCTCGGTCTTGACATCTTTTGGACTTGGCCCTGCCTCAGTTTTGAGCTAAGATGGGCTCGAAATTGTTGTCGAGACCAGCCGAGTGTAATGCCTCGATCTGGGGTAACTAGAAACTGCATTATTATTAAATATCAACAAAACCAGAATAAACAGAATAAAAGTCATTTCTCAGGATCAGGGGTTTGCAAACTTTGCAGCACACACAAACGACCACAAACGCTTCCACAGATTTAAATGATCAGACCGAGTGCTGGATGTCAGGCCGAAGAGAGAAAAGCTGCAAAAGGAGTTCTGGTTCAGTTAGACAGATTTAGATCCATATTCATTGTGTTTAGTCTTCGACTGTAGAAATTGTTGGGTTTCAAAGTTCCGTTTGAAAAGACCCCTGAGCAAATAGCCCAGAGTGGTAGTTACTCACTTTTAGTTCCCACACATGTGAAGCCCTGCACTATGTATTCACTGCTGTATTTCCTTTGTTTCGGTTATGCTTGCACTTGACTTTAGGTGGTGATTCTGAATAAGACTTAGAGAATAAAGGACTGAGAATAACAATGCAAAGTTTGACTATTATGTTCTGAAAGCAGTCTTAATCTGGTCTCGGTCTTGGCCACTCCTGGTCTTGGCCTTGGACTTTGTGAGTTCGGATCATGCCTTCAACATAGTGGTGGTAGTATTAGGGAAGACTGATTGAGGGAGAGGGGAGAACTCTGAGAACTTGGGCTGGAGTTCTGGGCAGCTTCTGCCTGTAGCTAGAAGGTCAGATCCCCCTCATAGCTGTAGTAGGACTGATGCAGACCTGAGGAACAGGGAGGAGATGGGGGGGCGGTGGGGATTGCGAACATTTTGTCACGGGAACGGAAGGTGAGGATATGAATTTATAGGGCGTTAGATTGGAAGAAGGAGGGGTTTTAGGCATGTTCCTCCCCTAAACTTCAGTTATAACATAAATACATTAAAGCAGTATTCGGAGGGGAGTAGTTCTACATGTGGAGATGGGGTAATGTAACTACTACCAGTGCTCCCCAGTGATTTTAGTCCCGCCTAAATCCACCATGACCGAATTTTTTACTGATTCCGCACTTTCATGTCTGTAAAAAGTCCAGGCCCTTTCACTTTCTGTAACACAGACTGTGGAAAAACCCCAGGTTATATATATATCCTGTGTAAAATGCAAAAGGCCCAATCGAGCCAATACGTAAAATGACAGGAGAAAGTTTGACTTTATGCAGCATCGTTGACTGTATTCCCAATGTAATGACACACTGCATTGAGTTAATACAACTTGGTAGACGGCTAGTGCGAAAGAAATAAATGTTAAAATAACATCTCTGTAACTTATAATGAGATTTTCAATCACATGAGAATCAGTCATATTACAGACTCCCTGTGGTAAAATTACATTACTCCACCTCACCATGTAAAGCTAATCCTATCCAAATAGTAATTAAGGCTTTAGATTGTGTAAACAGCACAGTTTGACTCTCATGGTTTAAATAAGGTGTCAGTCATTCTTAGCCTAGTTCAGTTGAAAAATGTGGCCCAGGCCGAAATTGGTTGAGTGAACTATTCAAGATATATTTAGACACTGACTCTCACTCTGACTGACAGTTTAATGACAGCTTTTCAATGCGAAAACAAAGATGAGTCACAAAAGGCGAGGATGCGACGTCCCTCATGTATCAAAATAGACATTATAGATATAGATATTTAAATACGAGGGCAAAAAGGGAACACAGTCATTTTTGAACAGCGGCTAACTCATGCATGATAAAATTGCATCATGATTTCACATTATAAAGTCAGAGTGTGCTGGAATATAAATGGACTAGTCTTTTATACAGTTCTTGAAAACATCTTAGTTCAGTCCAGTTGACTTTGGTGTGGTTTTTAAACACTCAGAGCTCGGAATTCACCATTATTTTAAAAACGAGAGCAAAGACTCAAGCGCTTTATTAGATGAGGCACCTCATCTAAGTTCATGTGCATGAACAGACTAGGATTCACCTGTATAAACAAAGAGAAAATGGCCATAGACGGTCACCATGTTGTACTCAGGTGTTTAACATCATTCCCCAGCCTTTCAACTACGGTCTGCCATACCGGCACATTTTCATAGTCAATGTGCTGCTTGTATGTGACGTGTAATGTGGCATCTGCAATTCACTGAGTGTGTTTACACGCCCTCAATAATATGATTATAATCAGATTTCTGCAGTTCTCTGATTATTCAGATGGTCATGTAAACAACATACTCCAATTTCTTAGATTGGAGGGAAGTCTAGAAATCTGATTAAGAAATTTGATAAAGAGAGCTGGATTTTAGCTCAGTAATCAGATTTCTCACTGCATGTAAACTCTTACTCTGATTTCTTTCAGATTTTTCAGTCTGCGCATGTGCAAAAACAGACTACGGTACCGGAAATAAGCAAGCAGTGTTGCCGCAAGATGGCAGCAAAACACTTGAAACCAACTACATTCTCATCGATATGAGGGATTTAAATATTTTTAATTTAATTTAAAAAGCTGTGGCATGAAGTTTGAGTTTTACGTTACATTTACATCATGTCTTCTTCTGGGAGTTTATTGGCTGGTTGCAAAGCAGAATTCCAATTTACTGTCTGACTCATGCAGATTTAGAGTTTCCACATTATCTGATTACTCAAGTGCATGTAAACGCATTGATTGGATTACTTACAAAATCTGATTTTCTGCAGTTCTCGGATTATTAAGTGCATGTTAATGCACACATTGTTAACCTTTTGATGCACAATATGGGTCCAAAGTGACCCGACTGAGTTTTTAAGTTTTATATCTTTGCAATGAATTCATTTCATCATTCAGGATTTTAGGGATACCTCAACTGACTTGTTTTTGATCATCACAAATCCTTATTTTGATATTTTTTCACTACTTTTTGAATAAAAATCATTTTTGTATCACTACCCTTCTAATGGACAACATGGCTCAAAAAGGACCCGTATTCATTTCCTATGCTATTTCATGCATGGTCGAGTGTTTCTTTGCTATATCTTTAAAAAAAAGTTTATCTTTTAGTATTCGTTAAAGATTTTGTTTCTGATGATCACAAATCATTGTTTTCATTCGTCTTTTCTTACATTATAAACAAAAATAGTTTTGTATTATTACATCAAGTTTACACACTTGGGTCAAAAATGACCCATGTATGCAAGTATGATAAAAAATAAAGATATAATAATAATTTTGTTAATATAATTGTTTTAGCAGTGATTTAGCCAAACAGTAATACATTTAATATTTGAAATATGTTTGTCACTTTGTCACACGTATCATACACGTATCACTGATAACCGATAACACTGATATTGAGCTGTAGTTTAGTGTCTTTGCATAGCTTGTGCATCAAAGGGTTAACCTACGTTTTGAACACAAACAGCAGGGGGCGGTCTGATTACTTTTCCTTTAATTTTGGAAAGTAGAGGGATGTAATCTAATAAAAATAGAAACAGCAAACATGTTTTGGGCAGTAGAATGCTAGCATTACTGCTACTGAGAGCTGATTGGCTGGTGAGCTGATCAGCTCATTGGCTGAGCCATTCACACTCAATGATGTCATAAATGTACATAAGGCACTTATTAGTCTCACTGTACATCTTTAAAAGCAGCTATATAAAATGGTTTTGTCCTGTTCTCTGTTGAGAAAATGAGATGCTTTATATAAAATGATGATTCACAAACTATGACTTTGCATAAAAGGTCCTTAGGAACTCATTAATTGTGGACTCACTCAGGAGTGCCCTCTAGTGTCTGACCAGAAGAAGCAGAAGACATCAGTTCTCCTTACTACAAATTCTCTGCTGAAACACAACAGAATGAATGGGCGGAGTCAAATTGCTGTAGGCTGAATAGGAAGATAAATGCAAATGGATTGGTTTTTTGTGACATCACAACAACAATTGATTCAAACCAGGTCCTTTTTTAGCAGTTTCCATATTTGGACTTTTTGGATTGGGTAGTGAATGGCAGAGGTGGGAAGTTGCAAGTAACAAATAAGTCTCAAGTCTTCACACTCAAGTCCCGAGTCAAGTCCCAAGTCAAGATAGTTGAGTCTCGATCCAAGTCCCGAGTCAGTAAAGGCGAGTCTCAAAGTTCTAAACAAGTCAGTCTGCATTCTTCAGCTAATTTAAGGCCATACATTAGCTGAAGGCACTGAATAATGCTAACAGCATTATTATTGTTTTTACCCTTCCAACTAAAATACAAAATCCATGGTACACCGATAACCATGACTGGCATAATGGTATACACAAAGAGTGGTGCACTACACATGAAAAGAGTTTTAGAAGTACTACTGAACTTATTAAAAAAAAAATTTTTGATGTTTTTGGGGAACATTGGGCACACAGGATTGTGCCTGTGTAAAACCTAGCTCAGCCAACTAAAAACAACCACTAATTTAAATGGAATTTAGACTACGGCAGGGACCAAAATGACCGAACTGAACAAAGTTTACAGAAAAGACAGCAAAACAATGGTGAATGTACGAAGCCGAAGTTGACTTTTTTTCGCCAGCTTCTTATTTGAATTTTCCGTTCCACCTTAAACGGTGCAGCAGTCAGGTGCCGGAATGTAAGTGCTGCACCATTAAAGGTGGAACAGCAAATTCCAATCTTAAGCTGGCAAATAAGTCAACTTCAGCCTCGTGATGAATGTTGCACTTATTTAACCTGCAGAAGGAGAGTGGTCAGTTCACCTGGTGAGTTTCTCCACTAAGGCTGGGGTTTAAGTGCTGACTGAGGGCGCATTGATGCTGTTGACGCTTCGCTTGTTTCCAGCTTAAGGAGGTGAACTCGAGCTCTAACGCTTCTCTTGTCTTCCGAAATAAATCGAGCATAAGCACAGTAACAGACATCTAACAAACAACGTTGCTGTTTATTCAGTTTATGGCAGGAAACAAATCCGTTCACATGAAAAATAATCGACCCATCTGCAGTCAGACTCTCTCCATGTCTCTTCCCCTTTGAGTCTCGAGTCTTTCGAGTCATGAGGCTGAAGTCCGAGTCAGAGTCACTGGTGTCAAAGTCAAAGTTGAGTCGCAAGTCTTTCTTGACTTCCTCAAGTCGAGTCCACAGTCATCAAATTCGTGACTCGAGTCAGAGTCCAAGTCAGTGGTATCTTTTAAAACTTTAATAGTGTTCACAGTCCTACATGTCTAAAAAGACAGAAAAACAGGCTCTTCATGATATGGAACCTTTAAGCAGACAAGATTAGGAATGTTCCCTTTTCCCTGCAATGCAGGCTCCCATTTCCTCTCTCTGTTATCTTTAATACATCACACCACAGTTGTTCTAAAGCAAAGCAACCCAGTCACATGGGCTCCTGCTTTGTGTACATGTTAAGGCTTTTCTCTGCAATGGCAGGGACCCAGACTTGCATGGGTCCTTTCACTCCGCACACGAAATCGGCCTTTAATCAAGCAGACAGCATCATTTCCCCTCACAAGCGGCAAGGAACTGCTGTGAGCTTTTATGGGGGGGTGGAGGTGGATATTAATTGCTGGCTACCTCTCTGGAAAATATCCTTATTACCTCTGAAGTCAGCAACACATGAACACAGTTTGCAGGGAATGCAAAGGGGCAGAAGGGAAAGGAGGCGAGGGGGGGTGGAGCTGTGAAAAAATCTTGAAGTTGATGAACACGTTCATTCTCCACTTGCTCCACTTTGCCAATGCGCAAGCACGCCAGGCTGAAGGGTCTCCCAGGGTTTGACGCTGCGCCCAGACCCAGGCTTAAGTGGTTATTGAGAGCTATACGCAACCTGCTGCAAATGATCTGATGTTATTAAAGGAGAAGAGTAGATTGAAAGGCAGAAACCTGATTTCTCAATGCTGCTGCTGCAATTATTTGATGTCGTGTAACTAAAACATATTTCTTTTGTCACAATTTACCATTTTGAGAAAGAGATCAGGACCCCCATAGGACCACCACAGAGCGGGTATTATTTGGGTGGTGGATCGTTCTCAGCACTGCAGTGACATTGACATGGTGATGGTGTGTTAGTGTGTGTTGTGCTGGTGTGAGTGGATCAGACACAGCAGTGCTGCTGGAGTTTTTAAACACTCACTGTCCACTTTATTAGACATCTTGTTGGTCCACCTTGTCGATGTAAAATCAGAGACAGTAGCTCATCTGTTGCTTTATAGTTTGTGTTGGTCATCCTCTAGGTTTTCCTGAGTGGTCACAGGACATAGTTGGCTGGATATTTTTGGTTGGTGGACTCTTTACACAGAAAAACTAAAATCAAAACTAAAATCAGCTTCTTTGAATATAGTTTTATTATTCTTTTCTTAAATGTTGACACTAAAAACCTGAAAATTAGGGCCTCAGATCAGCCATTCTGGTTGTCAGTAGGTTTGCAGAATTTGCAGATATGTAAAAAAAACATGAAACATGTTTGTAGATTGTAGTGATGTCACAAAGATGTACAAGGTAGATGTGATTTGGAGCTGGAGTTCATCGCGTTGTCACTGAAAATACTCCACTGGCTTTCCCAAAAGGGTAAGTGTTTGGTCTTGAGATGTCTCGCTCCATTCACCAGGCTTTTGGATTAGCATTGTCACAACCAGCAATAATGATACATCTTACTTGATATCTGCCTCTCTGTCACTGGTTTATCAGTTTGAGTTTAACCACTCAGGTCACTGTTGCTCAGCCAAATATACACTGCGTGATCCATGAGCTGAAATCGAACGCATCTCTTCGCAATTATTTTATGTCTATTGCTTTTAACAGCAGCTTGTGCTCAGTGTCTTAAGATTTGGTCATTAAAACAGTCGTTATGCTGACTGTACAGCGCCGTCGTGCCTCTAAGAGAAGTAAAGCCAGCTCTACTGATGAATTCCCTCGTTTGATCACAGAACGCGTTTCCATCAGTAGTGAACTGAACAGGGTTCGGTTTGAAGCGGACCGAGACCCGCAGGTTTCTGCCGGATTGGTTCAGCTGTTTGTTGCAGACCCAAATACAGGTGGATTGTTCACACATGTCAAAGCAGAGTGAAATAAAGAAGAAGGTGTAATAAGTCCTCACCGAACAAAGCGCCCTGAGAAACCTCACCATCTTTAGCCAGCTCTCTGTATCATGTCCATGGTTGCGTTGTCTCAAACAGGTGACTTTTAATTAGCCCGTTACTGCGATGTTTTTATTTGTTTGTCTCTATATTGATATTTATATTGGTAATACTGTGAAAACTTTTCATTCTTGGATTTTTAATTATTAAGTTAATCGTTTTTCCACTTACGTTTTTATGACTTACAGTGCTCTTTCCGGCCCACTACAAATTACTGCGTCCCTCTGAGTACAGGCCCGCGGACCACTAGAGTGTGCTTCACAGCCCACTGGTCCATAGGTTGAGAAGAGCTGGTATAAATAAATGGTAGATGATACATAGATGATGTCTGTTTAGGGAAAATTGCTAAAGTATCAGAGAGACATGGTCTCAAGCATTCAGCTCCAAAACTCTGTTAGCCTCCAGATGTACATGCATGCAGACACATCACATGACCTTGGAAAGTGGTCTCTAATAAGTGTTTCCATGACAATGTGAACTGCATCCTGAATGTGTTCACACACTCAGAAAACAGCACAGTGCATCCAACAATAAAGGCAACATGGAGCTTCTTTTACACAGTGATAGTAAATGGTAGCACACAGAACGCTCCAGTTCCACATCCATTTTACAGACCAACCTAGACATTCACCAACTACTCTGGAGCCCAAATTTAATTAGTTATTTGAGACAAAGACTCTGAATGCATCACTGTCAACATGTCAGGTTTGACAGGGTTAACAACTGTTTAGTATTTTAAGTTTTTTCCTTCTTTCATAAAGTTAATGTTTCAGAGATAAAGGCTTGTCTTATGACAGAATTTACAGATTTGTGCAATAAGGTAATTCTGGGAAAGGAGAAGAAATCATAATAAAAATGATTAATAGCTGCAGCAAGGCCAGAACAATAATTTCCATTGACCTGCAAGGCCTTGCAGGCTTTGTAAGAGATCATGTCCCAAAAATTCTGATGAAGAATAGACTTCAAGATTAATTTATGATTCAGCCTGAGTTGTATGCCAGATATGACTCTACATGGAATGCATTCTGTGGGAGTAGTACAATGTTGTCTGCCTCTCTGACAATCAAACCATTGCGTATGTGTGTTTATGTTGCCAAAAACCTATAATTCTCTTGCGCACAGTGCAACCTTGTAAAATCATGTAGTTATTAAGTAAAACTGGCCACTTCATCTCATAATAAACAAAAGCAACCACATCCTTTCTTGGCCTTCACAAAGATATGACTCACCAGCTCATCTGTCAGCAGTTCTATGACAGTTTGTAGATCAGGATTTATTAAAAAACACTGCATGCTGTATTTTCCTCATTCAAAACAGAGTTTTCCCTACTTCTGACCCTATAGATGGTGATGAAAAATGTACTCAAGAAGAAGTATTAATTGAATAAGTATCTACATAATGCTAGTACTGTTCCATACCAACAGCTTCTGCTCAAAATAATTTGGGATTGGTAGCCAAAATAATGGAGGTAAAGGAAAAGGTAAAGCTCTGTATCTTGGGTTTCACCTTAGGCAGGAACAACACAGAACTGGTGGGTTTCGCTGCTTGAAAGAAACACTGAAAGAGGGTCTGCCTGGCTCTTCTCTGTGGTCACATTTCGGACACCTGTACCTCACGTCTGAAAGAGGAGGCCTGGGGCTGTGCAACACTGTCATTCCTGAGACTATCTGGGCAACTGGTGAAGAGCTAGGCATCCAAAAATTTGGTGGTACGTTGCAGCCTTGGGGAGCCTCTGTGGGTCTGGACACGGACATTGTATATGGCAGATCTGGGATGACCCTTTGGATAAGCCATGGCACCCTGGGGTCCACAGAGGCCTGAGGCCAGCCCAGGGCTTGCTGATGGAGCCTCTCTCAGTTGCTTGAAGGCAAACTCCCCACATTCGTCTGGAGGGATCCTCCCAGCCAGCCCTTGTGCACCACATTCAGCCTCAATGAGGCCTGCCCAGGCACTGTAGGGTTGTAGGGGCAGAGGGGTTTCCAGAGGGGTCTGTCGGACTTTCAAGCTACAGCGCAATATCTAGGGATCCAAGCACCCGCAGAGCACAGGTAATAAGCAAGAAGCAGGTGTTGAACTGGCATTGGCATTCCAGTTTATCCCAAAGGTGTGGGATAGGGTTGAGGTCAGGACTTTATGCAGGCCAGTCAGTAGTTAGTTAATTTAGCCTGTCTGCATGGGACAAATTTTGGTTTATGCTAAAAAGTGGTTTCAGTAAAATTATCTGTCCTTTTACATATCCAAAGGCAAGGAATGCTTAAACTTGTCCAAACCAAAAAACTAAAACTTACCATCTTTGAATCTGTGCTCATCATCTGCTGTGAGTATTGTGTTGGAGAAAACAGTTATGGGTAATGGACCCAGGAGAATGTGGTTGCTTCTGAACAGCTTAGCATTAACTGCTTCCACAGGCTTTCCTCACTTTGGGTGGGCGGATGAAGAGCTGCTAGTCTGAGCAAAAGCAGCATAAAAGCTCAACTGCATGCGTTGCACTAGCATCAGGAAACATTTTAACAACCCCAAACCATTCTATGAGAAAAAATGATCTCAGGGCAAAGGATGGTTAGGGCACAGTCCAAAAGGCAATCCAAAAACAGTAAAAAGAAACTTTGTTGCTTGCAGTATGATGATGATGATGATGATGATTTAAGTCAGATTGGCCACTGAATGGTCAATTATTAAACTGATTTCATCATATCCTACCACACTTTCATCCAAACGTCTCGGCCATCTAAAAGGCTCTACAAGCAGCCAGTAGTTGTCCCTTCAATGACAAAAAAGCAGCTATTTCACTCTTATAATCTATTCCTCTCCTTTAATGACATGATTTTTAAAGCTGTTGCATTTATTTTGGTGTGTAAAAAACTTTGTAAATAATAATTCATTATTAAGCGTGTGCATAGCAATATGAATTGTGTTCACTTGGACAGAAACTACCACAGTGCATCCACCAATAAAGGCAGCATAGGGCTTCTTTTATGCAGTGATAGGAAACACAATAGCAAACAGATCTAATTCTACATGCTGAGCAATGTGGACCTCACTAATTGCTCAGGGTGCAAAAATTATATCTCAAAATTATGTTCTGCTTATTTGATATAACAAGATATTAATTTGAAATTGCAAGTTAATAATTTGAAATAATGATTTCCTATGTTGAAACATCAGCATTGTACTTTAACTTGTGGTGCAGGGCTTCCACTGGGTCACAACCAGAGCAGAATTCAGATTGCTATGGAAACACTTATTGATTTCTTTCATCAGAATAACAATAAATGACACTTGAAGTGTTAAGTATTCAAGTATATGGCACAAACACCACTTTGAAGTTGCAGCAATAAAAGGAAGACTCGTGCTTCTTTTATATAGTGATAGGAAACACAGTAGCACACAGAGAGCTCTGATTTTACACTGTGCTGATACATTTTACCTACACTTAAAAAAGATGGTGCATCAAGCGTTCTTTAGTAAAGAAAATGGTTATATAAAGAACCATGAACACTCAAAGATCCCTTTGCATGATTAAAGGGTTCTTTGCACCATGACATGGTTCTTCAGATGGATAGAGAATGTGCTGTAGATGGTATTACATGAAACCTTTTTGAAAATGGTTGTATTTAGCACCCAAAAGTGTCCTTCTATTGTTACAGTGTCAGGCTTGTAACAATAGGAGAACACTTTAGGGTGTTATATACACTGATCAGGCATAACATGATGACCACCTCCTTCTTTCTACGCTCATTGTCCATTTTATCAGCTCCACTTACTATATAGGTGCACAGATTGTGGTCCATCTGTTTCTCTGCATACTTTGTTAGCCCCCTTTTACCCTGTTCTTCAGTGGTCAGGACCCCCATAGACCCTCATTGAGCAGGTACTATTTGGGTGGTGGATCATTCTCAGCACTGCAGTAACAGTGACGTGGTGGTGGTGTGTTAGTGTGTGTTGTGCTGGTCTGAGTGGATCAGACACAGCAGTGCTGCTGGAGTTTTTAAACACTGTGTCCACTCACTGTCCACTCTATTAGACACTCCTACCTTGTCCGTCCACCTTGTAGATGTAAAGTCAGAGACGATAGCTGATCTGCTGCTGCACAGTTTGTGTTGGTCATCCTCTAGTCCTTCATCAGTGGTCACAGGACGCTGCCCACAGGACGCTGTTGGCTGGATATTTTTGGTTGGTGGACTATTCTCAGTCCAGCAGTGACACTGAGGTGTTTAAAAACTACAGCAGCACTGCTGTGTCTGATCCACTCAGGCCAGCGCAACACACACTAACACACCACCACCACATCAGTGTTACTGCAGTGCTGAGAATGATCCAAAACCCAAATAGTACCTGATCTGTGAGGGTCCATGGGGGTCCTGACCACTGAAGAACAGAGTAAAAGGGGGCTAACAAAGTATGCAGAGAAATAGATGGACTACAGTCTGTAACTGTAGAACTACAAAGTGCACCTATATAGTAAGTGGAGCTGATAAAATAGACAATGAGTGTAGAAACAAGGAGGTGGTCAGGTTAATGCCTGATCAGTGTAGATCCCTTTTTCCATCAATCCGAAGAACCCTTTCATGATACAAAGACCCTTTAATCATGCATCATCGTTCCATATAGAACCCTTGAAGCACCATCTTTTTTAAGAGTGTAGGCCAACATGGATGTGCATGCTCTGAAACTTCTCTGGTGGCAGATTTAAACTAGTTAAGAGGAATAAAGACAATGTCTGTGGAAGGTTTACAAGCGAGATTTCTAGTTTAATAGGCAGAAACAGAGGTCTTTTGACTTGGGATTAACAGGTTAATTAGAGAACATATTCAGTTTTCCAGATATTAAGTATGCTAGATGATTAATGCAACCCAACTGATATGGCTAAAGACTGGTAATACACTTAAATACATATACAAGGTATTTACGTTTGATTTCTACCAGCCAAAATTTATCCTACAATGTTCTTAGCAGTCATTTCGGCTACTTAAATTTTATCAGTTAATGCCAAAAACAATCTTTTGGCTAAGTTAAAAGGAATTTATATGTTACGGCAGCTATACAGATCATAAATTATGGCTTTATCCTAAAGATTGATGAAGAGAAGTCATGGCATCGGATTGCATCTGATGTTTTAGTCTGAGCACGAAATCCTCCCTTCTTCATTCCCCTGATGCCCCTAAGAGTCAATAATCTGTGCTCCAGCCTTGAGGGAACCAAAAGGAGTATATGACCTTCTACTGCCCTAGCAGCTCTTTTTCAGAATGCTGGTGAAATTATGTTACCAAACGCAAACAGTCCAATAGCACTGCAGACAAAAAGAGTTCTGGTTCTTGTAGAAAACCTAAGAACACATTTTATTCCAGCTCGGATGGCGAATTTTGATCACGCTTAATGTTTGATGATGTGCATTTAGTACTCCCACTCCTTACATGATGTATTCTTCATGCTGTTATGGGGAAGGCGGTCGCCCGTGGGAACATCTGGAGCCGAACTCGAGTTTCTGTGGCTCGTAAAAAACTCCGCTGCACAGATTTATTATGAAGAGAGGTCCTGTTTGAACACCTTCTCAGATGTACAGTGTCCCAGTTTAGGACGTGTTGCTTTTCAATACACACACATTCACCCACAAGAAAACTATCCAGGTATGTCTGCCTGAAAAATATCTCATCCACAGACACAACTGAACTGCAGATTTAAAAAAAAACTACACAGTGATGCACTGCTAAGGGTAAGCTGGCTTTTCCTAAAAGTTTCACGCAACTAATTGCAGGCAAGTCACATGAAACAATTTCCGTGCAACTTGACAGTTTTGCAAGATTAGTTATTTGTATTTTTATGCATTGTATCTTTCTGGCTGTCGAACATCCTCTGCAATGTGTTGATTCACAATGTGTTAAGTTTCCTTCGATGGCATGCAATACCCAAGTACTGTTTGCAGAGAAGCAGCCCAGTATCATGATGCTCCCACCTTCATACTTCACTGTGGGCATTACTAGCTAGCTTAACTAGCAAGTTAAGCCAACTAGTTATTTATCATTAAAGACGAGACCATCTGTTTGTGATCATGTGACGTTATTGCCTGTGATTGGCTTTTTCAGGAAACCCGTTTCATAAAAGTTTCAGGTGAGTTGCAGTAGGCTTTATATAATGGAAAGCAAGTGTGCAGAAGTCTAACATCCCACAGCATCAAAGAAAAACAGTGTTTTTATACTCTGTATACATAAAGACTAAAGGATTAAATGTTAAACCTGACTGAGGAATGATTTCTCTTATAAAGTTAGAACTGTGTTCACTTTTGGCTTGTTGCTAAGTAACATGTCGACTCATTCACTAAAAAAGCTCCTAATTTCTTGGGAATAACGATACAGTTACATAAATAGCCTAAAGCTAATTTGAAAGCTTATTAGGTCACAAATTATGATCTGAATTTTCTTCAAGTTCCACCAGACCTTTTTTCAAATGAAATGTATCACCATCAAACATGATGCAAAAAAACTTTTTTACCTATGTTATATATTTACCTATTACTCTTATTAGTAATACTAGTAGTGTTTTGGAGGAATTTGGTGCATTTTGGCTGGCAAATTGAATGAAACATGTAAAGTGAAAACATGTAAAGGTCATGCCTTCATGCTCTCCAACCACATGTTCACAACGGTCCTTTTGCTGTCACCCCAGAAAGAGATAATAAACTCACCGCCTCAGGATTTATTACCCAGAGCAGATGCGAGTCAAACTTACTCATGAAGAATGTGAGAACAAGAATGTGTATGTAGGCTAAAGAGAGTCGCAACTGCATGATATCCCAAGATAAAGCTTCTGCTGTAAACCAAGACACTTAGCAGACTCTACTGATTTTCACTTTGCAGGCAGCTCAAAACAAGAGTATATGACGGCGTTTTAGGGCCACTGTTAAAAAAATAAAAGTAATAGACTTCAAGAATAAAGTCATAATATTTCGAGAATAAAGTCATAATTTTTCAGAATAAAATCTTAGTATTTTGAGAAAAAATTCATAATAATTTGAGAATAAACATATTTTTTAGAATAAAGCTGTAATATTTAGAGAATAAAGTCATAATATTTCAATAATAAAGTCAAGAAGTTGCAAGAATAAATTAGCGATATTAAAGCGGGCTAATTGTAGGGGGGCTGCCTTAAAGCGTTGGGGCCTCGGTTGCTGTAGTGGCGACGGCAAAGACACCGAGCGCCCCGGAGTTCCACTCCTTCGGGATCGATCATTTTTGAACTCATCATCAAACACTTTGCAAACCCTTTGGCCATAATATTGCAACTTTTCCTGGTAATATCCCACTTTAATGTTGTAATTCTATGACTTTATTCTCTAAATATTACAACTTTTTTGTCGAAATACTATGATTTTTATTGTAGAAAATACAACTTTATTATAAAAGTCTATTATTTTTTTATTTTTTTTAACAGTGGCCCTAAACCGCTGCTGTAAGAGGCTATAGGCTATAGGTTAACTTAGCAAGCTCTGTTGTTAGGAATGTGGAGTTCTATTTGGTCTCTTTGTCTCTTTGGTCTACTTGTAAAGCTATATTGATTTGGACCAAAATTCCTGGCCTGATTATAGCTCTAGTGTTCATAACTCACTTTTACCATCCATTTAAGATGACCTAAATAATATCTGGTCATTTTCCACCAATGGATGGGGTAGAGGGGGCTGATAAATTGTATAGATGGACTACAGTCAGTAACTGTAAACCTAAAAAATGCACCTACATGGTAGGTGTTTCTGATAAAATGACCAGTGAGGTGGACCTAGTAACCGGCCAGCACCCCTTCAAGTAACTAAATCCATGGCACATGATTAGCCATAACATGAATGGCTAGCGCAACTAAAAATGAATTAGTAGTTATCATAGTCAGCATGTTAGATGTGGTGGAAAGGGGCAGGTGTGAAGACCTGAGTTACTATGACACCGTGAAATCACTATGTCCAGATGACTGGTCAGATCATCTCCGAAATGGCAAGACTTGTGTCATGCTCCCGGTCAGCAGTGGTGGGTACCTACTGACAGTGATCTGAGAAGGGACAAACAGCAAACTGGTGATCGGGTGTTGGGTGACCAAGGCTCATTGATGCATATGGGTGACAAAGGCCATCCCGCCTGGTCAGGAACCAAACGAAGGGCTATTGTAGCACAGAAATATTTGTTGATGGGATGGATACAGGAGGAACAACAAGTCCCATCCACAGCGGCTCCACTTCGCAACCTGCAGGACAAGAAGGATATGGTGCTAATGTCTTGGTGCCGGATACCAAAGAGAACCTTCAGAGGCCTTGTAGAGTCCATGTCTCATTGACTTGGAGCTGTTTTTCTAGATACATTAAATTCAGCAAATAAAGAGTAATCGTGCAGTCACTGGTGTTCAAGACAAAGTGAAGTTTTGTCAAGTCGAGTCTCAAATTATCAAATTCGTGATTCAAGTCTGACTCAAGACCCAGTCATGTGACTCGAATCTACAACTTTGGTGCTTTTTCCTGGATTTTGAGTAACTCCAGACCCTGACATTTACATCCCAGACAGTGGGTTTGGCCTGGCCTTCCTGTTCTGCCATGTCTTCAAATTCCACATGTGGAAAAAAAAGTCTGGTAGTGCACACAGACCAAGCATTAGCTTGTAGTAATCCACCCTGTGCATTGCCAAGCATAAGATTAGTCTTTTCCTGTTTGACCCTCAATCCTGTTTGCTGGAAGAACATGAAAATGTCAGGGGTGGGAGTGAAAAAAAGCCAGCGCAGCAGACCACTTTTCACACATTCCTTCCTTGTTTTTGAGCATGAATTTTAGATCTTAGCAATTTAGCACTGCTGTGTGCTCATTATAGGCAGCAGATTGACGGGAATGACAACTCCCATTGTGCATTTTCTCATGCTGCTTCAAATCTGTCAGTACATGAAGACAGGTGCCAATTTCTCAGCCTATATTTGCATGCCTCTGTCTTATAGCGCTGAACGTGATGCGTGGGCGTCAGAATGATGTTTCTATGCGACACCATAACAAGGAAGAGTGGGCGTTCTACATATGTGCGACAATACACTGAGGAGATCATTAATGAAAATAGACTCACGCCAGGTGCTCAAAAACTAAACTTTGTACAACCTAATTTGATGTTTAGCACTATTATTGCTGCACTGTGAATGTAATTATGGTATGAATTATATATTTATGTAATGAATTACAGTTACATTCAATTTACATTGTACATCAACAGGTTTGAGTCTGCACTTTGGCTTTTTTCTGGTTGTTTCAATGGCAATAAATGATAAAACCAAGCATGGGAAACTGTAGGCTAAAGGATCATTTTATTTCTGCAAAACAATGTTGTATGTACAACAAAAGCTTTGCATCATTTTCAAGATATCTTCTTGTCTACTTGGTTTAAAGTTCTGTATTAACACGTTTGACTGAGGTTCACTGCTTGTTTTAGTGAGTTATGTTTGAGATAAATCTAGTAGTAAATTACAACATGCTTTTGTTATCATTAATTTAAAAAGGATTTATTTGAGTTGAATAAACCAAGTAAACTTCTTTTTTTAGGTTGAACTGACCTATCATTTCTGTTGGACCGCCTAGAGAGTCGATGTCTCTTACTGAGTCACTGACTGACCGAGTGACTGACTGATTCCATTGTTGAAACATGCATGTGTAAGCATTGCCCAGGACAAGCAAACAGCAAACATAAAACTTTCTCAGAAAGCACACAGGGCAAGGGACACCATGGCTATCTGTCCCTTCTCTGAATCATTACAATTTACCAAAGTAATGAAAAATCCTGGTCTTATACGTATTTATTGACAGTTCCCAGTTTAAGAACCACTGCTATACGAGAACAATATTAATTGGCTAGCTTTTAGGTTTTCGAATAGCATTAGCCATAAATGTTATTTATTGTGATTTGTTCCTCAATAGAGCACTAAAAGAGCTACTGAGTTTTCTCTTGTACTTTCCTGTTGGTACTGTTAGGTTGAATAGAGTAAAGTAATGAGCAGAGATATTACATTGTTTAGCAAGTAATGCGTAAAGTAACCCTATTACAGATGTAGAAAAGTAATCATAAGTCATTTGTAATGAATTACTTTCATGACAACACAGGTCACAAGCTAGCTTATAAAAGGCTAAATTAAAGACAATCTGCTACTTCACAGTTGAAAACCTACAGAAATTCATACAGCAATTCTGGTAGTTGGTCAGAGTGACCTGCTCCGTTCGGTCTGAATGGGGAATTTCGTCCTGAATCTTTGAGTCTGTTTTTTCTGTTTTTCCCCCTTTCCTCTCCTGGAGGCCAAATGCCAGCTGCCCACCGTGGCTTCTCCAGACAGCCGAGACCGCTGGGATCGGGGCCACAGACCACCAAGGAGAACAGAGCAATTTCACAGAGGGATACAAAGGGGACACGGGCCAAGGCTTAGGCCACAAAGCTCCCAGCGCATGCCTAGGCCCAGCTCCAGAAGCCCTTGATTGGTTGTTTACGGCCTGGGCCTTATGCTAAGGGTAGCATTTTTCGTGGGCTGATTCGTTCCACTTTAGCGCCAGGCTTTGTTTTCTGATTTTAGTACCAGGACAAACAGAGACTTTTGGAAGAAAGATGCTAAAGCGGTACAGCGATTCCTAACAGAAGACTTTTTAGACAGACGTAGAAAAGAGAGTCAAGATAATGTCAAAATAGAAGCTTCACTTGAGTGCGCTTTTATGAATATTAATGTGCAACTCTTCACAATTATGCTGAAATGCATTCATCATTAAATGCATTGCCATTTGTCTTGTCACTCAAAGATGTATAAATTGGTCGTAAATTCTGCTTTGGAAGGTGTCTAAATATCTAAAGACTTTTGAAAGGAGCTTCTACATCCAAACAGAACTCTAATGATGCTCACTTACTTTAGCTGTTTGCTAAATAGGAAACATATGGAAAGACCATGACTTTGTGCAGCATATACCCTCTTTAACCTCTCAACAATCTTTCCAGAACAATTCTGTCAAAGATCTAGCACATGTACAAGGTATGAAAGTGCACGACTTTGAGGGGAAATTGTCCAAAACTGTTTGCAAATACCTCAAGACAACCTACAAACAGGATTTACAGTCAACTGTACACTATAGATTAAATCAGTGGTCTCCAACCCTGGGCCTGGAGTGCTACCTTCCTGCAGAACCTAGTTCCAACCACAGTTTGCCACACCTGCTCCAGCTAATCAACGTCCTCCCAAGTCTCTGATTGGCTGGATCAGATATACTAGAGTTAAGTAAGTGTCAGAGCCACTTATTGGAAACAGGTTGGAACTAACCTCTGCAGGAAGGTAGCTCTCCAGGACCAGGGTTGGAGACCACTGGATTAAATGTACCCACTACAGTGTTTTTCCAACAGCCAAGATTTTAAATACCATTTCACCACCTAACTTAAGTGTTATTTAAAGTACTAAAGTAAGTCAATACACACTCACATTCAATCCATCAGCTTGAACTACTCACTTTTCAGTATGGGTGCACTGATTTCTAGGAGACCCATTTGGGGACAGATCCACGATGATGTAATAGATGCTTACAGATGCTCTCAGCCTCATTTCTATGTAAATTACATACTAAAATATTCACACTCATGGTGCAGCATTGGTCAAATGAGGAGAGACATGCAAGCGGCTCTGGCCTGGCCAGGGAATGAAATCTGGCCCGTGTCTGGGAATGGTCAGACTGCATTCAATCTCACGACAAAGCATGAGTTATTTAATAGAGATTAATTTATGAAACATTCAGGCTTGATTGCTCACTTATGCCTCTACTAGTCATCATCTACACAACTTTAGTAAATATAACTGGCTAAATATTGCTATTACAATCAGAATGCCAATAATTACTGTATGATATTGTAATATCAAGTTCATAGAAAGGCCTCAAATGAAGATAAATTAAAGCAACACATCCTCTACAGAGAACAAACTTGTTTTTGCAAATTATAGTACACACTTTCAGTGTGTAACATAAGGAACAACATCTTATGGACAGATGAAACAAGGATTAAGTTATACCAGAACAATGGAAAGGGAGAAGTATGGAGAGGTGAAGGAACTGCTTATGAACCAAAGCACACAACCACATCTGTGAAGCATGGTGGAGGTAGTGTTACAGCGTGGGAATGTATAGCTGCCAATGGAACTAGTTCCCTTGTATTTTTTGATGATTTGACTGCAGCAGGATAACTTCGAAGGGTTTGATCTGCTGAAGGCAGAACTGGAGGCAAAATGCCCAAGAACAAGCAGGAACTAAAGACAGCTGCAGTGAAGGCTGGCAGAGTGCTACCAGGGAAGAAACCCAGCATCTGTTGATGTCTACGGGTTCCAGACCTCAGGCAGTCTTTAACTGCAAAGGATTTGCAAGCAAATATTAAAAATAACAATTTAATTTATGTTTATGTTCATTTGTCCAATTACTTTTAAGCCTGTAAGCTTAGAGCTACGTCTGAAAATGGTTGTAATTACTAGACTGTTCACCCAATTTGGATTAAAGCTGAAAGTCTGCACATTGAGTTTATATTCATTATTTAATGACTTCAATATGCTGTGGTAACTGTAACTTCCAAATATTTATGGACCTGACTGTACATACATACACACATGATAGGTTTATTGCATTGGCCATGAAAATATCTTTATCCAATAAAGCCACAGTTCACATTGACATTACAAACAGCCATAACTAAGAGTCTGGTTATTTTTGACTACACTGAGCAAAAGTTATATCCAAGCAGACAAATTGGACGCTGGCTGGCATTTGGGGGGCTAAAGTTATTCATAAGCATGGGCCAGCTTAATCCCCCTCAGCCCCGAGCCTCTGCCATTTTAAGCCTTATTGATTCTCCAATAACAGCCCTCATATTTATCTCAAGACCAAAGCCAATCAGGACGGTGACCTCTGTCACTGCTCAATGGTGGAAATCCGGCACTTACGATGAACTGTGTGTGTTTTTTTCTGTTCCTCTCCTCATCAGGCAGCCGGTCCAGAGTCTCTAATCTTAGGTATGTTTTCCTGCCGATCCGGTGATTGGCGTCACCTGGGCCAACAGGAGAGAAGCCAATCTGAAGGCTGATCTCACTAATCTAAACAAGAGGCAGTTAAGCCTACGCAATCACTTTCACCCCTATTGAGCGACTGAACACAATCAACCTGGCAACACTCCAAACCTTCATCACTCCAACTTTGGTGAAACTTTTCATGTGACATGTGGCTCTGATGCAGCATTTGTGAAAGTTCTTCAGCCTGAAAAAACATACCTACCTGCATTTGATCCCTGTAGAGGTCCTTCCTACCTTAAAGTGACTGACAGAAATCAAATTTACTCAAGCTTAAAGATGGCTGCTGCTACTGATTTTAGCTGCGCTGCATACATTTGCCCATTTTTATACACAACGGTATATACAGTGTCGGGAACATAGCAGTATGTCTGTCTTGGATTATTTAACAGTTTAACTTACAGTTTTTTGCAAAAGTTTGAACAAATTACATGTTTTATTGATTTGTAATTCAACAAACAAAGATTTCTCTTTGTTGAGTTTACATAT
The DNA here is from genome assembly GCF_904425465.1 of Colossoma macropomum. Lineage (NCBI taxonomy): Eukaryota > Metazoa > Chordata > Actinopteri > Characiformes > Serrasalmidae > Colossoma > Colossoma macropomum. Next base: position 37,594,471 of record NW_023494784.1, read on the forward strand.
TGGGGAAATAATAAAACAGAAAATATTGAATTAATATGCAGTGCCACTTTATTTACAGATCCATACATATTGCATATTGCACTGCCACTTTGATTATACGTCCATACATATTGCATATCGATCTACCACTTTGTTTATATTTCTATACATATTGCACTGCCACTTTGTTTATACGTCCATACAAATTGCATATTGCACTGCCACTTGGTTTATACATCCATACATATTACATATTGCACTGCCACTTGGTTTATACATCCATACATATTACATATTGCACTGCCACTTTGTTTATACGTCCATACATATTGCATATTGCACTGCCACTTTGTTTATACGTCCATACATATACGACTATTAACATATGTTATCGTTTACAGTGGTTAGTCACTCGGTTCGTTCACTGGATGTGACACGCACCACTGCATTGTCATCTGCACGATATATAAGCGATTTTACTTACGTATTTTGGTACTGCACATTCTATTTCATGGTTGTTTTAGTATATTTTATTACATATCTTTATTTCCTCTTCCATTCATGCATCTTTATACAATACTTTTGCTTTTGTTTTGCTCTTTACTGTACTTTGTGCTGCTGTAATAGACAACTTTCCCTCTTGGGTTAATAAAGTGATCTATCTATCTACTTATCAACTCTTGCACAAGCCATATGTTATGTTTTATTTTTCTCTAATATGGTAATTTCAGCAATTAAACAGTAATTGTGCAGTAAAATGTGCCAAAATATCTTCTCTATAGATCTTATTTTCAAAAAAATCACATATAATTGGACCAGGGTGCCCAAACTTTTGCTTACAATTGTACATTGTAAAACATTCAAAGTCAGGTCAACTTAAAATTATAAGGCAATATGCTGCACAGCTTTTTTGAGTTATCTCAGTTTAGACTTGTGTTTTCTGGCACCGTATTTCAGGACAACAATACAGTTTATTTCAATACAATTGAGCTTCGTCAAAAAATGAATGTGCTCCTAAAATTGCTTACATTAAATATTTACTCAGTTTCCATTTCTCCCTGAATCAGTCATTGTTAATTCACCTGTTTCTTCTTGCCAGACACAAGTAAGGTCATCAAGCCAGCTTTGGGCAGCATATAATTGCTATCTGGGCTGAAAATGAAGGGCTGTGGGATCGCTGGGGTTCAAACTCATACCCTCCTGATGACTGAGGACATGCACCACTGAGGAGCTACACCATGTCCAAGAAAGGTTCCTCATGCTCAAACACAGAACATTGTATGTGTAGATAAAGAACAGATACCTGTGCAAATAAATCTACTTAGAGAACAATGTGTTTAAATATATTACTAACTATTTTTTCATTTTTTCTTTTCACAAAACAGGTGGTTCTTCTGTTTTTGGTTCTCTAAAGAATCTGATTAGAATAAGATTTGTAAGAGTTAAGAACCTTTCAAAGGTTTCATGAACACACATAATGTAAACCAATTTTAGGGTTCATCCTAGAAGCTTTAGAGTATGTGGAGGTTCTTTAAACGTTTAAAAGGTTCTACACACTTCCATCTCACTTACAAAAGTGGTTGAAGCACTACTCATTGAAAGCTTTTTTAGGGAACCGACAGTGGTCCTTCTATGGCATCGCCAAGAACCATTTTTGTGCGTTTAGTTTTAAGAGCACAGAGTAAAGTTGCATCACTTGTTTGAGACATTAGCTTCTTAACTCCAGTGCAGACCTACAGAAGCACTGAACAGTCACATCTCTTGCCCACCCACCGAGGCGTTTAGCAGAAAATGGAATGCCAGCTCCGCCAGTTGCCTACTCACCTGGTTATAACAGCTATGGCTAATGGAGCCTAAGGCAGGAGATTTGGCGCTGATGGACCATCTGGCCAGGATCAGCTATACTAGCCTGTACCAGCATACCAGCTCCATCACTTTCCTCATTCCACATCCATCCATCACTCCTCCCCCTCCTGGTGTGCGCTCAAGGGGATTATACTCAGTTTTCCAGCCCAGGAACCTTCTCAACCTCTAGGCATGCAGTGAGGGTAAGGTGGGGGGAGGTTTGGCTGGTCCAGAAATACATTTCTAGTTTGTAGGTCACCACAGATCTCACAAAGTAATGCGCCATCTGTTCTTCAGCTTTAATCCTAATTTACCCAACATATTGTCAATGAAACAGAGTCTTGACAGACTGGCTGTCCTCTTCAAATCTGAGTAGTTTGGCCACATCCATGCTAGTTATAGTAAAATGGATCAGCATTTCTGTTTGCTGCTGTGTCTATCACTGTATAAAAGAAGCTCCATGCTGTAATTAATGAAATTTTCCACTTACCCTAGATGTAGTCAATCAGCCAAGACATGTTTGGTGTCCAGATTTTTGCTTCAGATTTCAGCACTGAAGCTGGAGTTACTGGAGCTGGAGCTACTGTTGCTAACAAACACTAGAAGTCAGTAGTCTCTCAAGTCTTTTCTGGAAATACGTCCCTTAAAGGTTCCTCAAACTACATTCACGTCTTCATTAAAGCTGTACAGACTTGTTTTGTATGTTGTTTAGAACCCAGTATGACTTACTTTGAACTATACAAAAGAACAGAACTGTAAAGCTGAATGATGCAGTTAATTTTAGACAAAAGCTGTTGCGCCAAAGTCAGATGCCCATTTGCGTGCACATATGTCATGCAGGCATATGGATGATAGATTACAATCACACATTCTGTTGTTTCTAATTATAAATAACTGCCCATTTTGAATATGTGGACTGTAGATAAATGTTTCTAAATGGAAACAAAAGAAATTGCAAATATAACTTGTAGCGTCCATGTATTTGCATCAGATTTCAGACAACAGCTGTTGTCTAAACTGGCTAACTGCTGCATTCAGCTACACGGTGAAGGTTTGTTCATGTCCACAAGTCTACATGACCTTAATGAAGGCCTGGATGTGGTTTGAGCAGGTTGAGAGAAGTTTTGGGGATGTATTTACAGAGAAGATTTGGGTGCCTATTGACTTCTAGTGTTTGAAGCAAAATTTGGACATGAAACATGTTTTGGTTACATCTGGGATACATGGAAAACTGTGTAAATTTGGCAAAACTGATTGCTTTCCTTTAAACGTTTCAGATATCTGGTTTCTATTAGAGATGCACTGATACCATTTTTTCCCTTCCAATACTAATACCTGATTCTTTAGTATCAGTCAATATTGAGTACCGATACCAATACTGACTCTATCTAACCTAACTCATGCATAAGTCCTGATATTTATACAGTTTTTTTAAATATTTAAGTAAATATCACCATCATTTACACTGTCAGTATCAGCGTCTATCAGTGTTTTTTTCTGGCTAGGTTAAAGTGACAGGCCGTGAAACCCTGCTGCTGAGTAACTGAGTGATACAGCTGGCTGACGGAGGTTCATTGCAGGCAGGGCTAGTGAACACACAGGCCCAGATATCGGGCTGCCATGCTAAAGGCTAAATCAAGGCAAAATGCTTGAGGCTAAATCATTACGCCAAGAGTCCGACGGTTCCTTCTGCTCTCTCAGTAACATTAACTCAGACCGAAAGTGACCACACAGCGGCAGAGTGATTACTGAAAAAAGCAGCTCAGCCGTTCAGGTATGCAGCTCTGTTAGCAGGTTTTTCTCACCAAATGCTGCCATTACAGATTCCGCAATGAACATTTTTACTGCTGCTTGTCGTCCCACAACGCTGATGTGTTTTTTAAGTTCTGTCTACTGCGCGCTAACACACGTCAGAAATTGCTTCGTGGTATCAGTCATATATATCGGTATCCCCTTCACCGATGCCGATACTGCATTAAGTGCTTAAGTGCCAGTATTGGTGCAACGCTAGGCACTATTTCACATCAAACCTTTCTGAATAGTGAAAATATTATGTGGAAATTCAGCATTAAAGGGTAAAGACAATCAGTGGACACATTTTCTGGTCTGCAGTTGGTATCAGCAAAAGCTTAACAATGCATTATAGTGTATTTGTTGTATTTGGTTTTTTTTTAATGTTTGTCTCGTGCAAACTAAGAGGAAAATTCTTAGTTCAGAATAAAGACCAAGATACTTTTTTTTAAACATGTTATGTCAAGGCAGACCAATGCGAATATATAAATGAACACATACAGCCATACGCAAATGTTTGCGCACCCCTGGTCAAATAATATGTTGTGTAATGAAATAAATGAGTACATCCTCTATAGAGAACACACTTCTGCACATATAAATACACAATTGCTGTTTATTTGCTGTATTTAATATACTGGGGGGGGGAGTCAACATAAAATATGGGCAAAAGTTATGGCACATTTTTTTAATATGTTAAACTTATGCACTAAATTTGCAGAAGACTGTCACCTTTAAGCGTGTTCTCTATTGATGTGTTAACTTCTTTTCACTTAACGAACCAACAAAACATGGCATTTGTCTGTGGGTGTTCAGCTTTTGCACATGACTGTGTAAATAAATCTGGTTCCTTGCGCTTTGTGTTTAAAGACGTACAATAAAGGCAGTGCCCCTCTGACTCTGGGGGTCAAAGTTTGCGAGCTTTCAAATAAACAAACCTAATGGAACGTTTTGGCCCGTGCCGACTGCAGAGCAATAACGGTGTCAAGGCCACAATGTGGAACTCATTATGGCGCGGGAGGAAATTCGGGGAAAGCGTGTGCATGTGTACATGTGTGTTTTGGGTGGGTATCAGGAGACTTCTCTCAGGAAGCGGTCCAGGAGTAATACCCCACATGCTAACGATTACCCTGGGCTTTATCAGAATACCTCCGAATCAGAGCCAAAAAGCCTTCAGACAGGATTTATTTACACATCTCGGCTCATATATATATATGTATATCTTTGAAGCCAGGTGACTTTTAACAGCCACAGAGCGCACAGGAAGCAAATTCTGCCATCTCCATTCAGGCAGAGTTCCACTGCCTAAAGCTGAGAACGGCCTAACATGAGTAAAAAAAAGTTCCATTAACTGGAGAGATGTGAGAAAATAGCTTCAAGCATGTTCAGTGATCTCAAGAATGGTTTTATATGCATAACAAGTATTACACAAGACCTTGAACAACACACAAGTAAAGTTCCATAGCATTTATACTAATTATTTCTCATTTATGTGGTATGAGATAGGCTAGCGAGGTAATGCTCTGACATGTTCTCCAAGCCTGAAAAGTAAACAAAGAAATGCTGTGCAAACTCAGGCTGTTTACTGCTTTCCACATTCCATCAAAACAGCCAGGCTTCACTGGTAAATAATAAGGTTAGGGAACACTGTTTTACTTCATTTACCGCTGCTGAAGCTGCTGGAGTGGTTTTGCAAAGTAGCAAGGAAGATAACGGAGCATTTTGATATGACATATACGAGTATCATATTATATGCAAGTGACTTTAAAGGCAAATTTAAGAAGAAAAGCAAAAATTGAACCAACACAATGCTGACATGGAAAATTTCAAATGATAATCTGGTTAAAAAATCAATAATGGATCAGTGTCACCCTGCTATCTGTGGTAGGTAAGCTGTAAAGTTGACAGTTTAATACTGCAGAAAATGACTAGACAATCACAATCACCAACCATTTGTGCTAGACATCATCAGCTAGTGCTGTGGGACTCTGGTTAATGGTGTGCTAGTGCTATCAGCTCTTATAGTATGTTAATTAGACAGTTAATTCACCAGAAGTGCTATCTGGTTTGTTGTCATATAGCAATGTTTCTGCTTCTGCTTCCTAGTTGGTGTCCCAACTAGGACCCACCTAAAATGAAATTCTGGCTTAGTCACTGGCCTAGTTTTGGCAATTATATGTAACCTGTATCAGTTTGTTTTATAAAAGAGTGCAGTTTTCCTGTTAGCCCTTTTAGCCACCAGCACAACCAGCATATCATTGCTCCAAAATAGCACCTTTGCAGGAGAGGGCAAAACCACTCTTACCTTTCAATGTAAGTTAATGTAAAGAAGTCTTTTCCAAGTGATTTTGAGCATTCCTATTGGTCCATTCATCATGATATTTTCACACAACGTGAAGGACAGCTGGTGTGTTGAAATGATATGAAAAAAGAAAAAGTCAACAAAAACGGAGATAAATGGTTTTCTTTGGACAGGGATGATATGTTGTTATGCTGGTAAGCAGCAATGAAGTCATTATGCAAGCAAAACCAGCATATCATCGCTGTCCAAAGAAAAACACGTATCTCCAAAAACGTTCTTAACTTTTAATGTAAGTTAATGTAAAGTGACTTTGGAGCATTTCTATTGGTCCATTCATCATGACATTGTCACACCATGTGAAGGATAGCTGCCATGTTCAAAAATCGACAAAAATGGAGATTTTTATTTTTTTTTTGAACAGTGACAATGTGTTGTGTTTTGGATGCTGGTATGCTGGTCAACCACCATGACCATGCTAAACCAACACCATGACCAGTATAAACCAGCATAGATCAGCAAAGACCAGCTTAGACATTCATCTGCTGTTTGTTCAGCATAGAAGGAACCCAAAGTAAAGGAATCAGAGTATGTTTCTTTAATTTAGTAAACCTTTGGATAACAGATTACACTTTTAGTGACATATATTTATCACAGTGACAAGAACATATGGCCATATTGCCCATCCCTAATGTGCAGTGAACTTCTCTTACCTATAGGGCCTTTAGCTTATGCTAATAGCTTTGCCAGCATTGAGTAATATATTTAATGTAGTAATGCTAAATACAGCCCATGTTTGGCTACATGGAATTAACTGCCATGCTAGTGAGTCTGTCTTAACAATCCATGATTCTAAAGGTATCAGGAATATATAATAGCATGGATGTTTGAGAGAAAGGCCCATGTGACCTGTTTCCAATGTAATAGGGCAATACTGTTTCCGTAGCTAGGATTTTGGCACGTCTGCCTTTTCCTGACTGACTGTTCTATTATGGACCCAAACGAAGGACCCTATGCGCCCGTGTACGTGTATGTGTGTGTAAAGATAAGCATTTCACATCATGCCAAAAGTGACGCTTTCCCTCGCAGCCATTCTCATTAGCATTTCCAATCTCCAAGACAGCACATTTCCATATGTCTGTCAGTCAAGAAGCGGAACACGCAACAGGGACGTTATCAGTCAGCCAGTCGGCTGCGACGATTACTCCATACTTTCCATTCCGTTACCATGCAGTTGCCACGGGGACTGATCCCCTGTCAATGAGCACTTTGATTGGCTCATAGAGTTGCCGAAACCTCGTTAACCCAAAGCCAAGGCTAAAAAAACAGTCCTGCGTTGGCATGCGACAGGGCTAAGGCAACTATAATGACTGAGAATCAAAACAAGCTGGGAGAGATACTGTTGTCAAAGTTCAAGATCTAACCTTTAAGATGACAAAATAGAGCTAGTCAGAAGGCTAAAGAGAAGCTAGAGTTTCTCAGCTCAGGGCTTTATAATGACTCTTTTGAATGGTTTTAGAAAAGTAATAGGGCAGGTTTCAGTACATGGTGAGAAAATGTAACATTAGGGTACTTTATATTTAATTTTCTTCCCTATTTTCCAGCTTTCAAAAGCAGGTAGAGCTGCTATAAGTAATAAAAGTCTCAGTGAGGGATCCTCTGTCTTGGGCAACACTTGCAGCTGAACATTTCATGACCAATATGAGCACCAGAATGTAAACTAGGACAGTAAGCTGATGTGTAGATTCCTGTTTTTTAGAATTAATTACTTTGAGAGTTTGCCGTAAGGTGACCCAGTCATAAATCTGATATATGACCATATATGCACATATATCGTAAAGGGCCAGGCGTATATTTAAAAAAAAATATATATATATATATATATATATATATATATATATATATATATTAGTAATATATTTGTTCAATAATTATGTATCAGACAAATATGTATTATCTGCAGATTATGCATGTTTGTCCAATATTTGAATCTTTAATATATATATATATATATATATATATATATATATATATATATATATATATATATATGAAGATTCAACTATTGGACAAACATCCATAATCTGCAGATAATACATATTTGTCTGATACATAATTATTGAACAAATATATTACTAATATATGCCCTCCATATATGTATGTTTTTTATCATATATTGTTAAATATATGTGTTAAACATATATGTTTGCATATATTGATAAATGGCTGAAATATATGTTTGAAAATGGCCAATTTAAATATATATCTGTCACATATATGTTCATGTGTCACAAATAAAAGCAGGGTATAAGAGAAATCCAATATTCTAATATATGTCATATATTTTAAATTCATATATATAAACCCCTATAGCAGGTTTCTATATGTTGGCATAAGCTAGTTAAGAAGCTAACACTATTAGCTTTTATGCTAGCAGCCACAGAACAAGTGTTTTTGCTCATATTTGCACACAACAGAGGTAAATGTATATTTTGTTTGATTGTACACGATTCTATGTAAATGTAGATATTTGTGTGAGTGTGTTTGTGGAACAGTGCATTATTTCAGCCAGTAAGTTAAGCTAACTAGCCAGCAAGGTAGATAATTGGCTACAGTGGCATAAAATGACCAAAAAAAAACTCTGAATATGATTATATGACAAAAACTAACCGCAGAAATTTGTAAAGGTATTGATCTGGAAAGATCAGTTTTAAAACTGTTTCTGTTTTTCTAATATCTTAGTTAAATGACTCTCAGGATTAGTACATTATGCTATACCAGTGCAACTAGCTGTGATATCCAACTGGAAGAAAGTTCTTTGGTGTTGTAATGCAGGGCTTTTTTTTTCCAAATATAGCATTACCCTGCTTTCTCCAGATCATTAAATTGTTCTAGTTCCTGGCATACGCTACTACGTACCTAGCTAGCGAGTTCAAAACTGTGAAAATAAATGAGAAAACTGCAGTGTTCAACCATTTGCTGCAGACTCCTACACCCTGTAGTGCTGCAAAAGGTAGGTCTCTGATTAAATAGCCAGTACCCACCATGGTATGCTGTCAGCTTGACAGTTAAATGCAAGGTTAGCAATCATTTGTTGTGTTTAAAACTTCAATATTTATCTACCGGTATTCATCACTACAATGAAGTAGGTTAACTGGCTCACTATAGTGATCTCTTTGGGCCATACAACTTCCCAGCTGGCCTCTCCAACTTATAACCAGGTCCTAAAAATGAAATTCTGGCTACGCCACTTATAACACTATTGGTAGAACTTTCCTACAAGCTAATGCTAACAGAACGCCAGTCCTATGGCGCCAAGCTCACTTTTCATCCATTAATCCAGACAGTGTTTGAAAAGTTCCCCTTGGCAAAGCCCACACTTGCCGGGCCCATGCGGTGAAGTCACTGTTATTCCACAATGAACCGGAGAGCACTCAGAGGCCTCCAGCTTGGGCCTAATAGGATGGCGCAGTCACATGCAATAACACTCCTGACAAGCCAGTATGTAAAGGTGGCCCTTCCCAGCGACGGAGCTGTCTCAGTGGACCCATAAACATCTGCTGGAGGGTGTGGGCCAAGGCTTTCCAGAAGGTTGACTTGAACGAGGACTCCAATTTCACGTGAACAACAATCAAAGGGATTTTTTCTCGCCGGCGCCTCGAGAAGCCACAGAGTGACGAATATCTGCAGGAGTGCCAACCAAGGTCCAGGTCCAGGGGCTGACGTATTCATCTTCAATCTAAATCCAAACAGAAACTGGCTTCTTTTCTCCCTACCGTCTTCATTGAAAATGCAGAAACATGCCATCTTTTAAGCCACTTTTTTAAAAATTGTGGTCTGGTCGAATAAGCTAGGCTGCTAAAAGCCTGAGAATGTCTTATGCTTCATTTATGGGACTTCAGTACGCAGTCAGACGCTGATTAAAATCTAAGTGAAGGCAGACGTCTGTGTGAAGTGTTTTCGTTTCATTCATTTCTCTTGTCTCTGAAAAGAACAAAAAACTGCAGCGTCTCTCTTGCAGAAGTTACTTATATCTACTGATTCTCAGTGTCATAGCCTAGCTTGACTTTATTGCCTGTTGTCATGACAACAGTTGCCACATATATACAGGGACCCTTTTTATGATTTGTATTCTTGTGCTGTTATGGCAATGTGTTGCAATGCATTTATCTGTGCTTTCACTATGAAGCTTGCACCATTATCATAATCAGTTATGTCCCATTTTTCTGAGTATATCACTATTTTTTCTAGAACACAAGCATCATAAAAATATTTAGAACAATTATTAAGAGTCTGTGAACAAGAACAGTCACTGAATCCTTCATTTATACCATTTCCAGTTGAAACAGCCACAAATCACAGGTTATCAGGAAAAAAAGCAGAAAATGTAATAGAAAATTACACAAAACTCTCAACAACTAACTATAATTTAATTTATTTCATATTTAGTGTGTAAATCTATTGCCAGTTCAGTCCTAAAAGTTGGTTGCATTTTCTGCTTCTCACAATTCAAGTAATCTCAAAATTGTCTTCTCACCATGGAAGGATGGACAGAAACACCTGTGGATGTTTTCAGATCTGAAGCAGCTTGATTTTCTCCTCTCTCTCAAAGATGAAAGCTTTTAGTGCTGTTATTCCCGGTTGGGGGTTGGGAAGTGCTTCTACCAGGTGTTTCAGGTGGTTGTTAGGAGTCCCACTTTCTCTGAATTCCAGTTTTGGAATTTCCAGTTTTTTCCCACTTATTTTCCTTTGATGTTCCCATTCCTTACGCAAGTTGATTATTTTGTATCTAATCTCCAAAATATTTCACCTGAACAAACAAAAAACTTGTACTTTATGGCCATTTTTTATACTTAATGGCCTTTTTAACTAAAAAAGGACATACATGAAAGGTGGTATCTGACTTCGGCACGATACTGTATATATTGCTGGCTCATTGGTCTAGGGCAGTGGTCACCAACCCTGGTCCTGGTGATCTACCTTCCTGCAGGCTTTAGTTTTAACCCCAATTAACCATACCTGATCTGTCTAATAACTGTTTATTTAGAGACCCTTGATTAGCTAAATGAGGGTTGGAGGTGAAACCAGTAGTATTTCCAAGAGCACTGTTGGTGACCACTGGCCTAGGGGTGTGATTCTTGGCTAGGGTGCGCAAGGTCCTGGGTCCAAATCCTGGACAAGCCCTGGCTTTGAAGTGGTATGTGGAGCATTAATCATAGAAGGTGTGTTCCTTTCCTCTTCCAAAGTGAAGTTGCTGGCTTTGAATCTGATTTGTCATTACAAAAGTTAGGCACTGTATCTTGAAATATATATATATATATATATATATATATATATATATATATGTTAACATCTATTATAAGCTTCAACTAAAGCCCCTGGATCACTTCTAATGTCTGTGTTTAGTCTACAATGGCCAAAAAAGGTTTATGTGCACCATCTTTAGCTTAGCGCTGCCATACTATACTTTACTGCCTTGTTGCAGCTCCACTCAGTTTTATTAATAAACAGTCTTAAATCTATCTATTTGCCTTTTTGTTAACTGCTAGCTAGGTGATGGTTCTGAGTGCCAATCTTCAGAGTTAAAGGGTGAATTAGTAGTTATACATTAATTCCAGCATGTAAGAAGAACCTCAATAATTCAGAGATGAATGGACTTGCATTTATAAGCACCCCTACTGGTTTCCTGATTGGTTTTATTTGCAGCAAAAAAATATTTTATAAGAGCTTACATCAGCTTCTCGTTCGCCAGCTTCTTGTTTGAATTTTCCCGTTCCACCTTAAATGGTGCAGCAGTTACACTCTGGCACCTCATGCTGAGATTTAAGGTGGAACGGGAAAATTCGAACAAGCAGCTGGCGAATGAGAAGCTGACTTCAGCCTCGTAAAAAGTTGAATGTTGAAAGACATTTTACAAGAAAATATTCTACTTCTGCAGAAAAGTTTCCTGCTGGAGATGTGAGAAAAGCAGGTATAGCTGAGCTAAAGCCTAAAGCAACAAAGTAAGTTTTGTTTGTTATATTTTTTTGCCCTTGCTAGTAAATTAGCACATACGTAGACATATTTACAGCCAAGATGGTAAAACGTTGCATCAGTAAAATGGCGGATTGATTTTTGTTGAAAAGACAAAATGGCTTTTCTTAACATTTGGGTTGCTGATCCCCGCCCTACAGAAGCTAGCAGAAAATAGCACTATAATAGAGGTGTTTTGACACCTGAAGGCCTAGCTCTAATAGTCACGGTTCGCCACTCCATATCACCCACCCCTAGCTTGCAGTTAGCCAAACTAACGTGAGATACATACATAGCATGGCATAATGTTAAAGAGTTGTTTAACTACTTATACATATGTTGTTGTGTAAAAACAGTTACGCAAATATATGTTAAGGAAGAACGGAATCCTCAGCGGATACTAAGGTTATGTAGCTGGGCATGTAATGTCCTGGCTCCTGGAGCGATCCTAAAGCTAATCTGCTAATTCTTAATGCAGCCATCTTCACAGTCCCCCTCTCCTCTGACAGCCTCACCTGTGAATAATTCAAATGAGCCAGTCTCCGGGCTCAGGCTGAGTGATGAAGATGGTTGACAGGCCTAATACAGCTGGTACATTTTAATGAGAGCACTTAACTCTTTTTACAGAAGTCTTTCCAGTGTCACAGACTGACCCTTGTCCTGTAGAAAGTCAGACTAAGATAAATAGTCAGTCCAATCCAGTGGTTCTTTTATTTAACATGACACTGACCCCATTTGGAGGACAAAAGGTTGTTATCACTAATTAATACTAGGTACAGCTTAAAATTCAATAGTTTTTAAATAGCACTGCATTTTGTATGTTTTTTCATCTGCCACAGGCATTTTCAAAAATAAACACTGAACATAAAGTTTCTGTGAGCCAGCATTGCTAATGTTTTTGGTGATTTTTGTCTGATACTGTGAATGAAAACGTTATTTAGCAAGCCTGAAGGAATGCTGCTTTTATTATAGTCTATCAGTTAAGGTTACTATAACTATCGAGGCAAACTTAGTGACTGCTTTCTAGCTAAAGCCAAAGCTTCAGCCTTGAGGCTTTCAAGGATTCTATAAACATTTTAGCTTTTCATGGTGAAGAGAGAAGGAAAGAGGTTGTGGCGCCCCCTGCTGTTTGCTTTCAAAACGTAGTTTAACATGTAATTGGAGATAAAGCAACTTACTAATTGTACAACATACATACATACATACATACATCATCTAAACCGCTTATCCTTCTGGGTCGCGGTGGGGTGCTGGAGCCTATCCCAGCTGTCATTGGGCGGAAGGCAGGATACACCCTGGACAGGTCGCCAGTCCATCGCAGGGCAGACAGACAGACATACACAATCACACAGTCACTCACACCTAGGGGCAATTTAGCATATCCAATTAGCTTAACTGCAGGTTTTTGGACTGTGGGAGGAAACCGGAGTACCCGGAGGAAACCCACGCAGACACGGTGGTTGTACAACATAAAGTGCCATATTTACATAAATTGGACACTTATGTCAATGTGCTAAATTATTAAAGCAGCATTATGTGAGAATTGATATTTTTTGCTACTGGGGTTCCCCTACCGTTGTGAAGTGTAATTCACTTTTACACCACCGTCATAAATAAAAATTGTGCCTGTGCACATGCATTTGTTGACAAGCTGAAGGATACAGAAGCAGCAAAGACATCAGAAGTGAAAGAGCCATGTCGCAGCAACATGAGACAAGTAAGCCAGCTAACATGAAGAAGGCCAGATCGGCATCTGTCTTGCATACTTTTATCTCTTTTAGCTCTTACCAATGGGCAAAAGCCAGTCTGAGATTCACTCTTGTCTGGTTTGTTGCTCGGTCACTCTCTCTTTTTCTCTTCCTTGCTTCCTCCGACAACATCTTCATCAATCTCTTCACAGCATCTGCCATGATGTCCATACTGGGAATACTAAGCTAGCTTCTTGTAGCTAGCTGAAGACTCGGTGTGTGATGTGGTGCTATAAAATGTTACACAGTTCTTGCAAGACATCTTGTCTCGCTCCTCTAAAGTTACATAGTGCTATAGCAAGTGTTTCAGGTCTAGAGCAGCAATGACAGACACCACTCTCCCTATTATCAGTCAGTGCACTATCAAAATGATTTTGAAGCTGTTACTTTGAGGTAAAACTGTAACATAATGTTGCTTTAATTGGCAGTATTGAGCTACAAAGTCAGTTATGTGGATGACACCACTATCAAACATTCCACAAAGCAGTGCTGGCACTGATTCATGGGTTTTTCAGTTCACACACACACATCTTCTAAGCCGCTTATCCTTCTGGGTCGCAGGGGGTGCTGGAGCATATCCCAGCTGTCATCAGGAGGAGGGCAGGATACACCCTGGACAGGTCGTCAGTCCATCACAGGGCGGACAGACAGACACAGACATCCACTCACACCTAGGGCCAATGTAGCATGTCCAATTAGCCTGACTGCATGTCTTTGGACTGTGGGAGGAGACCGGAGGAAACCCATGCAGACACAGGGAGAACATGCAAACTCCACACAGAAAGGGCCCTGGTCGCCCAGCCGGGGAATCGAACCCTTGCTGTGAGGCAACAGCGCAACCCACCACGCCACCGTGCCGCCCGTTTTGCAGTTCAATTGTATTTTAATTTTTACTGTTATATGTAAACGGTTCTGTTCTACTGTTCTACTATTATAAATTAGTTGTAGCTCCTGTGCTTATTTGGTTGCAAAATGCTTGTTTCACAACAGCCGTAGCCTCTTTCTGCAGGCCCCATAGTGGTCATTCCATCAGAATGGAAATCGACTTGGATATTTTTAATTAAAGTATTCAAATAAAATAAATTATAAAATAATAGAGTAACGTATCTTTCTACGTAACACTGTTATCAGATTAATTAGGACACTGTTGTCTCTGTGTGTGAAATGATGTAACTGTATTGAGCTGCTAGCGAGCAATGAGTGCGAAAGGGGAAAGGTGAGAACCCACCGGTACATGGCAAGATAAAACAGATGGAAATTTTCTTGATATCCAAAAATGGGCTTTTGCTATATTATCCCAGGCGGTTGCTATAGTGTTGCTAAGCTGTTGCTCTGTTATCCCAGGTGGTAGCTAAGGATTTGCTAGGCCGTTGCAATGGTTTTCTAGGGGGTTGCTAAGGTGTTCCCAGGCCGTTGCTAAGGTCTCCCAAGTCATTGATGAGGTGTTGCTAGGCCGTTGCTGTGGCCTCTCAGGTGGTTGCTAAACTTGCTCCTGGTTTTGTAAATCACACACATTTTCATCAAAACATATTTCATTGATGTTATTTAAAAAATACATAGTTTAATTGAGGGATCTCCGTAAAAACAGGCAGAAATTGGCTTTTTTATGGCTACTATGAAAAAGGATTGTGTGATTTTTAATCTATTATCAACAAAGTGATGAATAAAAGGCGATTCACAAAGCTTTTAACACAAGTAGCAGATGCTGTCAGTCACTTTCCCTTCCTGTTCAAATTAAGTTTTGGGTTTCATAATTTGGTTTAATTTAAATTTTTAATAAATACAGTTGAGTAAAAATAAATAATTTGATGTTTAACCAATTCGGTTGACCTGTTAAGCATGTTTTCATGCTTCCAATCTGTCTAATCCTGAACATTTTGATGGGGAACATCAAACCCACTCTAGATTCCATGGCAACAAGCTTTGGTATGCTTTCAAATTTGCTTTCTCCGTTCGGAGTGGAATATGTGAACTTCTATTGTACTGTAGAGTCAGTAAGCCAGTTTGTTCCGAGACTGTTTACTCATTGTGCTCAGTGTCTAATTATTGTTTCCATCTAGAAGACGTTGTGCACCAGACCTGGTGTAGCCTGTCTCTATGGCAACACTGATTAAAAAAGTTTAATGAGAAGAGATTTAGTGACTCACACATGAATAAAAATTAATGTTATAATTCTGGTGCTTAAACTTTTCTCTGTGTTTACACTACATTTTCTTTTCTCCCCCTGAGGTCTGCTTATGATTCTATATATTTCTATCTACAAACAGTCATTATTAATCTTTTACATTACTACTTTCCATTAGCGCTTGGAATTAAACTGTCTGTTTTTGTTGCTGTGCCTTTAAATACTGCTATATGTAAATGAGCTCTGCTCCGAATGGCTGCTCTGTATTGTGCCTTATTCTAAAAGCAGTCTGGGTTGAAACACTCCTTATAACTTCAATAAGAATGGGCGCCCCTGGTCAAATGACATGTCACTGTTCATTTTCTTTTTGGTGGTGGTGTGTTAGTGTGTGTTGTGCTGGTCTGAGTGGATCAGAGTTTTAAACACCTCGGTGTCACTGCTGGACTGTGAATAGTCCACCAACCAAAAACATCCAGCCAACAGCGTCCTGTGACCACTGATGAAGGACCAGAGGATGACCAACACAAACAGTGCACAAACAGATGAGCTACTGTCTCTGACTTTACATCTGCAAGGTGGACCAACAAGGTAGGAGTGTCTAATAGAGTGGACAGTGAGTGGACACAGTGTTTAAAAACTCCAGCAGCACTGCTGTGTCTGATCCACTCGTACCAGCACAACACACACTAACACACCACCATAACATCAGCGTTACTGCAGTGCTGAGAATGATCCACCACCCAAATAGTACCTGCTCTGTGAGGGTCCATGGGGGTCCTGACCACTGAAGAACAGGGTAAAAGGGGGCTAACAAAGTATGTAGAGAAACAGATGGACTACAGTCTGTAATTGTAGAACTACAAAATGCACCTATATACTAAGTGGAGCTGATAAAATGGACAATGAGTGTAGAAACAAGGTTTTAATGCCATGACAGATCGGTGTGTATATATATATATATATATATATATATATATATATATATATATATATATATATATAAATGTTATCTTTCAGCTTGCGATCAATTTGGTTGTCCAAGAGCAGTGGTTCAATAACTCCCGGCACCTTCAGCTTTTCATATCTTCGTAAGTGTCAAATCAGAGCAGTTCCTCAGAGCAGTTCCCCAGAGCAGCTTTAATGTATTGCATGGGCTTAAACGGTCTCCCCTAACTTCCTTTTTCCTCATTGTTGTCTAGCATCAATCATCTGCTTTGTCTGGTAAAGAGCATATTGCCTGTGCCGAGGGACATCATTTCCACCCTGGAGCCATACGTTGCCATGACAGTGGAGGAGCTCCAATCTTGCCTCATCTTTTCCTCTTTTGTCCCAGGACCCTTAAGATATAGGCATCAAACGGCTAAACGGCTGATATTGTTTTCCGGGGCATGTCTAACTGAATTTGCCTCCTAACCGCAAAAGCTATGAATTATTCACGACCATGGGCTGTTAATCTTGTTTGAATGGCTGTGAGGGAGGTAAATAATTCATGCTATGAATTTGTCTCCTCATTTTGGCTGCTTTATTCACTCTGTTTTCGCTTTCATGGCGATGATTAAAAGGGGAGTGACTATTTGATTAGCCTTTTGTGAGAATGATTGTGCTTCTGTTGCAATTTTTAGTGATTTCACTCTATAAGCAGCTCAGTCCACCTATAAACAGCTGTTACTGTATGCTATACATTTATTAATCATTATTAAAGAAAACTGCACTGACTCCTACTTTTCTTCATACTGGGTGTCTAAATTGATCCTTTTTTTTGGTGGTGATTATATTACACCCTCAGTCTGTGCCTTGGCTTTTCAACATTGCTGGTTATAGCTGACCACTGCCATCTAGTGGTAATGAAACCCAGACAAGATTAGAAATTCCAGACAAGGCTGTAGCAAATATCATCTTTCCAAGGTCACTTTGGCCTTTTAAGTTCCCATATGATGAAAACCAAAATTTTCTCACTTTTTTTGAGAAATAAAAACAGTCTGACTGTTCACTGCCCAGTCCATGCAGCCCATATATGGAAATTAGGCTGCAAAAACAGCTCATTGTGAATTAACTGCTTTTGTGAGGTCACAAAAACAATATTTGCATATATCTACACAACTTAGTAAGGCATGATCTCGTTCCCATGCCTTACTAAGTCATGGCCACGACTTAGTTATCTCATTCCCACGCGTTATCTCATTCCGACGTGTTAATAAGGTGTGGCCACGCATTATTTTTATTTATATGGGATGTCACAAGCAGGGCTCCGTATACTCAGCCTGCTGCATTTATGACAAAGTTAAAAAGAGTGTTTCAGCCTTTTGGATGAGGCACAGCACAGGACAGCCAATCACAACAGAGCTCATTTACATACATCACTCGTTTTTCAGAAATTCCTTGTTTTTACTTTTGTTAATATTATTATACTTATTTTTATCTTTTATCATTTAGATCATTATTGTTACTGATTTTCTTTTATGAGCTATTTTATTACATTTTTAGCTTTAATTATTGTTAATTATTTTCTTTCCTGTCTCTTATTTTTACGCCATTTTCACCATATTGTTGCTGCTTTTATGTTCTTGTATTTTATTTTTTGTATACTTTTTATTGCCTCTTTTTTGTCTTTTTGTCTCTGTGAACCATATATATGAAAGGTGTTACTGAATTAAAATGTATTATTTATATTGTTGCCTTCCACCCAATGACAGCTGGGATAGGCACCCCACTGCGACCCAGAAGGATAAGCGGTTTAGATGATGTATGTGTGTGTGTGTGTGTGTGTATTTATATTGTAGTTTTATAAAGGCAAAGTAACAAAAACATCCTTTTTAATTCTAAAGATAGTGCTAAATGGTCATGAAAAATGAATTTAGTCTGTCTTTGGTATAAACGACAAAAGTGGACCTCAAGGAAAAAAATAAAACACAAGAACAATGTAAAATATGGGCCCTTCAAGAAAAGGCAAACACACTGTTCTTTGTCATACATGATCAGCTTTAATAGATAAATTAAAGACTCAGCCTAAAGACCATAAACAAAGTTACATTTATCACCGGAGCGATATTGAGAAAGGAAAAAAAAGGAAAATATTTATACTTATGGTGTATTTACTGCTATATTTTTTTTTACTCTTGTACATGAACTGACTGGATTACCTATTAACCTGCACAATTCCCAATTCAGCTGCATCCTATAATGTATCATCTGTTTTAGTGCAGCCACTCTATAGAAGATGATCTGGAGAGCTTTCAAATTAAAGGTCAAGTTCATTCAGGCACTTTTTTAGGTTGTTAAGGCTCCCAATTTAAAGAAAAGGCTATAATAAGGTTCTCAAAAGATCAGCAAGGACACATAAAGATATGTAAAAAGAATTTAAGACCTGATCATTTTACTTTTGATACTTCTGGCATACTTTTTAATGGCACACTATTATCTTAATCTGCTAATCAGACAGATTTGCCAGCTATATGAACATTTCTAGATTTGCTATATGTACTATATAGAAAGTGCAATCATAAAAGTTACACTTAAACATACATTCAACAAAGTAATAAAATAAAATGTCAAATTGGCAAGTGATCACAGCAAGGTCTGGCATTCAGAGGCTGGGGAGGCGAGTTGTATTCAGCAGGACAGATGCTTCGGTTATTAAGCTTCCACTTCAGCGCTGTCCTCAACGAAGAACGCTTTCAGCTGCTTTCCAGCAGACACATATTTAATGGACTCCACTTCTCCACCGTAATTGCTGGGCTTCTGGAAGTGAATCTCCAGATGGTCCTGCAGATCCTCCTCATCCGTCACATCCTGAATGCCCTTCAGCAGCACAGTGCGTTTTGGCACCCCTGAGAACGTCTAGGATCGCATATCAATCGATAAGTAAATTACATGAAAGTGCACAGATTATATCAATGTTTCTCAGTCCTGCTCATGGAGGCCCACATGCACTGCACATTTTTAATATTCTTTCTGCTCTAATGTGCAATTTAACATTAAAATTTTCTAGACTTATTGTTATTTTGCAACATTCGAGTCATATTACATAATCAGTTATATGTTACTACAATAATTAAATACAGTTACATTTATATTCAGCAGGTTCGAGTCCGCATATCTGACTTTTGCTCGTTTGTTTAGATGTCAGACAATGGCAAAGCTTGGCTGTATGAAAACTTTTGGAGCGCTTAAAGTTTTTAAAATTAATTTTTAGCACTAAGATTAAAGCGACATAAATTGTTTATTAAAAGTATTGATCTCAGTAAATGTAATTGCTATTTTAAGTGTGGGGAAAAAAGCAGCATGTAGAAGCTTTATATTTCAATTTTTATTTTGCAAAATACACATATTCATTTTCTACACATTATTCAGGTTCCAAACAAGGGGGCACTATTGGCCATCAAGTAGTGTTTTTCTGCATCTTTGAGGACATACTCACACTGGGCACAGTGGCCTTGTACCATGCCCAAGCACGACTGTGCCCCCCTCCCCACTCCCCCGCTGTTCTGCACTCACACAGCACTTAATGTGCCTGACCCAAGCTTACATCATCATGATGTGACTACTTGTTTTTGTAGAAAAGTACTCTCACATAGCACAATGTAGTTCATTCACTTTGTCGCTTGTTTGGGAGTCGTATTGGACGCACTGATGCACAGCCCTCTCACAAGCCTTATAGATTTATTGATTATGCAATGCAGCGATTATGGTTAATGGCGTTGCACATATAAAGGCTCATTTATGCTCAACGTCAACGTTTACCTGGCAAATACAAATCATGTTCTTCAATAAGGTGAGACAAATATTCTTGAATGAATTGAAAAGTGTGACAGTCACATCACTGACAACATGTTTAAGTTCCATGCTTGGGCATGGTTAGCGAGCCCACTAGATGCATACCATGTCTGAGTCCAACTGAAGTGTACCTGAGCCCACCTCTTCAAGCAAGGCTGGCCATGATTCAGTGGGAGCAATCACACTAGTCAAACTGGGCTTTGGGGGTCAAACATGCTCAGACCCGATATGAATCGTCTAGTGTGAGTACACACTAAGAATGAAGAAACCTGAACCAGCAGTAATGAGCGTATGGTTGGAGCCTTCATTTTCAAAATGGGAAACAAAATAGTTTATTATCTAAAGGTAAGCTTTTTTAAAACGTAATCAGTTAATTCAGATGTTGCTTTTACACGTTGGCTTTGGTTGTTGACTGCAGCATGTTTGTTTTTTTGGGAGTCATGGATGCTAAATGTCTCATTGTTGAATTCTAGACGAACCTATTAGTTAACAACACAAAACAGTACAGAGCCACATCCTGTCTTTTTCCATCTTAAACAATCTACACTGCTAAAGTTCTCCTCTGATAATCATCCATATTTGCCAGTACCGCTGTCACCATGTCAACGTTTGCCTGGCATGGTGATAGCACCATTGATCACGTACTGATATGAGGCATGGAGCCATGTTTATTTTTCAACACAAACATGTTAACGCAGCATAAAACAGGCTGAGGGTAGATTAAGATTAAGAGATTATTAGTCCCACAAGGGGGAATTTCACCTTCGCATTTTACCCATCCGTGCAGTGAAACACCACATACACACTAGTGAACACACACACTAGGGGGCAGTGAGAACACCTGAACAGGGCAGTGGGCAGCCCTATCCACGGCACCCGGGGAGCAGTTGGGGGTTAGGTGCCTTGCTCAAGGGCACTTCAGTCACATCGGCTCAGGGGATCGAACCGGCGACTTTCCAGTCACAAGGCTGGTTCCCTAACCTCCAGCCCATGACTGCCCCCGTAGTAAATGTAGTATGCACAGCAGAGGGCGCCTCAACTTTTAAATCCAGAGACGCCTTTTTCTTAAGCCAGCAAACTGCAAACTCTTAAATCTTTGCTGGCTTTCGATACTATATTACAGCCTCAAACTAAACAACTTTTGGGCATTTTGTGCCAAAATCTGGAAATGTTCTCTAGTGTTTGTATTACCTGATGGGCTACAACTACCTTAAACTTCAAAACCTCGCAGCTTGCATGGTTATGCTGAGGAGATGCAGTAACAGCCTCTACTTAATTTGAGTGCATTCAGCCACAGGAGCATTAGTGAAGTCAGGTACTGATTGGAGTGCTGGATCATAAACACCAATCTAACTCATCGCAAAGTTACTGGATGGAGCTCCATCACTCCACAGAACGCAGTCCCACTGCTCTACAGCCCAATTCTGGGCAGCCTTTATATCCCTCTAACCCACACTTGGCACTGGCCTTAGGCTCATGTGTGACTATGGGTCATGGAACTATGTGTGACTAATGCTTTCCAGTGGAGATCTGTTTGCGAGCCACTGAACACACTGAAGTCTTAAATTCAGTATTTAGAAGGGGTCTCTGGACACCTTTCGCACACAGTGTAATTAAGCAAAATGCAAGAAGAGCATCTGAAGCCAAATATGCCATGGAGAACCTAGGATGTGTTGCTAAAAGAGAAAATGGCATAGCATGAAATACAGGGCCACCCAATGACCAGGATTAAGAAACACTATTTAGCCTTATATAACCAAAATACAATCAAACATAACCTTTACAAAAAATTTGAGAATTGGTATGTTCACTTAAGCTTACCTGAAATTTTTTCAGTTGGAATTCAAATAGCGGTGCAATGTTGACCTCCATCTCATATCCTATATCAACGTAGAACTTTTGTTTAGGAACCAGATTCTCTGCAACTGAAAGTGGAACAAAAAAATATATGTCAGTGTTCACACATGACTGTACCAGAGATAAGAATGAAAACTCGTCCGGCTGGTTGCTGTTTATAGATGAGACATAAGAGCCTAAGATTGTTTTCATTTTACTGCACTATTCAAATGTAATTGTGTATTTACATAATTATTTTTTAGTTACGCAGTAAGTTACACAATGTAT
Organism: Colossoma macropomum; assembly: GCF_904425465.1. Classification (NCBI taxonomy): domain Eukaryota; kingdom Metazoa; phylum Chordata; class Actinopteri; order Characiformes; family Serrasalmidae; genus Colossoma; species Colossoma macropomum. The sequence continues at coordinate 37,617,167 of NW_023494784.1, forward strand.
TTATACTGTGTCAAATTTACATTCAGTACTGACAGGTTTAGGTCTGTGTCCTTTTTCCATTTGATTTTAATGTCAAGAAACAACCAAAAAGTGGTAAAAAATATATTTTATTTCCTACAAAATAAGACTGTACGCACAATGATGACTTTTTCATCAAATACAAATAATATTTAAACAGTTCCACAGACCTGGATGTGGACTGGGAGAAGTTTTAAGGATCCAAACGATTTGGGCTATTTGGGTGACTATTGAGCACTAGTGTTTGTTAGCTGATGGACTACATCTGGAGTGGAAAATTGGGTAAAGTTCACAAACTATTCCTTTAACTACACAACAATGTTGGTGGAATTCCCCTTTAAGAGAAAACGAACTGTGGTTGGAGCTCTTAGCAGACAGACCTCCAGTATTGAGGAAGGTAATGCGGCCTGTTCCAGTCTTTGAATCGTACTCCACTCTCTCCACTTCTCCTCCACCACGGCTGGGCTTCGAGAAGCTCAACTCCAGCCGGTCCCTCATTCGCTCCTCGGGCAGAATAGAAGCAGCATTGGAGAACTTGATGGTCTTCTTGGACACAGTAATATGTACCTGCAGACAAGAAAAATCTAGAATGACCCAGCCAGCTACGAGGTGGCAAGGCTAACTGAAAAAAAAGGGTAAAAAGAGATTTGTTCTCGTCATTGTTCTGTTGATCATGTCCCAGACCACCGCAGTTTCACTGTACCTCAAATTTCACAGAGGGATCTAGAGATAAGGAGTGTGGCTTCACGTCTATCTTGGATCTGTCGCAGGTTACAGAGCACTTCGCCAGCCTGAGGATCTGATCTGCCACTTCAAGAGAGAATTTGCAAATGTTTGTGTCAGCTGATATGGACAATGTAACAGATAATAATTCATTTTTAGTCATTTCTCAAAAAAGGAGAGACTACCATGAATGAGCTACTGGGCTCTGTGAACATTGCTATTCTACTGTATTATGAACAATATGTATATTTAATATAATGTATGCTAAGTGAAGCTTTTGCAAAGCCATCACTGAGAAAAAACAGAAAATGCCACCAACTTCTAAGACTGAGCTTTAGAGGTTTTTGCACAGCACTAAAAAAGAAATCTGACTGTGGAACCAGCATATCGCTGTTGTCAGAATAAACCTTGTATCTCCATTTTTTTTTGTTTTTCAGTTTATGACATAATTGGAAAACGCCTTTTGCCTTTTACATTGTGTGTAAATTTCATGATGGAAAAGAAAATGACCCAAAATGACTTGGAAAAATGTCTGGTTCCATTGACTTACATTAAAAGTAAAGTAAGTTTTTTCCTTCTCCTGTAAAGTTACCATTTTGGAGATATGAGGTTTTGTTGCGATGATTTGAAACTGCATTTCAAACACAACAAAATCTCATAATAAATAGAGTACAAAATAACATAACAGCCATAGACAGTCCTCTGCAGAGAACACACTTGTTTTATTTCTATGCACATGATTTTAATGCACAATTACTGTTTACTTGCAAAATATAACACTGGTAAAATCAAACAAAAAAAAGATAAAAATGTTTTGTATTTTAGGTTTTTTTTCCCCAATATTGCTAAACTCCCAAATAAATACATGTGCATTGAACATTTCAGAAGAAGGTTATATTTAAGCTTATTCTCTAGGATATGTTAACTTGCGTGAAAATCAGCAAAAACAATTTGACCTGAGGTACTCCAACTTTTGCATATCACTATATGTGTATGCAACAAGTTCTTTTTGCTGCTGAATTTACTGAGATGTAGGTAAATCTTTGTAATGGTGGTCAATATGTCAAAAATATAATATCATGCTATTTGAAGACATTTTCACAATGTTTTGTGTATTTCGTGTGACATTGGAAAACACAAAACCAGCAAGACAGCAATGCTATTCTTAAAAAAATGGTATCACAATGATTGTTTTATTGAACATTTTAATGTTCAATGTTGTTGTTCTGCCTTTAATCATACTGTTTTTTTTTATCTTCCCACCTCAAGTTATATCTATCTGTCTATCTAACTATAAATCTATCTCAGGCATTATTCCATTGTTTTATGGGTTTTTATGGAGAATGTGGTAGGAGGAAAGAGGAAATTGACAGATGCAAGCATGCCTGGATATGACTGTACCTTTCTCTTCCTCAAACGTGATGAGTGCTTGTCCACCTTTCAGCAGGACAGAAGGTCTCTGAGTGATGGTAAACACTGCCCTGGTGTTCAGAACCGCATTCTCTCCGTTCTCACTCTCACCTGCTGCCTCTTCATCCACGTGGGTGTACTTCATTTTTTTGTTAGGGATCTGAGCTTTGATCTGAGAAGGATAAGAGTCCTTTGTCAATTATATTTGGATGCTATGGTGTATATATGTTTGTTTTTTTTAGTAGAAGTACAAACAGCCCTATATATATATATATATATATATATATGTGTGTGTGTGTGTGTGTGTGTGTGTGTGTGTGTGTGTGTGTGTGTGTGTGTGTTTTTTGCCTGCAAGTCTAATAGAACAGATGTTATTTAAAAATATTCATGCTTTGTCGCCCCCATGTGCCGTTGTTATGTATTGCATTATATTGCAAAAAAAGCTGCAGATTCAACAGTTATAATACATAGATAAAGATGCCACACTGGGCTATAAAAAAGTAGTAATATATATAATTTGTTTCCAATCAGGTCAACCAAATCAAACATACTCAATATAAGATTCTGTTGTGACCGAGTTTCTTCTGTTACCTTGAATCTCTGCTGCAAAGAGTCTGTCTCAGCCTTCTTGGTCTTGAGCTGTTCTTTATAACTCTGCAGCTTCTTCAGCAGATCCTGTTTAGCATTATGAAGATGGAACATTTCCTCCTACAGCAGAAAAAAGTAAACAATAAACCACTTTTGACTTGGTTAACCTGGTTAATGTTGTATGCATGTTGTATTGCCATCTAGAGTATTAATATAGATATATAATAAAATAAAAATAACAATAATGCTACTGCTAGTACTACTAACAACAACAATACAAATAATAAATAAACATTTTATGACACCTTTTATTTTGTTTCCAAAATCTTTATGAAAATGGAGTGAACAGAAAATTCTACTAATGAGAAAATAAGAAGCATAAAATCATAAAATCAAAACCATCCAAAGCCAGAAACAAGTGGATACATAGAAAAACAAGAAGAAACTAGAAGAAGATTTACAAGTTTTTATCCTGTTAATTAAATTGTTAATACCAATTTTTAATGCATGAACAATAAGCTTCAAACATTTGGAATCACTTGTCATATTACTAAATGTTATTCAATAATAACTTACACAGTTTAGACTACAATGCCATAAGCTAAACACTACATTTTGATTTTATTTATTGACAGTTTTAAGTATTTTGAGAACATCAAGAAGTTAGGACATTACAAAAAAATAGTAAATTCAAATCGTCTATTCATAGTCATATCTACAGAAATTAAGTATTCCTAATAAAAATGATTATGTATAGCTATTTGATTAGTGACATTTGGTCACTGCTTTTCGAACATGATGCACTCTGGATATTAATTTTAATTTTACACATTCATTCTTGATGTTATATAGCCTTTTCAATTATTATTATTATTATTATAATAATGGTGATATAACTATTATCATATAAGTATTCATGTAAGTATTTTAAAAAATTATAGAATGAACCTATTATTATCTATTACGTTACAATATTTTTATACATCTGCAACAAAACTGGCTTTATATTACTGAAAACAGTGAATCCAAACTTTTGATCAGTAGTGTTAGCGAGTCAGATTACAGCATACCTGTATGGCTTCCAACGTTTTGTTAAAGTCAGCTGTAAGTTGTTCTTCGATTTGCAGCAAATCCGTTGTTTCTTGCTGGGCCTTTTTCTTTTTATCTTCTGTGTCGAACTTCTCCAGCAGCAACCTGGACTTTTCATTCTCTGCAGCCTCCACCTTTTTCTATTAGGACCAAAAATGTATAAAAGAAACTGACCATCAAATCCATGACCAATCACTGTATAGGTTACAGCAGTGAAGATCTGCCTTCCTGCAGAGTCCAGTTCCAACCATGATCTGCCACACCTGCTCCAGCTAAGTGAGCTTTTCGGAAGTTCTTGATTGGCTGGATCAGATGCATTAGTGTTAGGCGATGGGAGGAAAGCATGTCAGATGCAGGTTGGAACTAAACTCTGCAGGAAAGCAGGTCTCCAGGAGGAGGGCTGGTGCCACATACAGCACACAGACCTGGTACAGCATATATACAATTGGGTTACAGCATATAGACCTAACCCAACTGATCAGATTATAGGTTATGACGGCGTTTACATCTGGTCGTTTCATGTGATTAGTATCTGGATTGTGTCCTGATAAGATCTCAGCCACATGAAATTCGATTGGTGTGTGGGACGGATTATGCAAATCCGTTCATTTTGCGGCAAACAGTTACCAACTGTTTCTCCATTCAGCATCTTTGTCGGCAGTTTGTTTTTACATGGTATCTGTCCATTAAACATTTAGCTTCATCCAGTGTTTAATCTTCCTCGCAGACGCATGAGGATGAGTTTCAGTTGTAATGGGAGGAGTTCTGGTTGTACTGGGAGGGGATATGGTTGTACTGGGAGGAGTTGTGGTTGTACTAGTCAGGGTTTTTATTGTCAAACGCGTCTTGGAGAGACGGATCTATTTACGCTGCCGTAACAGGAGTCTCCTGAAGTGGTTTGAGCGATCAGCTTGATTGTATCTGTTAAATGCATCTTGGGTGCGTTTACACTTGCAATTTTATGTGACTTATCCAGATATAATCCTTATACTCAAGATGCATGAAGTGACCAGGTGTAAACGGGGTCTATGATTCGTCCAAATGTACAGCGATGAAGCTTACCTTCCATTTCTCCAGTTCTTCCAAAGCATCGGCCATCTGCTGCGCAGACGTGCTGAGAGACTGACAAGTACACAAATCGAGAGAGACTGTAACAACAAGCCTGTAACAAACATCACTGGGGCATCCAAGAGTGCACAGATCTCAATGTAAATGGAGGGAATCCATATGCATGTTTAATAAAATGACAAAAATGACAAAATTGCCACCACCATTTCCTATTCTCTTTAGATGAATGGAGCTACAAAGTATTGTTTAAGCATATTAAAGGATAAACTAGAACAGTGGTTCTAGAACTGGTCCTCAGGGACTCACACACAGTCCATAATGTGTATCTTAAGATTCCCACCATACATACTGAATTAGGAAAACAAGCTTTTAGTTATGCTGCACCATCTGATTGTAATTTGTTACAGGTAGAGTTAAAGCAGTGGAAGTGGGTAAAACTGTTTGTCTATGTTTTAAACGTTTTGTGGGGGTTGTTGATTATTGAATTTTCTGTTTCACGCTGGTAACATGTTATTTCTTTTGTGGGAACAATTTATGTGCTGCTGCCTCTCTTGGTCAGGACACTCCAGTAAAAGAGATTTTAGATCTCAGTGGGATTTTTCCTCGTTAATTAAAGGTAAGTAAATAAATAAATAAAAATATTTATGTTGTATCCCTATTGGCAAGTGGGATTGAGCAAAAATATGGGGTGCCTGAGGACCTGTTTGAGAATGACTGTTCTTGAGAACAAAGAATGTCCAAAATCTGTCTAGAAACTGTCTGTTGGAGACATGTTAATACGTTTTAAAAAGTCAGTCAGTCAGTCAACTATTAATAACGTCCATAGTCGTCCAAAAATTGCATTTAAAATTCAGCTTGTAAGAGACCTGTTTCCAGTCTGTCTATTCTAGCAGCCTACTATTTTTTCAAGATGCCACATCATGTACTACTAATAACAATAATGACAAGAACAATACTACAGGTATTACTACTAATAACAATAGTTATATATAACAGAAGCAGGAGAAGAAATTACAGTCAGAATTGTTCACAGTGGTGGTGATAGGAACCAGACGTCCACCTCTAAAAGCTCCCTCACAGAAAGTTTTTACACAAGATAGTTATGAATACATTACCTGAAGCCTGGAGCATCTTTTTTTTAATAGTTTTGAGATAAGCTTTCATCCTTTTTTAATGAATTCATGGCAGAGAAGTACATGCACGGTGAAAACTAATTTGCTGTCCGCTGGCTTCACTTGCTTCAAATGTGTGTATCGGTTCCACATTAATAACGTATGTGACATAAACACAATTGTTTTCTTTAAGTTTCCTCAATTTGGGCAAGAACTGAGCTGATGTAATACATTTTATTCATGTGGAACCAATGTACACATTTGAATCAAGTGAAGCCATCACTATTTTTTTAGCATAGGGTGTTGGGAGGCAAAATAGTCCCTAAAGCAGACTTATTTTTTCAGATTTACTGCTATATTACCATCAACATTATATATAAAAACTCAGAAGACATGTTTATGTTCACTGGTGGTTTTGGATAGTAAATAAAATGGCTATATTTGTGTTGTAGTCATTGTGACCCCTGGTTCCTATCACCACCACTGTAAATACATATGAGTCTGTAAGTTTCTCTAGAATGCACCATATCAAACCATCTCAAAGCTATGGAGAATTTTTGTAAAACTGATGGAATCCCCATTATAAGCTATTCATGCAGACAAATTGTACTACCTTGTCAAAATGTCCTACTGCAGCGCATATTTTTAAGTAGATCCCTACATAAATCACCTCATCAGAAATTGGTACCAGCATTAATACTATAATTAGGATATATTAATTGCCTACATCACTTTATCAGAGAGAAAGCAGCATTAGTAAGCTAGCTAGGTGTGTATAATACATTTGAAGTAAAGCAGAATTAACAAAAAACACACAAGAAAACGTCTATAAACTAGCTAAGTTACTACACTAAAATAAGGATATGCGCATGCGCAGTAGGACAGATTGATGGGCGACTACCTTTAGAATAATTTCGAGATTAATAAAACGCAGACATTTTTCATTTTAACGTCTTTTCAACGCTTCTCACCAAAAATACTATAACTTTAGGGTGACACTGCCGTCTTTTCAACGTCTTTATTTGGAGGTCTTTCGTTTTCAGACATCATAAAGCGTAACGAAACTGCGGTTAGGTTAGCTAAACTAGGTTAACTTAACCTTACGTACTTGAATTCAACGTTGATTTAACGGCCGAATGTTCAAGCAGCGCTAACATGTTAAACCACACCAACCTCCTACTTTTCTATCAACTAACACTTCCAAACTGTATATTACAACATTTCAGGCGAAGTCCTGACACAGGAAAAAGGGAGAAAAGGAGCCTAATCACCTCGCCGTTGACTTGGTGCTCCTCTGTAGCCGACATTGTTGAATCGAAACGCAGCTGAAGGCTAACCGCTAACTTTACTTCACTCGCTCACAAAACAAACAGAAAATGACTGATTAAAATGCTTAAATCGCGAAGTATTTCGCTTATCTTCCTGTTGACACAGTCCTCTGGTTGTGTCGACGACTCTGTGTGCTTCCTGTAAATCACGCGGCTCTCGGTTTAGTCTCCTGAAGCAAAAGTGAAAGTTAGTCAGCCTCGGTGTGAAAAACAGGTGACTTCCGAACTGCTATGAAGCCGCCAAGAGCTCGTTTTGCTTTACTCGACTCATAAAGACGTATTCAGATGTCTATGGACTGAGTTCAGAACTAGAAATCGGGATGGCCGAGAAAACGCTGGTGGTCGAGGGTCTTCCAGATGATTTCCACTCAGTGAGGGCGAAGTTAGAGTTATATTTCAGAAACAAGAGGAGATCTGGAGCGGAGGTTTTACAGATTCAGGAGCATCCAGAAGACAAACGGAAAGCTCTGCTCGTTTACCTCACTGAAGAAGGTGAGATATCTGCTAGTGTTAACCAGCTCACAAATTCGTCACACTGTAAAATATAACGCATTTTTAATGAACAGGAACAACAACAAGAAGTAGCTACGTAAGTTAAGCTGTTTGCTTCAAAGGGGAATCCCACCGATTTTTCAAATTTCCTGCATTAGTCAGTGGTTGAGGTGTAAACAAAGTCTTTTAGAGTGTTTTCATGTGAAAAGCAACTTAACTGACAGGTTTCGTTACAGTGGTGATGACAGGACCCAGGGGTCACCAGGGGTCACAACGACTTTTATATAATGTTGATGATGACCCAGATAGCAAGTATAAATAGGTCCGCTAGTTTAGTATAGTCGGCACAACACTGACTGTATGCCACTGCTGGACAACCTCGGACAACCCAGATTACTGTCCTGCAAACAAGCTCAAGCTAGTTTTTATCTACTCAAACAGATTTTAAAGGCACTTTTATTTTGTAAAATTAATTTAGACAAACATTACAAACAACTGAGAGACAAAACTAGGCCTGATGTGAAATGATTTTATGGAACATGTTGTTGCTGACACTGCGCTAGATTAAAATTATTTACTAAACTAATTTACAAAGTATACCTAAAGAAAGTAAGGAAGGGAAAATAAGTAAACTGGACTGTAAATGGAAAATGAGTGTTGATAAGTGGAATTTTGTCTATTATTCTGCTTACCCTCCGGTGGGCCGCCCAGAAAACGCTGAGCAAAATGCAAGTGGGCCGCCAACTTTGCCATCAGTGGGCCGACAGGGATCCACTATCCTCTTGCTATCGGGATAAAACAGTGGTAAATCTGAAAAGATTAAAAAAAAACTTTGGAGACTATTTTGCTTTGCATGTACACCTCATGCCATAAACTGATTTTAAAAAAGTAAGTTTCTCTAAAACAGAGCATTTCATGTCAAACCACTTTGCATGTCTTTATTTCCATCATAACTTAATCGGTGGAGTTCCCCTTCAAATTTTCGAGTTCTCTGAATTTATAATTGTAAGTAAAAAAGAATAATAATTGGTGTTTTACATTCTGTCAACTTATTTGAAGGTCAGTGAACTAAAAATGTCAAGGCTACTTACATTTAAGTCAAAACATCAAAACATCACCTCATTTTTTACAGGCAGTCACTACAAAATGTTTTTGTTTCTTGTTAATTAATAATAAAATATTGATTCTGTTCATCTGTTCATTATTTCTGTGAAATATATCTTTTTCCAATTCCCAGAATTAAAGAAAGTACTTGAGAAAAGAATCCACCAGATTGATTTCAAAGCTCAAGGAGTCGTGAAAGTGACATTAAAACATCTGGAGGACCAGAGCCCTGTGGTGCAAAAAGTCAAACCTCCTGTACAGCCTAAACCTAAGCTGGAAAAGCTCGAGCTCAACCAGTCAGCACAGGCCCCTCCCGCCGAGGTAACTTATCTTTATCTCTCTGTTTCAAAATCATGCCAGGTACCGGACGCTGGCCCTAAAGAGACCTTACATAATACTTAAAGAGACATTTCAGGTGACCAGTCTTTCTACTTTAGTAAGAAAATGGGAGGAGGAGAAGAGAATGAGGAAATGTTTCAAGCAGTGCTGATCTGACAACATTGATAAGGAATGTGTTACATGATACAATGATGGCGAGTGGGGGAGTGTGTGTATATATATATATGTGTATATATGTGTGTATATATATATATATATATATATATATATGTGTGTGTGTGTGTGTGTGTATATGTGTATTATATATGTATGTATATATATATATATATATATATATTTGTTTGCTTATTAGAATTTGATTGTAATTAATGTTTGTGTTTTTGATGTTCACCAAACTTTAAAGCCTTTGAAACTTACATACATACACCGATAAGGCATAACATTATGACCACCTCCTTGTTTCTACGCTCATTGTCCATTTTATCAGCTCCACTTACTATATAGGTGCCCTTTTACTCTGTTCTTCAGTGGTCAGAACCCCCATGGACCCTCACAGAGCAGGTACTGTTTGGGTGGTGGATCATTCTCAGCACTGCAGTAACACTGACGTGGTGGTGGTGTGGTAGTGTGTGTTGCGCTGGTCTGAGTGGATCAGACACAGCAGTGCTGCTGGAGTTTTTAAACACCTCAGAGTCGCTGCTGGACTGAGAATTTGGTCCACCAACCAAAAATATCCAGTCAACAGCGTCCTGTGGGCAGCGTCCTATGTCCACTGATGAAGGACTAGAGGATGATTAGCTCATACTGTACAGCAAGAGATGAGCTATGATCTTTGACTTTACATCTACAAGGTGGACCAACAACGTATGTGCGTCTAATAGAGTGGACAGTGAGTGGACACACCACCACCACGTCAGTGTTACTGCAGTGCTGAGAATGATCCACCACCCAAATAGTACCTGCTCTGTGAGGGTGCATTTGGGTCCTGACCACTGAAGAACAGGGTAAAAGGGGGCTAACAAAGTATTTAGAGAAACAGATGGACTACAGTCTGTAACTGTAGAACTACAAAGTGCACCTATATAGTAAGTGGAGCTGATAAAATGGACAATGAGTGTGGAAAGAATGTTATGCCTGATCGGTGCATATATATAGTCTATATATGTCTAATACATTTGTTATATCTTATTGTCTTTTACATGGATTTGATGAAAAAAGTCGGTCTCCGAAATTCCCAAAGGTATAAAATTTTTTGAATACTTTAATTCATTAATGATTGATATGCAGCACATAGGCCATGAAATGTGCTCCCATCATAAAATACACTAAAGTTGAAAATGAGTCATATCAATTTCTGTGTTTCAGGAAATGATGGGGACTCCAGAACACAGGACTTGCTCGTCAGCACCACCGAGTCAGTTGATAAAGATACCCTCACAATGTACTTTGAGCAGTTCACCGAGCACGTAGAAATCACAAAACATGGGAAAGACAGTTGGGTCCTAAAAGTAGCCAACCAGTCAGGTAAATATTGCCATAACATTTTGCCAGTGTTTAGGAAATCAAGGCATGTGTTTTTTAATTTTTCCTTTGCATCCCAGTGGATATCCCGTTCTAATTAGAAGTGAGGAACCCTCAGGACCTTCTAGGCCTTCAGAGAAACCCTCATGGTTTCTGTGAAATAAAAAAAGACATGTCTATAGATTGTTTTGTACAATATAATCCTCAACCCCATCTTTGTTAGGTTTTAGTTTGATAAAAATAAAAAAATTACATTCTAGAAAATATGGAAAATTAGCGAATCAGGTTTTTGTTCTCTGTGGTAACTAAGTAGATAGAGAGAGAGAGAGCTCTCCCATTAGTTAGGACTTCAGGAACTGAACAGAAGGTCTTACACGTTTGATGATCATCTTTGATTTGCAGTGAAGTAAATGTCACACTAAGCCTTCAGAAAGTTCTAGATAAGTCACAGACTGTAAAAACAAGCTAGGTTTCAGGTAGTTGTTAGTAATAAAAAACAGCGACAGCAGCTCTGCCAGGACTCTTTACTCAGAGTAAAACTGATACATACAAGCTCTAATATACGTTAATGTCTGTTACAAGCTTGAAACACCTGTTTTAATTCTAGAACAGCCAAAAAATGTTTAAAAAATAAACTGCTGTTAATTTAGTGCTAGCATACAAATAGAATCCCCTAGGTTTTCTAGCAGAAAGTAGCATTATTGTAGAGGTGGGTTTTCTTTGTTTTTTGACCAAGTTTTGACGTTTTTGGTCTGTGCTAAAGGCCTAGCTCTAATAGTCTCAGTTCGCCATTGTTAATTGGGTGGAAGAGCTTATGGGTTTAAAAGATATTATCTCTATTGCATCAATAATTACAAATTGTTCATATACCTAAAAAAACACCAACTAATTTTATTTTTTTTTTTTAGATGTACAGAAGATTCTGGGCCAGAAGGAACATGACTTTGGCATTTCGGTGGAGGTGTGTAAAAAAGGAAATGTGTCAGAGATGTGGGACCCCCGTCGCTTCATCTTAACTGGGTTTAAAGACAACTGCACATGCAAATTAATTTCAGTGTTCATTGGCAGCTGCAGTCAAAAAGCAGAACATACCTGGGAGCTTTTAGGTGATGACAGGATTGTGGTCACCTTCAAAGAAGATATTGGTGAGTTCACAATTAATTGATGGTGTTCCTAAAGTACAGTATAAATATAACATACAACACATATAATTTTGTGATATCTAATTATATATACATATAATTTTTCAAAATTTCTGTGCCACATAAGACAAACTTGCCAGCTTGGATTCTTTACAGTGGTGGTGATTATTTACTATCCATGACCAGTGAACCTACAGTAGTCCTCTGACTTTTTATGTGTTATGTTGATAATGGTAAAACAGTGGTAAATCTGGAAATTATGTTTTTTGGGGAACATCCTGCACATACCTCTCCACCGTGCATGTATTTTCAAAAACACATTTTAGACTAAAACTTCTTCGCAAAACTATTATAAAACAATGTTTTAGGCATTCAAAAACCATTTCATGTAATAACGTTCTATGAGGGAGCTTTTAGAGGTGGACGTCTGGTTCCTATCACCCCCACTGTGAACACTTCTGAGTCTTTAAGTTTCTCTAGAATGAAGCATTTCACACCAAACCACTGTGAGCAACTGTTTACATTTTTGTCAGGGTTGTACTTTTTAAATAAAATATATATTAATGGTACATTTTTTTTTTTCAGATGGAAATGTATTCATAAAGAAGTGCACCACCAAAAAGCTGAAGGACATGGAGATTGGAGCTTCTCATTTGGAGCTTACAGATTCAGTTCTGGTGGAAGGGGACATGAGCAAAATTAAAGAAGAAATTCTCACTCTGTACTTCAGCAACAAGAAGAGAAGTGGTGGAGGAGACGTCAAATCCTTAATTTGGGTCAACAAACTCAAAAGTGTGGTCATCTGCTTTGAAGAGTTTCATGGTATATTTTTTTTTCCACATCTCATAACCACAATTTTAGTATGTCACTACTGACTGTGCAATCACTGACTCAAATGAATGAGTAACTCTTTTGCATTGGGTGGCTATAGACAATTTATAGTATTTCCCAATGACATTAAATAAGACATGACATTAAATATATTGATAGAATAAAACCTTTTACTGAATCTCTCTTGCTCTTCAACAGTTGCGCAACAAGTAGTGGAGCAGAAGCATCGTATTTGTGAAACGGATCTCAGCGTTTTTCTTTTTTACCCAAGTCTGCAGACGGCTCTAACTGGGAAGATGCCTACTTTGTCCAACATTCCCACAAACATCATCATTCCTGTTGATGAGGAAGTGCTTGGTTTCATTGAAAGAAATGGACAGTGCAAAAATGACTTTCAGAGTCAACTCAAGAAGGTTCATGCTATTGTCCTTTTTGACAACACCACATCCTCCCAAGAGATAAAACTGGAGATGGCTGTGGACAAAGAGTCTTTAGCCGCACTGCGAGTTGGGCGAACCTGGGAGTCTAAGGCCAGAAGAGAAGCGGATGCCTTTCTGAGCAAGTACAGCACATCTGAATTGGCAGTTGAGGTTGAGGTGTGGAAGAGGGTAGAGAAGCATTGTCACCAGCTTATCAGTTTGGATGTTGATCTCTCCTTCAAGGAAGACAAAAGCAAAATTGTAGTAGTTGGCCTAAAAGAGGCAGTCAGTACCCTTTTAGACAAGATACGAAGCCTTCTTCAAGATGCATCTGCAGAATTAGAAGTCGAGAGAAACACTGTTGAGAAAGTGATTCCCTTGGGATCGAAAGAGATGTTTGAGCTGGTAGCAAATCAAGTACATTCCAAACTAAGTAGTGAAACTAGTTTTATCAAAGATGAAGGATCCCTGACCTTCAGTCTTAGAGGTTTGAAGGATGATGTAAGTGTAGCTGAGAGGGTCATCACACAGGTAAAGGACAGTGTTGTCCTTCACAAGTTGAGCCTCTCGTTGCATCTGCTTCACTTTCTGAAGTCTTTAGATCTAAAGAAATTTGAGCAAGACCATTTCGTCCCAAGCCATATCCCAGCTTTCTTTCTGAAGAATGGAGATCCTCTTGGGATCCTTGTAGAGAAAGCAAACATTAAGAAAGCTGAGGACAAATTAACAAAGATCCTGAAAGAGGAGGTCATCAAAATTACAAGTGATCTAACTTCAGTGATCAACAGCGAAAACTGGGTGAACTTTTTGAAGACACTTAAAGCCGAAGTGGAATTAGGCCATAATGCTCATAACGTTAACATTATACCTTCAGAGGGAGAGATTGTAATCTGTGGATTTGCTCAAGTGGTGGCAGACCTCTCACAAAAGGTGAGAGACTATCTGGAGAACAAGACACCAGCAACTGAAGACATCCATCTCAGGTCTTTGCGAGAGGTTGAGTTTGTTGAGTCTTGCATGAACTTGTCAGAAGTTCCAGAAATCCGTAACCTTGGCGTAACCATACTTGCTTGCAGGACAAAGAGTTCTCCTAGTCTGAAGGTTACAGCAGCAAAGGAGAAAATCAAAGATGCAAGACGTGTGGTGCAAAAGCATGTGTCGTCCATTATCACCGAGACGTTGGCTTATTCTAAAGCAGGAGAGTCCAAGGTCATGCATAAGCATGAAGCCAATGTGAAGGCCAAAGCCAAGGAATTGAACTGCATGGCTTACCTGTCAGAGAAAGCAGGCAGTACTGGTCCTTCAAAGTGTTACACCCACAAAATAAGCAATTTCCTCACTTTAACACTTGCAGAGGGGGACTTGCTGACCTATACAGCTGATGGTTTTGTTTGTCCTATGAATAGCAACCTGGCTTTTGATCATCTGATTGCCCAGCGGTTCCTTCAAGTCGGAGGGTCTCAGATTCAATCAGTGTGCAGCAGACTCCAGAAAGAAAAACAAACCTTACTTGCTGGGGATGTGATCCTCAGTGACACTGGTCATCTTCATGCCAAGGCTCTCATTTATGCTGTCTTGCCCCAGAGTAACCAGACTCTGAGCTTTGGTTACCTGGAATCGGCCATTCTTGGTAGCCTCCAGGAGGCTGAAAGTAGAAACTGTGCTTCTGTCGCGATGCCAGCAATGGGCTGTGGAACTTTTGGGTTTTCTGTCAAAGAAAGTTGCACAGCAATCAGAGAAGCAATACTTAAGTTCAGCAATGATCATCAAAGGTCTGCAAGCAGTATAAAGAATATATTTTTGGTGGATTCTAATCCAGCCATAGTGGAAGAGTTCAACACCATCATTGCTCAACTGGTATGTTTTTGTTCTGTTTATTTTTCTATCCAACTATTCAAGTATTATTACTATTAGAGATGTAACAATACAATATGTTGTACTGTGTCAATACACCATATTGCAGCTAATCGTATCATAGCGTATTTTATACAACAGTTAGTTCCGGCCACACAAGCTGATTGGTTGAGAGGCGTTCTAACCGTGCTGTTATTTCGCCATAACAGCACTGTTTTTTCCACAAACACTGTATCACTCTGCTGGGACATTGAGCTAAGCAAAGACTTTGACAGCTGTAGGAGATGCTCAAGCCATTTGAATGTTTTTACTACTTTGCGCACAAACAGAAAATGGATACTTTTAAGATCACATTTGACCTACAGCCAATTTGGTCAGACTCTGAAGATGAGACTACACTAAATTCCCAAACTGTCATCACCACTGAGCAAGTTTTTTGTTTGGCAGCTGTGACAGAAGAACAGCTAAACAACCTGGAATCAGCCAGAAATGAACCGAATACCATTCACCAAACAAAATGGGCTGTAAGATGCTTTACAGACTGACTGGAACAAAACAACATTAATACTGATCTATCAAGAATTGACAAAACTGAGCTAAACTTGATATTGCGGCAGTTTTATGGCTCAGTCCGTAGTTCAAAAGGTGAGGCAGCAGACTGTGCAGTGAGTGAGCGGAGTCCGTTACTCTGACGTAGCAACAAGCTGTTTGTTAAGGAACTTTAATTTGGTGGAAGGAACTGCTAACATAAAACATATTAAATGCCATGTTCGCAGCCCAATTTATTTATTTCTTACTTTATTTATTTAACTGTTGTATAAAAGAAACAGAACACTCGAGGTCATGTTTTATCGCGAATAACATCATGATGTTATTTCGCAATAACACACTCCCTCTTATGTTCTATTGCTTAAGTGACTAGCATGCTATCTTGTGGCTAGTGTGTTAGCTTGAGGCTGACATTAGCTTGTGGCCAGAGGATTAGATTGTAAAGCACAGCTCTTTATCAAAATGTATTGTTTTGTATAGTATTGAATAATATGAAAATTAATAATATTGAAATACTGAATAATTCAGAATCGTTACATTCTTAGTTGGTATAGACAAAAATTTTACTTATATATATATATATATATATATATATATATATATATATATATATATATATATATATATATAATTTTTTTTCTTCACTTACCAGGGTTTTCCGATTGTAAGGACATTTGCCCATTCATCAAACACCACCCCTAAAAACCCTTTTAAACCTGTGAAACGTACACAAGGATCAGACACAGAAGGTACTCTCCTGTTATTATGATACTTAATGTAACTTATTAACTCACTAACCACAGCCTACAGTACTTAAACTTAAATGTATTGCTTATGTTTGTTTTCACACGTATGAAATGCAAACAGTGACTGTTCATGGAGTGCAAGTGTATCTCAAAAAAGGAGACATCACCAAAGAGACAGTGGATGTCATCGTTAATTCCAACAACAGTGCATTAGATCTTAACACTGGTATGCAATTATTGTGCCAATTGCACTATTTCAACCATGGTAACATTTTTGTGTTATACATAACTGTAACTGCAGTTATTTAGTTATTGTGATCATTATTTACTAGTAAAGGTGTGTCCTTTGCAGTGTTGTAATGGCTTTCACCTATTTTTTACATTTGTTTAGGTGTTTCTGGTGCAATTCTGACAGCGGCTGGGCAATCAGTTGTGGATGAGTGCAAAAAGCATGGTAATCAATACAGACATGTACAACCAATTTAAAGTGGCTGTATGTAAAAGTCCATCTTTCATTTATTTAATTTGCGGTCAAAACAGCCATTATGTACAAGTTCCTCATTTTTTAGCTTCAGGGACACAAATATATTTAATAAAAAAAAACACAGAAGCCTCAACAGCTAAATATAATTTTTCTCAGTATTTAGTAAGTTTAGTCTTAGAAGTTGGTTTAGCATTTTCTGCTTCTCACCATCCAAATAATCCCAAACAGTGATGTTGGGGTCTGGACTGAGGTGGTCAGTCCATTGTTCTGAGAGCACCAGAAGCTTCCTTGTTTGATGTGTCTGTTTCCTTTTCTCAGTAAGAGCTTTTTGAACAGCTACACATCCTTTCAGACCCATAGTGCTGAGTCGTCTTCTCACAGTGGAAGGATGGACAGAAACACCTGTGAATGTTTTCAGATTTGAAGCAGCTTGATTTTCTCCTCTTTCTCAAAGATGAAAGCTTTAAGTGCTGTTTATCTGATGGGGACAGTTTTGTTGATCTACCAGGTTTTGCAGGTGGTTGTTTGGAGTCCCATTTTCTCTGTAGCATTTAATAATTTTTTTAACTCCATTTTCCATTTTTTAACTCTGTTTTCCATTTTCCTTTGATCTTCTTCCGTATGCAAGTGGATTATCTTCTGTTTTATCTATTCAGGAATATCTCACAAAAAATGATGAACTTGTATCTAATGGCTGGAAATTACATAAATGAATTCTCAGTGGTCCCAGACTTTTGCACTTTACTGTATATAAATATTTTGTTTTTCAAAAATAACTTTTACCATGTAGATTTAAGTTTTATAAGCTGTAAACTGAAATGTATTTTGAGACATTTTCTTCAGTATTAAGTCATTAAAAGTGATTGTGGTACAACCAAAAATAATGAAATTGGATGTAATGACCTATAATTATACATTTACACACGTTATCTTTTTTGATCACCAACACTCAAATATGAGGCATAATAATTATTTTACGCTACACAGATTCTTAATCATTTTAGAATTACTTACAAGTTCCGTTTTACTAGCATCATGTTGGAATCAGCATTTATTTCAAACTTTTAAAGGATAATTCTAAACGTTCTGAAGAAGGGTATTGTGTATTTCATATGCCCTCACAGCTCTGTTGTTCTTGTATAACACTTAACAGGTCCTCAGAAACCAGACGGGGTGGTATTGACAAGTGGTGGGAACCTTTCATGTAAGCACATCGCTCAGATGGTTGGGCCTAACAATGCTGCTGACATCACAGCCTCCATTGAGAAGGTCCTGAATCTGTGTGAAAGTCAGATGGCTGCCACAGTGGCCATCCCTGCTATCGGGACAGGTAACAGTACTGTGCAGTGCTATCTATTGCTAGCTTACAAACCACAGTTTGAAAGCACAGATGTTTTGCAAGAAACTATGTTATTTTTTAAATATATCCACAGGGAGGGGTGGTATTGGAGCAAATGAGTCTATCAAAGCCATTGTTACTGGACTTGAAAACCATTTGAGTCAGTTGATGTCATCCTGCCTTAAGGAGATAACTGTGGTTGCGTTTGAACAGAAGATTTTCGACTCCTACTGCAGTTACTTCAAGGAGAGGAACAAGAAGGTTAATGTTTGTCTAACACCATCATAAACTTTACAGTAATGCACAGTGATGTCATTTTTATGGTTCCTTTATGTACTAATCATTGGTTTTTGCTGTTTTATTTTTCTAGAGTCCTCCTAAAGTTGCAACACAAACCAAGATGCCTGCAAACCAAGCACAAACCAAGATGCCTGCAAATCAAGGTTTCTAGATTAAAATATGAGATACTCTAAATAATAAAAATACTACAAAAAAAATAAAAAAAACTAAACTCTTCAATCTGTTTACAGTCCTTTCTAACCAATCAATTTTCCTTCCTCTGATAAGTAGGTATTCGTTAATTTATATCCTCCCTCTTTAGTCAAAATTGCAGGTGTGAGGATTGAGGTGAAGAAAGGTAACATCATCAACGAAACTGTCCAAGGCATTGTGAACACCACAAATAACCAAATGAACCTGACCTCAGGTAATTTTTTTATATGCTCCTTATTGTTGCATCAGAACAAATTCCAGACCACTTATGTCCACCTTTGTAGGTTTTCAGTCAGGAAGTACAGATGGAACCTCTGGGCTACTAGCTTAATAGGCCTTGCGGGCACCACAGCATTTCACAAATATGAATTTGGACAATTTGGGCAAGCTGATTTAAATGAACAGTGATAACACTTTATAATCTCTTTTACAGAGAAACCGAACGTTACAGAACCAATAGCAAAACTACCACTCAACCTAGTGCTCAAAGGTCACTACATTGTCCAAATTTGACCAAAGTTAATTTTATACAGTTTCTCAGTAGGTTGAATGAGATTTTTATCAGCGCTCTCTAAAACCTCTCCAGTCTATCAACAGTAGCAATAAAGATTGTATTTGTGGGTGGAGACTTAGGTGAATGAACTTCTTCATGCTCTCAAGGTTGTTATTCTTTACAATAGCTAGATTTCCATCCATTGGGTTTTTATGAAAAATGTTTCATTGTTTCAAAATATGTGTTGATTTAAGCTACAGATATAGAAATTATCTGTAATATTTTATGAATAACAACAAAACTTTTTCCCTTCAGTTGTTTGTCAGTACCTGAAATGTTGTGGAACCCTACATTGGAGACATTAATTTTTGGGAAAAATAAGGCATTTATGCATAAATTTAGTGTCATGCGACATATTTTACTTACAGGCCTCCTACAACAAACATATTAAAGCTCAAAAAGTACCAATAAATACAAAGAGAGAGTAAAGCATCTTGTAGACCTGGCTTGCAACTCACTTCCTCAAATTTAGCAGACTGAAGATTCTCCAGAAGGGGGTGATATTAGCACTCAAGTATTTTCAAGGCTTCACAAAAATGGTGCTTTACATCAGTGACAGTGTTGTCCTTGTTTGTTGTATATATGCTGAGTTCGCTGACTGTAACAGCTGATACGTGTCAAGGTATTTCAAGCGGTATAAAATTGTGCCACAGTCATGTTTTAAAATATGTTATGTACATTAAAATGTCCTTTTCTTTTCATAAAAATGAAAAAATATATTTTTCAGGTGTTTCAGGGGCCGTATTCAAAGCAGCAGGACCCTCTGTTCAACAGGAGTGCCAAAACCATGGTAAGTGCTGTTTGCGTGTAGCTATAGTTTCATGTGGTTTATAGTGCAGTATATGAGTCAATATGAGGTGTTACCCACAGTAAGTGTATCACTTTGGTTTCTGATGTCTCTGAAGGTCCACTTCAGAGTGACACGGCTGCAGTGACCAGTGCTGGAAACATGCAGTGTGATTACATCATCCACATAATGGGTCCCCACTCCGCCGCTGATGCAAGTTTACGGGTGAAGAAAGCCCTGGAGCGCTGCGAGGAAAAGCAGATTAGCACTGTTTCCTTCCCTGCTGTTGGGACTGGTATGAACCGATTGCAATTTTCTTTTTTTATATATATTTTTTTGCGAACTAGTTGATGAATAGGGAGGCAAAATTTCAGAATTTCTGTCCTGTTGTTACAGATATCAATAACTAATCATTGCACCTTATTGCATTTTAACAGTTCACACTATAATCTGTGTGAGAAACCTGGCTCTAAAAGTTATAATAATAGTTGCCACATTCTTTTAGCTATACAGTATAAGTTTTTTAGTGCAGCTATAATTCCAAAATTGAATAGATAATAATAATGCAGTGTTCTTATGTACTGGTGAATAATATATCTGTCACCCCAAAATACAACTCTGTCAGCATAGTCACAGTACCTGGATATTTTTCTTCTATTAAAGGTGGAGGTGGCCTTAAGGGTGCAGAGTCCATTACTGCCATGCTGCAAGGCTTTGATGACCATTTATCTAAACGTACCTCCACTGCTATCAAACTCCTTTACGTTGTTGTCGACCGAGATGAAGTCCTACAAGAGTTTCTGCAAGGACTGAAACAATGGACTACAAAACCCCAGGTAGAAAGACTTAAATTAAATCATTGTCTATATATGCTGTGTTTAGATTTAAGGGTTGCTCAGTGGCACAATTGTGATTTCTTTCCAACATGTAACAGATGTGATTTTTCAGGTCTATATGAATACTGATCATTTCTGATCCAATTTTGAGACATATGTGGTCCAAATAGTGCTGAGTGTTATCTTGTTTACCAGTAGACCCGTGCTGTCACACCATGATATTGGTTTTTAGCGACATTGATAAGACGATAGAATCTTGTTGAGCCAAATTACATTCAGAAGAAACAGTCCAAAAACGCCATGAAGATTTATGTAAAGATTTCGTCAGACAAAACACAGCTTTTGTAGTGCTGAAGGAAATCATTCATTATTTGCTTCCAAAACGATTATTTAAAACAATTCAAAGAAAAAGAAAGAAAAGTAACTGAATATAAATGAGACGTCCACATCAGAGCCTGGCTGTGAACAGCTGTGGAGAGGAGGCTTTGTGTCCTTCTCCTAAGACAAAATAAAAAGACAAAGGAGGTACACTGAGTCTGGCTGCTGGAAGGGCATTTGCTCAAGGCAGATGAGCAGATCAATGTAGTGTAGGCTCCACAGCAGAATTAGATTTGTAGGTAAAAATAAAATAATCCTCCTTTGCAGTAAAATAAAGCTCTGTCGCTCGTTCAACACAGTTGTAACAGTAAATGGTCTTAAACACTGGAGGTAATGTGTAACTGCTAATTCACCAACTTGAACCCTGAAGGTTGGTGCACAGACTGCTGGTCACAATAGCAACACAGATAACAATCTCTCCTAGCAAGTAGCTAACGAAACAGCAAAAGGAAATATTTACGACGAACTTTGATAATTTGGAGACGAATAGACTTATTTTCATTTATAATCACTCCAGCTGGTTTCCTGATATGTTTAACCTGCTGCACCATGTAAGGTAGAACGGGAAAATTAAAGACGCTGGTGAATGCGAAGCTGACTTCAGCCTTGTAAAAAATCGAACATTGAGAGACATTTTACAAGAAACTGTCCTATTTTTGCAGAAAAGTTTCCTGCCGGAGATGCGAGAAAAGCGGCTATAGCTGAGCTAAAACTTGAAGCAGAGAAAAGTTAGTCTGCGTTTTTGTTTATATTAAATTTGTTAGCCTATACTAACAGATTAAAACATACTGAGACATATTTACAGCCAAAATGGTATAATGGACATAAAATATTGTGGCTTCCAAGGTGGTCTGATTTTTGCTGAATAGACAAAATGGCTCTTCTTAACATTTGGGTTGCCGACCCCTGATGTAGCGTCCCCATTGTGGCAGGCTAAGCTAAGGGCGTTTTCACACTTGGGCCGTTTCAGCGTCTGAAGTGGACTCAGACCGCTAAGACAAGGTTTCTTTTGCATATGTGAACACGCCAAACGAACTCAGACCCCCCTAAACGGCCCCAAAAACGAACCGAACTGAGACCACCTCTCGAAGTGGTCTCAGTTCGGTTCGTTTGTGGTTCGTTTTGTGGTTCGATTAATTCGTGCATTGTGAAAACAAAACGGCCCCAGTCCGCTTTAGCTTTGCTTTATGGTGAAGACCTCGATGCTCGCCGTACACACAGCCACAGTCTTCAGCAGGTAAATAGACCGAGGGTCATTATGAGGTTCTGCTCAGGATCAAGTCCGTCCGTGATCAGCGACAGACAGCAGTGCTGACTTATTAAAGCGATCAGATGCGAGAGCCCGCGTGATTATACCGCGTTAAAGGCTCGAGCTGGGCACGCAGCGCAGTTTTCAGCTGCTTTCACTCTGAACGCTGAATGAATGAAAACTCGCCGGGTGGAGCTTCAGTGAGGAGCACGGCCGAACACGGAGCACCCCGCGGCAGACCCGCAGGGCCGTGTTTCCAATTTTGCGCGATGCACTTCGGCCAGTAGTTCCAGCGCGGCCAATAGGAGAGCAGCAGGCGGGTCTGGCGGTTCTTCTCGTCACCTGATAGGTCGGATTTATCAGAGAACGCGGCCCACCTGGCGAGCGCTGTGCTCACCGTTAGTGCTGTGAAAGGGGTCCGAGTTCTAATGGAGCTGTGGTCTGAACAAGAAGTGCTCTGAGATCCCAAAGGACCAGAAAGAAAACTGAGTCCTCTTTAAAGTTCACTTACACTGTGAGCACAAAAAAAAACTGCGGTCATTTGCAGTTGGTTCCCTTCCAGGTTCACTTTAACAGAACTTGGTTCGGTTCTTTTCAAACGAACTATATGTGAAAACACTGTAAGTCTCCAATGTTACCCTCTTTATACCAGTTTTCCGGCTCTCAAAAAAGAGTTAAAGCCAGTAATCTTTGAATATATCCAGTTAGGCCAGAAATTATTACCTAATCTTTGTTGACGTACGTCCTAAGTCTGTCTATTGCCAGGCAATAAGCAGTAGCCCAAATCAGCTCACAGCTACTCCAAGGTCTTGTGACAGAATAGATCAGAAGAGACTGTAAAAATGCATGTTTGACACTTGGGGTGGGAATCTCTAGGCACCTCACGATTCGATTCGATTACGATTCAGAGGGCTGCGATGCGATTATAAAACGATTATCGATGCATCTTGTCAGTAAAATATCCCTGAGACGGGACGTGTGCAACATAGCACAAAAGCCCTGTTTCGCAACGACTGAGAATTGGTGTGCAGACTGCAGGTCACATAGCAACGGTGCGTTATTCGCATTTATAAGCAGCGCAGTTGGTTTCCTGGCAAGTTAAATCTGCAACAAGAGACCGTCAAACACTAAATGGTTGCAAAGCTGAAGTCAGCTTCTCTTTTGAATTTTCCCGTTCCACCTTAAATGGTGCCGTTTTTACATTCGGCGCCTCAGTCAGAATTTAAGGTGGAACGGGAAAATTCGAAGAAGAAGCTGGAGAATAAGAAGTGACTTCAGCCTCGTAAAACAGTCGAACACTGAGAGAACACTTGGCTCCCAAGGTGGTTTGATTTTTGTTGAAAGGACAAAATGGCTCTTCCTATCCTTTGTGTTGTGACTCCTGACCTGACCTGGCTTTTAATGCAGAGGGAGCCGGTCAGATTTCTTGCTCATCCAGTAGTGTTTTTGTTATGTGCTGCTACAGACAGTCCGGGCGCTGCACTTACCCACTTCCAAGTTCCGCCTTTTGTGTTCCGTCAACATTACGTTATAAATTAAATATTTAGAAAATCGATTTTTCACATTTGTGAATAGATTCAGAATCGTTCACGTCTGCATCGCGATGCATCTAAGAATCAATTTTTTCCCGCACCCCTGTTTGACACTAAGTAATGTGATACAAACTTGAGTAACGTGTTACAGAAATTACTCAAATTACATATGACAGATCAAAGCATATGATGAATCACAGCAAATCATTAATGAATAAATCTCATGACAAAATCTTACAATAAGTAACAAATATTGGCAAACTGAACGTTATTGAACAGCTTACAGTATGTAAAAACAAATAGGTAAGTTTCCTTTCTGGAAATGTGGTTTGTGTCTGGTTAATGCAGTAATGCATTAAATTTGGTGTGATTATAAAAGAACAAAAAAGAACAAAGTTCAATCAAAAGCAGCTCTGTCACGTTCCTTAATGCATTCTTTTAGCATAGCGTAGCAAACTGGAATCATCTGATACTGTAATATAGTCCGACAATGTTGAATTTTGTCAGTATCGACCAGCTGTAAGTCCCAGATTGGGTACATAAAAGTGGATACATCTTCATTACATATAAGACATTTTACTGTCATAGCCTATTTATTCATTTTAAAGCTGAGAACTGTTCAGCACAAATGATATTTTCAATGAAGGCGTGTGCTGGTAGTTTATGTTTTTGTTGAATGTCATGGCCAGTGAGAGGCGGAAAGAACAGATCTGAGCAAGAAATGGAAATCGAGCAATGAGGTTTATCATGTGAACATAGCAATAGTGAATTTGTATCGCCTGTGGCTGAATTCCTTACCTGCCTTTTGAATGGTATTCAATAAGCAGACAGCATTGTTGAAAAAGAGATGAACTACAGCCCTAAAAGTAGTGATGTCTTCAGCAGGACAGCGATGAAGAATTAGATGAAGATAGTGACGAATCATCTTACAGCTCAGGTGATGAGAGTTCATACTCATCAGCAGAAGAAAAAGAAGAAGAAGAAGAAGAAGAAGAAGAAGATGCCAGAAGTGGTAACACTGTTACAATATATTACAATATAAGATTTCTTTTTTTTTTTTTGTGCAGTACTAAATCTACTTTCTGATTTTGTATATATACAGCTGCCACCACAGAGGCAATCATTGGCCATGTCAAAGTTAAAGTGCTTTGTGGTGACATCACGAAAGAGACGACGGAGGCGATCGTCAGTAGCACTAATACCAGCCTTAATCTCAGCTCAGGTAAGGGGTTTGTTATCTACATTGTTTGTAATTGCAGTAATTCCCATGATGTGATTTTGAGCAAGGTGCCATGCAGTGCAAGACACAGGAAATCAACAGTAAGTACATCATCTAAAGTGTATTTTTTTGCTTTCAGGTGTTTCCGGAGCTATTCTCAAAGCAGCAGGACAGACTGTTGTGGAAGAATGCAAGAAACTAGGTATGATGCTCCTTCTAAAGTAGTGGCTGTTTAGGTTACACTTCTTCCTCTTACTACCAGTACATAGCAAACAAAAAAGGAGTGCAGATCCATGCACTCAATAATCTGATCATAATTGGATTTCCGCATTATCCGACTATTCAAATGGTCATGTAAACACCATACTCCGATCTAGAAATCTGATTAAGAAATCCGATAAAGAGAGCTGGATTTTAGCCCAGTAATCAGATTTCTCAGTGCATGTGTACTCTACTCCAATTTCTATTGGATTTCTCAGTCTGCACATGCGCGAGAACAGACAGTGGATGTCACGAGATGCAGCAAAACACTTTTGGAGAGGCGCTGAAACCAAATACGAAATAAATGATTTGAATATTCTTCATCTTCTAAATGATTTATGCTCATATTTTCAGGCAAAGTGGCTCAATGTTTTTTACACGGCATGAAGTTTGAGGTTTACGTCACATCTTTTTCTGTGAGTTTATTGGCTGCTTGTAAAGCAGAAATCTGATTACTGTCTGACTCATGTAGACCCATTTCCCATTACCTGATTACTCAAGAGCACGTAACCGTGTTGATCGGATTACTGACAAAATCTGATTTTCTGCTGTTACCGGATTATTAAGTGCATGTAAACGCACAGAAAGATTCTGAAAACCATGTTTACAATAGTGTCACATTATTGATTGTTAGACATCATATTGGTTATATTTATCATATCAGTATTACTTATATTCTGTAACTATTCTGTTAATTAGAAGAATAATAGCCGTGTAAACGTCTATAACTGATTATGTTCCCAATCGGAAAGTTTACGTACGTTCTGCGCATGTGTGCATAGTGAAAGTTTATAACGTTCAGCATGCTGGGAGCAGAAACTGGTCTGCAGAGGAGACGAAGTTTATGATCTGAGATTTAAAAGACGGCGGTGGGACAGACGTCCAGCTTATGTGTCTCAGAACACGACGTCTTCCTCTCGGCCTTCTTTAATAAGTACATGTGAAGAACGTTTTCCTGAGTCTGACATCATTTTAAAGTAATTAAACGACGTCTTCCTCTCGGCCTTCTTTAATAAGTACATGTGAAGAACGTTTTCCTAAATCTGACATCATTTTAAAGTAATTAAAAACACAAGCACTGCTCACTGCTGCTCGTCTCACTCTGACTGGACTCACGTGATGCTCGTTGTCATGGTAACGTCTACAATGAGTGGTACTTAACGCATGCATGTAAGTTTGGATCGGATTAATTGTAGTGTGCGTGTTCCATCAGATTATTAAGTAGTGTGAGCACATAAACACCTCAGTCTTAATCTATAATTGGAATGTATTCAATCAGATTGGCAAAAATCTTTGCTTGTGAACACAGTTACTGAGCTGCGAGTAAGATCTTCCAGCTCCACCTTTTTCAGGATAGCGTGTGCTGGATTCTGAAATTATTCTCACTGCAAGTTTCTTCTGAGCAGTTTTTCCTTGCTTGATGGAGGAAGTAGCATTAAGAGATGATTTGATTGATGTTGTGATTGGTTGAGAGGCATGAAAATCATTAGTTTGAAAATTGTCACTTTAAAGATGATTGAGTAATTATTGTTGATATTCCACTAAAGGTACCCAGCCCAGTGATGGTGTGGTCCTGACGAAAGGTGGAAACCTTCCAGTTAAGAACATTGTCCATATGGTTGGTCAGACCAGTGAGAAAGAGATTACACGCTGCATGTATAATGTTCTGAAGAAGTGTGAAGAAAACAAGATCCAGTCTGTGTCTTTTCCTGCTCTTGGAACAGGTAAGCACAAACAAGGAATTAGATTATTCCAGTGTTCAAAATGATGTTGAGAATTCGTTATTAACTAATTATCTGATCTATGTAATGTTGTTAGTGATGTTGTTAGTTTATGTATTCTTTTATAGCTTTTAGTCAACTAAATTAGTTTTGGTTGGTTTCGTATCTCTTTAAGAAGGAAGCATAGACAGACTACTAAAGGCGTCTAAAGGCTGCTGCACACCAGCAAATACTACAAGTTGCAGTTATAGTGCATAGGAAGCATCACAGAAGTGCCAATAAACGTATATATATATATAATTTCACTTTGGTGTGATGTTGGTCTATATGCTGGTTGAAAAGTTATGCAAATTTAAAAACTGCTTAAAGGGTTGTTTACATGGGCAGGACCAAATAGAAAAACAGGAGGCCAAACGTAAGGGGGCACAATATTCTAACTGATGGTCATTGCCCCCTCATGCACCCACAGATTAGCTGCAGTCTTACCGAAAGACTAAAAGCACACAAAATATTGCTTTAAATACAAGCGCATATAAAAGTTGTTTTTCCTTTCTTACAGGAGCAGGAAACCTGGCAGCAGCTCAGGTTGCAAAAGCCATGATTGATGCTCTGGCTAATTTTTCCATTGACTCTCCAGCTTTTTTAAAAAGTGTCCACATTGTTATTTTTCAACCAAAAATGTTGGCAGAATTTGAAGATACTCTGAAGAAGTTCAAGAAGATCTCACCAAAACCCTCATCAGGTAAACATGTTTACCATTTCATTCCCTATTTATTCATAACATACTGTATGTTAAATTTTAACCGCTTCAACTGATTTTAATCATGTGGTGCATTCTTTACAGTAACCAAGGCCAGACCAATAAAGCAAACACAGGCAGCATCAAAGCCAGTCAAACCACCACTGTGCCTTGCTACTGAGACTGCTGCAGTAACTTTCCCTGTCATGAATGTGGAGGTATATGGGACCTCTCCTGCTGACCTTGCTAAACTCAAGAAATGCATTTCTGATCTCATTTCTGAAGAGTGTACCAGCAAAGATATTTTGTCAAGTCATCTGCCCATCCTTCCTGAAGCTGACAAAGAGGCCATCGTGGCTCTCAGTCACAGTAACCAAGTACATGTCCATGTGGCTGCTGCAGATAAATTGACTGTGTCAGGGAAGACAGAAGATGTTTTAGATGCTGTTCTAAAGATCAACAGCTTCCTCCAGGGAGTCAAGGACAGGGAGCTCCAAGAAGAAGAAGAAAAGAGACTGAGTGAGACATTACGCTGGGAGGTGGCCGAAGGAGAAGCATGGGTGCCACTGGACAAAAGCATTAGCTACCAAATGGAGTTAGCCTTTCACAAGAAAGAGCAGACATTTACTTACCAGAAGAAAGGGGAGACCTACACTGTGAACTTCAAGGACTTGAAACGAGTGAACAGCAAGGGACAGTCCTGTAGGGTCAAGAGAACTCTGCTTGGAGACTCAGAAACAGGTAATAATCTTAAAGGAATACTCAATATTTATCAACAAATCACATTCCTATTTGTATTTCACTTTTTAAGTCCACCTGAGTGTTCAGGAACTCTTTAACTTATAACGTTTTTCATGACTTACTGTTTCACGGGGGTATAAAAAGAAGGTGATAAAGGCCTGCAAAGTATGGTAGAAATTTTGAGTCATTAGGTCTCCAAAACTACACTTAGGCCCAATCTCACTTCTTATTTTTACCCCTACCCCTTGTTTTCGAGTGTCACCTTGCCCCTTGAAACTGAGTTACAAGTTGTAGTGGTTAAAATCTTCCCCTATGAAATGGACCCTCAAATAAAAAAGAACATTACTTCATTAACAGGCTACTAGCGGTGCTCTGTAGGCGACCCTGCCAGTCTGTATTGATAGCAGAGGAGGGTAAAGTTCAGCATATTAGGGAATCATATGCTTTCAAAGAGCGGGGGATGTGTGATTAATAATAATAATAATAATAATAATAATAATTATTATTATTATTATTATTAATATGTATTATCACTCACCCCTAATTCTTTGGTGATATGAAGCTGAGGTCAGCTATTCTCCAGCTTCTTGTTCGAATTTTCCTGTTCCACCTTAAATGTAGCAGCAGTTACATTCTGGCGCTATAGGCATCAGTACTGCTGGACTATTTAAGATGGAACGGGAAATTTAGCTAGCTAGCTACCGAGACATTAGCGATTTTCTGTGCTTGTTATGAAGAAAAGGACCATAATACATTGAAACAACATCAAACTAAGACAATAGAATGGTTATTGTAATTTTTAAGAAAATTCTCACATTTGTGGGTTTCTTTGGTCGCTCCTGCAGCCATCTTGCCGGTTTTTCTTTTTTTCTCATAACACTCTGTTTGGAGTGTGCCTCTGAAAAGGCATGTAGCCCTAACACTTCGCCCCACCCCACTATCTCAACAAAAATGGGACACCCAACCACTAGGCATGATCACGCAAAACGGAGGGCTAAGCGCAAAGTAGGGGCAAGGGGTGGAATGGGATTGGGCCTTAGACACCACCTGCATGCCAACAAACTATTTAGAAGGTAAACCAGAAGAAAGCCTTTTTCTTTTATTTAACCACAAATGTAGGTGCCTGGAAGTTGCCAGACATTACTGGAACTTTGACTGGAACTGGCTTCTGTTGTCAGATGGCACAGGCCTCGGAAGCAAGACAGCCAGTATTGTATTGTGTATTGTTATATTTGCAGATGGTGAAAAAAAGACACATATCATTAATCATCTTAATTACGCAATCTTAATCTTCTTTAAACCTTAATCAAATTAATCTTAATCAATTAATCAATTAATTGTCAGATAGAGTTTCTTGATCGTGACAGTCCTAGGCCTAGATGCAGTCAGACCTCCGGGTGAACAACTGCTGGTTGAACTATACAATATAAAAGTTCTATGAATTCTTGTTTTTCAGCTGTCATTAATCCTCCACCAACATGGACCAAAATGGATGGAAAGGACCTTGAAATAATTGCTCTGCTTCCAAATTCAGTGGAGTACAAGAAAATAGAAGACGACTTTGTACGCTCCAGTAAACACAAAGATGTGGCTCCTGTGCAGGTTGTGGAGGTATACGGACAAGTCTGTCAAATTTCTCACCATGTTATGCCTCTTGCGCATGTTGGATCTTATTCATCAAAGTTGCTTATGATCAGGTCTGATTGTAAAATGACCGCACACAAATTTCTCTGACAGTTTTGTTGTTTTGTTGTTGTGTCTGCAACTCAGCATATCAAACTCTCAGAGTTTGCTAGGAGTGTGTAAATTTGAGTGTGATGGTTTAACAGCCTGAAAAAATGCTTGATTTGTGGTTAACTAAACTAAACTATTATCTGTAGTAACAATAATAAGAGTAAACATAGAAAATAATAGTAGTTCTAATCAATTCATTTGTGGGCATGGCAGTCCAGTACACCAGTGGATGTACTTATTTGATAGGCACATTGGTATAAACAAATGCTGCTACTATTTCATGTTACATTTAAAGATATATTGCACTTTTGCTACTGACTCTGCCTACAAAATACACAATAAACAAATAAGCATCTTATACACTGCAGTAATACAGCAATACATTATTTAACACAATGCAGTCACTATTCCACCTCACAGTCTGCTTACGAACGTGGCCATTGACTCATGAGCCACTGAATAGTGATGTTTCATTGGCCCCCTACCTAAACATCTGCATGGATTAGGTCATGCATCATATAAATGATTTGTAAATGTAAATGAGTGGGCTGACGCTTGATTTCACGCACTTAAGCTAATTTTTAATCATCTTTGCGCTCAAATGTCTGCTTGTTGTCACATTGGACGAAAATTTCACGAATCAGTTGCAGAGTAGTTCATATGTCATTAAAAGGTGTTAAAATCTGCTTTTTTTATGCAACTTTATGAATAAGGGTCACAGTTTAGTCTTTATGTTGCTCATAACTGAACTGATCTTCAGATCCACAGAATTCAGAGTCAGCGACAGTGGCAGAGATACTCTGTGTTGAAGCAGGCAGTGGACAAGAAATACCCCAACCAGGCAAATGAGCGCTTTCTCTATCATGGCACCACTAAAGACATCTGCCAGAAAATCAATAAAAATGGCTTCAATCGGAGCTTCTGTGGGAGAAATGGTATGTCACAAATTGCCTTTTTTTTCTAAATGGAATGACCAATATTTTCTGCATGTTACTGAATAGGGGTAGTTCACATGATGGTAATGTCGTTGTCATGTTAAATCATGTCTTGATAAGGTTTTTTGCTAATATTATGGATATCGTCAGCACTAAAGCAGCTAAAGAACATCCGTCCAACTGCATGTTTCATTAAAAACTGATTTAGACAAGATTGTGTAGTCCAGTGGTGTAGCTGTCTAAAGTTGGCTCTGTAGGCAGTTCAAATGCTGAGGGTGCCCTAATTCCAAAAGAGTGTAACTGGTCCTATTTAACCCTCTATTGCATGAATTATTACTTGCACATGATAAAAATGTTTAAATGTGTTTTTGTTATTTAAATTTGCTAACATAATGCAAATATTTGATAAAAAATATTTTTTTTTCAAGTGGGGTATTTGGTAAATTGTTGCCATATGGTAACAATGGGCAATCATACTATAGCACCAAAAAATAAAAAAGAGCACCTTAAAATGTCATTTTTCTCTAAAAACATTCTTTTATTGAAAACAAGACCAAACAAATCCAGCTTATGCTTAGTGAAATGTACTACCCAGTATCTACAAATACTGGAAATTAATACAATTTCAATTGGTATTTGGAATGTATGGTATTAACAACATCATAATAAGAATTCCTGATTTTGTTTTTATATTTAGAAACACAGATTTTATATTACTGCTTTTTAGTAAAATTGAGATAATGTAATCAAGAGTTAGGCTAACACTTTTATTACTCTACACTGTGTATTTGTAGTTGCATAGTTTGACCCTTGAAACTAACCGTAGTAGTGCAGGCTGAAGCAAATTAACGGCATGCTGTGATGGAATCTGTGACTGTGGCCCTCTCGTTCAAATACAGCTTTTAAATGGCTTTGAAAGTGGTACCTTTGGCAGACTAGCACTACTGGACAGTGCTCAACTGTGGATTAATTGATAGCAGCGAATTAACAAAAGGAGTACTTTCACTTGGTCCAGGCTACTCTCTCTGGTGCCCACATACTTTTGGCAATATAGTGTATGTTATATATACACTCATTGCTTAGAACGTACAGACACTGTTGCTCTCACTCTACTACACAATGATGTTTCTCTGTCCCAAAAACAAAGGCTTGGCATTGACTGAAAGTTTAGAATTCCACTTCTGACAGAATTTCTAGGTGTTGTATTTAGGTATCTAGGTATTTTGCCATATTACCCTTTTCTACTACTACAGGTACAGCGATTTTAGTACAGCAGCAGTTCCCAAACTTGAAGGCGAAGTTCTTTAGGGGGTCACAGAAAATCTCTACTTTGTCATTTTTAATTTTGTCTGCTTATTAAATCTGCTAAAAAAATAATGGTATACGTTATTAAATGTTATTAAAACCTGGTACTGTTTAACATCGGTAATGTTATAAAGCAGTGCCACATCTCTTGTGTATGCGGGTCAGCGATAGCTGTGGAGAAAGCAATCAAAAATGACAATTTCTTTAAACATGTGTTCAGCTATCAAGTAAAATAATGATTGGGGTGAGAGGGAACAGCACTGTGGCTCTGACTGTCCACTACAAGGGGTCTTAGACTAAAAAAGTCTGAGAACTGACAAATTACGGTATCAAAGAATCGCAGAAATAAACATCGGAAACAGTATGGAGGTTCAAAATAGTACTGCCGGTCTCACTTTCTTATCTTAGGGCCTCTCACTTGCCATCTTTCACGGAAATCATTGAGTGCATTTACATGCACCTAATAATCTGATAACTGCTGAAAATCAGATTTTGTCAGTAAACCGATCAACATGTTTACGTTCACTTGGGTAATCAGATAATGGAAAACTCTTGATCTACATGAGTCTGAAGTAATCAGATTTCTGCTTTGCAACCGGCCAATAAACTCAAATAAGACGTGACGTAAACTTAATGTAAAACTTTTTTTTTAAAAAACATTGCGCCAATTTACCTGAAAATATGAACATACATCATCTAGAAGATGAAGAATATTTAAGTCCTTCACTTAGTCAAGCATGTAGTTGATTTCAGCGTCACTCCAAAAGTGTTTTGCTGTGATCTTGCGGCAACACTGCTTGCTTATTTCCGGTATTGCCGTCTGTCTGAGAAATTTTGAAAGAAATCAGAGTAAGAGTTTACATGCACTGAGAAATCTGATTACTGAGCTAAAATCCAGCTGTTTTATTTCTTAATCGAATTTCTAGATCTTACTCCGATCTAACAGATTGGAGTGTGCTGTTTACATGACCATTTAAGTGATAATATATCTGCAGAAATCCGATAATGTTCAGATTATTGAGTGCATGTAAACACACTCGTTGTCACTGATTAAAACGAGAAATGTGAGTGCATTCTATTTTTGTACTGTTTATAGTTTACCTGTTTTCTAAGATGAGTACTACTTTGCAAACTTTTGTTTAAAAATAAACATGTTTTTGTTCTATGCTAAACCCATCTGCATAGTATATAATTAGTGCTCTGTAGAACGAAGATATTTGTAATATAAAAAATAGACCAATAAACCTCGACCACAGAATGTTTTATTCTTACCTTCTACTGAATCTTGCTCTGCCTTCTTTTTCAGCTGTTGTTCATGGTGATGGCACCTACTTTGCCAAAGAAGCCTGGTACTCCTGCCAGGATCAGTACTCAAACCCAGATGAGAACGGATTGAAGTACATCTACAGAGCCAGAGTCGTGACTGGGAGGCCATGTAAAAGCCGACAAGGAATGAAGGAGCCGGACCCTCTGGACCCCAATGACCCCCGGGCTGGTCTGTACGACTGTGCAGTGGATAATCTGAAGAATCCATTCATCTTTGTGGTGTTCTGTGATGCGGGGGCTTACCCTGACTATCTGATTACCTTCAAGAGTATTTAACTAGGCAGCTTTACAGTACTCGCTCTTGTAACAATCAGCTTCAGTCCTAACTCATCACTGGAAATCATGAAATGCGTATATCTCAGGAACTCATAGTAGTTAAGGTCAATATGTTGACTACTTAAGCGATAATTCATTTTACTTACAATTTACAATGCAGTACGTGTTGAAAGCAAAACATCGGGTGAAAAAAACAGGTTGAAATCATGGTCCGCTCTGATCTATACTCTCAGTGCCTTATCAAACAGTGACACAAACATGTTCTGTTGTTTTCTTACTCTTTGTGATACTCAGCAAAAGGGCTACTTTTTAAATAACTTCCAAAAAGAAATAAATACGTTTAAAAACAATGCCAACATTGGTGTCTTTTTAATGCTAAGTATTAAATCATCTAAACACTCTTAAGGTTTCTTAATGTAAGTATGTAAGTATGTATGTGAGTATTAATGTAAATGTTAGCTGCAGATGATGACCTCAGATCTGTCCTGTACAACTCATGAAGACAAAAAACACAAACAAAAAACATTTTCTCCAAAATGGCCACTTTGCTGGACTTGTGAGGCAGCATAAAAATATTTTATTCTAAGTCATTTTAGAGTGTTTTTATTGGTCCATTCATCATGTTTGTTTGTTTTTTAGCCTGAGCTCTTTAGATATTGTTTTTTTATCACACTTTCCTATTACATTTCTTTTTCGGTCACGGGACTACAAGGTTTTAATTTTTGCCTCACTGCAAGAAGGGGGTTTGTGGGGTTTGCATGGCATGGGTTTTCTCCACAGTCCAAAGACATGCAGTCAGGCCAATTGGAGATGCTAAAATTGCCCCTGTGTGTAAATGTATATATCTGTGTGTCTGCCCTATGATGGACTGGTGACCTGTCCAGGATGTTTCCTGCCTGCCACCCATTGACCACTGGGAAAGGCTCCAGCACCCCCTGCAACCCAGGAGGATAAGTGACTTAGAAAATGTGTGTTATTCCAAATCCAAATTTGACTATACTCTTTTTTTTTTCATAATTTTTAGCAAATGAGAACCAGTTCTGTGGCATTCTTCTTTTGTCGTACTAATAATTTATATCACACATTTATCCTGATGCCTGAAAAATGACAAAAATGGATATACAAGGTTTTGTTCCAACAGTAACAATATATTTATGTGAAAATAAATAGTTAAATAGTAAAGCATGGGGAAAATACATCATTCATGCTCAAATAAGCATAAAGACAGAAATTAAAGTTGGTCATGAATGAGTTAATACGCCTCATTAATAGCATTAATTCTTTAAAAAATCATTCTTAAATGTTTATTCTTATTAATTCTTAAAAATGAACTCATATTAAATATATAAAACAACATTGATTCATATCCTTATTAATTATACTCACACTGATAAGAAATGAGAGGTGCAATGTGCCCTCATGTGCCTCATTCTCTGATCTGTAGCTCATGGTCTGACTAACTATACTGGCAGGGATGACCAGCATGTGGATCCACATGGCTGCCAGATCAGGCAAAATCAATGAAAGCGGGCAGGAAGGGAGTTTGATTAAACTCCTCAGACGCAGCTGTGAAGAGAACGGCTGCTGTTCTGGCTTCTCCCGATCTGTAGTTGAGGTGCTCGGTGCTCTCGCGAGATCTAACGCAGAATCACTCACAGTTTTCCCCGCGAAAATGAGTACCGGTGAAGAGCTGGGCTCAGATTTGATTAGGTAAAAGTAAAAACAAACATCATGAGTGAGAAAACTTTAGTGCTTGAGGGTCTTCCACACGACCTGGACAGCGTCAGAACAACGTTGGCCTTATATTTCCAGAATAAGAGGAGGTCTGGAGGAGAGGCAGCGCGGATACAGC
Organism: Colossoma macropomum; assembly: GCF_904425465.1. Taxonomy (NCBI): domain Eukaryota; kingdom Metazoa; phylum Chordata; class Actinopteri; order Characiformes; family Serrasalmidae; genus Colossoma; species Colossoma macropomum. The sequence continues at coordinate 37,653,259 of NW_023494784.1, forward strand.
AGCATCCAGAGGACGAACGGAAAGCTCTGCTCGTTTACCTGAGTGGAGGAGGTGAGACACGAGCACACACTACCAAACTACTCAGTCTCCCAGTCTGCTTATGTCTTTAAAAGCCAGTATGGAGGGATTAGGAGCAGTGAAGTAAGTCAGTATGTTTGGTGAATTCATCCGTGGAGGAGACGCCCGTTTCCTTCCTGAGAATGAGGCACATATTGAGGCATATTTTACCTCTCATTGCTTATCAGAGCGCTGTGATATCTACACAGGGCACAGTGTCACCAAGTGAGAGCTGTGACATCTTAAAGTTGTTGGCTGACACTCAGCTTCTATAAATGGAAGATAAATTAAGTTTATTTCAGATTGTGTGTGTGTGTGTGTGTGTGTGTGTGTAAAGTTCCAGTGACTTCACAGAAAATGAAACTGAGAAGAAAACGTAGGTTAGGCACCGTGCTACCCCTCAGAAATCACATGGGACATTTATCCTAAAACTCCCTTCCCCGTGATAAAATCGCAGTAACGCACGGCCTTAAGTGGCTTATTGCTTTTATAAAACGGCGGCCAACATAAAATATAATGAAATACAATTTTTCAAAAAATAATTTAAGTTTAAATTCAAGTTATTATGAATAATAATCGACGTAAACAAGTATTCCGCCAAGAAATGTAGTTCCTTTAGATGACGTGTCGTTGCCAAGCAACCATGGACGGCTGAATGAGGAGAACGTTCAGTCGCCCATCGCTGTATATTGTGGTCATTTCATTATTATTTTTAAACTTTTTGTCATATAACAATGAACATATGATAACACAGCACTGTTTAATGCAAAGCTTTCGCTTTATATGTACTTTTTGGTTACCAGATTACCACCATGAGTCTTATTTAGCACCAATCCAGCGGCGCCCTCTTCTCACACTGGGCTGAATCTCAAACAGCTCCCTGCTCCCTACATAGTGCACTACGTAGGAATTTAAATACTGGATCCTGCAGCCCAATGGTGCAAAATATATCTAATGAATAGTCATTTGGGACTCTGCAACATCCATACCCGATATATGATGCACTATTTGGCTGTAAAGGCTAGAATCTCTAAAATTTCATAGCTAGTACACTATTTAGGGAGTACGGAGTCGTTTGGGATGTAACCTGGGTTTGACGATACTTCTGACTGAAACACTGTCATTTGAAGCGCGTAATCCATTCGAGTGGCATTTTTAGACTTTTACACTGCCGTTTTACAGTACTTTAATTCAAGCCTGTGATATTAATGATGGAGTTGTTTAGGCTGTTAGCTCTTTTAGCCTGTTAGCTAGCTGACCAGTCTGGTTCTAGTTAAGAACATAAGTTGTCAGTTTAAACAAAAAAAAAAACAGGTTCTTACCTCATCAATGTACTTGGTGGTTCATTCAATCAGCATTAGAGTCAAAGATTATTCCATTAACAGCACAAGGGTTTTTTCATGCTGTGGTGCAGTAATACACAATTCAGTTGTTGTGGTCATAGGTGTGCGTATATTGTGGATTTTAAAACCATTTCGAATGCTGGGGTTGGGACAGACACATACCAATAGAAAATACCCTACAACGGATGATTTTGTATATATTTAGCTTATTGCTATTGCAATTAATTCCTTGGGTTTAAATAGATCATAACATAAACCTTGTAAATATCTAAGATCTGAATACTTAATTGGTTTTAAAAATACTTTTTATGGACCGCAGCTTTAACTAATTAGGTAGAGCATATCTGTTTCCACATTATAACTACATATATCCAAATATACATTTTAAGCAAAGTGTAGTATATAAAAAAAAATTATAGCATTCCACTATTGGTTCGTTCGGCCGTCGACGTGCGGAGCCCCCTGGGTTGCTTAAAGAGTAACTACACCCTTTTCATTAATAGCTGATATGCATTTTTCTGTAATAATAAAATATGCCAGCCTTGCTTAAAATGTAAATACATCTTTCCAAACCGTAAAAATGTCATTTTTATCATGGTCAGTTCCGCCTCTGCAGCGCCCCCTGGTTCAACTCTGCTATAGGCGCGTACCAAAGTATGATGACACGTCACAGTATGCAAATCAGTCAAACAATGTTACCGCCCTCTGATTAGGGAATGTTCTACCGTTTGGACGCCTCTGCCGCTCGCTGTTAATCATTTTCCGGCACTACGTTAACTCTTTGGCAGCTTGAGTCAGTGGCTCATACTGTTAAGGCTCAAGACACACTGCCTGATCAGAAACACCTTCCCTCGTCAAAGATGGGGATGGTAGTAGAGGAAAATCGCCAACCTCGTAAGACCTCTCGGTTGCAAAAGTGCCATTTGATTGTGTCACTCTCCATATTTTCTGGTAGCTAACGTTTACTGTAAAACACAGCAGCACCTCCAAACCTGTAGATCACTGCAGGACCCCTCCCAGCATGCCCCTCCCATTTTTTAAGTTGAGCCATGGGTGGAGCTGTAGTGAGGTGTACTTACTCTGTAAAGGTTTTTTTTAAAAGTACTTCATTTACATGTGTACATTGGTTCCACATGAATCTGTTACATCAGTATAATTACTGAGTAAGTACTTAATTTACTTACTTAAATTTAGAACTAGTTAAACAAAGCTGCACTTTGAATTATTGACAATATAATGTAATATATTTACAGTCATTTTATTTAAAAATGGTCGTTATTGATCATGCCTAGTTTGCTGACCAAATCTTGTTATTTACCTTTTCATTTTCCTTGACTTTGTCGGTTTTCCTTTGTGTTTAGAAAAGGTTTGTCTCACTGTCCGTCCCTCACTGGCTTCCTGTTGCTATGGATGCTCGTCCAGACACCACTGATCCAAAACACACATGAACTGGCAGTGACTAACTAGCTATTGTGCTCTCCTTCACAGAAGACCACTTGCCAGGCCAGAGTGTTTTTAATCAGTGGATGTTAGAGCGGTAGGAAACTTTATGAGCTTTCAGACTCATCAGTAGGTTGTATGAAAAGAGGCCCAGGCAGATCTGTTTTATATTTATTGTCACTGTCAGAACAAAATGATTACGCATATCTCCAAAAAGTTCATTTTACAGGAGAGGGGTAAAAAACAAATTTCAAATTCTGTCAATAAAGGTTTTGTTCCAACAATAACAATATATTTATGTGAAAATAAATAGTTATATAGTATTGTAAAGGGAAAAAATACATAATTTGTGCTCAAATAAACCATAAAAACATACATTAAAGCAACGCAATGTAGGGTTTGGGGATTGGGAGACCTCTCTGGTGGAAATGTGTAATTGCAGGTACCATGCAAAGAGCAAGTTGTGACGTCAGTTGTGCTTTGGATGATCCCTCAAGTGGATGAATCTGACTTTTGCGAGTGCGTTGAAAGAGTATTCGAAAATAACTCAGGCAAAACTTAGTGAACGGCGTGTATTTTCTACTATTGTTGTCATATTTTCATCAGTATAATGTTGATTTTGCTTTTGAGACCTAAATATCGAGTCAGACCTTTAAGCCTGTAAATAAAAAGTCCTAGTGTTATTAACATATTAACTGAAACATACACAGTCTTGTACTATGTACACTGTAATAACAAATCTTTATTTTAAAAAAGTTTCATTATGAATTTTATTTATTTATGCTTTTAGACTTCCTTCTTGCCCCAGGGTTCCTCACCTCAGCACCAAAATATATTTAAAATCTGTCAGAAATACTGAGATCCTTCAAAGGAAACCAAGTAGACCTGCATTTTTCAGTTCAAATATACGCTGCTTGTCACTGTATATTCCATTTGAGAAATTGTGAAGTGTGTCTTTGCTCTTTTGGCGTATTTTCCTTTCGAAAAAGGCATGAGATTCAACAGGCTGTTGGGATTTTCTTCCCATTTCTACATCAGAGTGAAGTAGTGCCTTGCTGTCCACCAGAAACGGTAATGAGGTTTACCATGGAATGTAACAATTTTGATGATATTTAAAAATGATGACAGCATTTCCAAGTTATGACGTGTCAAATTTCTGTTCCACATCTGAATGGTTAGACAGTGCTAACAGAAAAAGGACGGAAATCAGAGCCAAGAAAAACCTCAGAAGAACTAAGCATGATAGCAGCTCAGCCATGGCAAAAAACTACACGCATCAGAACCGCACATTCTCTGTACACACACCACAGAACACATCCCAACTTTCACTCCAACACCAGTCATCCGACTTTGTGCTCTCCTCTAAATGAGTGCGCTGTTCTGGAGCACCTTCAGAGATTGTGGCAGTAGAGAACAGAAAACGAACAAACCTGGAATCGGCTTCTTTGAATTTTCCTGTTCCACCTTAAATGGTACAGCGTTTACAATTTGAATATTGCACCAACAACAAACTTTATTGAACCAAAGCTCAGTTAATTTAGTCATTTCAATTAATCGTGCACTGTGTTCTCTTATTTCGTAAGCATGTAAAGCAAACTACTTTTTTCGATTTAGAACAGATGGCAAAAAATGTTATAAGTGACTTCTATTACCAGCAGCTCAGCTTTTTAAAATTTATTTATTTATTTTAAACACAAATACTATCATGTACCGTATACCCTGTTGAAATGTCAGGAAGGTATAAAGGTATGAAAAAATAGATACTGCCCAAGCCCAATGACCACACCCACCAACCCAGTCTTCATAATGCCACAGCCTCCTCTCCCATTTCCAGCGTGATTTTGCCATGAACACCATGACGGATATGACAAAGAATTAATGAGCTGTTGTTGGATGCCAGCTTTCCAGTGAGTCATGTGTTTTTTTAAGCCCTAGCTTGTACAGGCAAGTAAACACCTACTCAGTTCCTGCTTTTCACTTTAACTGGTACCATGATGTGCCCTCCAGGATGAATTTTTGCACTCCTTTTGTGTTTAAAAAACGTCTTGGTTAAACTCTCGAGAAATAATGCAGTTATGAGGCGTCATGGGAGACCTTTTAACTTGGAGAACTGAGTTCCTTCTGAACTTAATCAGACTAGAGATACAAAACTGACATGTAGAACAGGGGTGCCCAATCCTGGTCCTGGAGATCCACCACCCTTCACAGTTCAGCTCCAACACTCCTGGCTCTAATGCTCAGATGCCCCTGATGGCCTTCAGTGTTGGAGTGGCAGGGCCTGAAGTTCATTTTTCAAAGTGAAGGGGGATTCCCCCCTTAAATGTTTCACATGGGGGGGATTTATACACTTTGGGGGGATACTACTTGTGAGCTTAACTATGGGTCTTACCTTGTCCCGTTCTTTTTAAAAGAATGACACTCCATCTCTAATGCATTTAACCAGAAGACCAAATTTTGAATTAGCTAATTCATTTCCTGCTATAAAATAAGCCCCTTCGTTTAGTTTCCTCCTCACACTGCAACTGCGCAACTTCAGTAACATTAGCCATCACATTCTTTGCTGGATCTGCCTCACGCTTTCTTTTCAAGGCTGCAGTATGAGAAATGCCATCTGAGTGGCGCCTTAAAGTTGACGTTTTGTAACATCGGCTGATAAAAGGTGCAGCACCGTATATTTTACAAATCGAGCAGCTCATTTCACCGTTGTTAAGTTCGAGTCACGGATATATTCTGAGCCAGTTAGACTGAAACTTGTCTCTGTGCTGCTGCTTCACTTTGTTAACATTACTGTTACATGACTGAGGATTAATATTGTTAATATTGTTAAATTTGACATCTCTAGCACCGCTGTTTGCGCTAGCTCTTTCAGGTTCTGGTGTTTTTTTCTGAGCGGGTTCCACTTCAGATTTACGTTTAAGCCAGCGGTCCATGTTTGCATGCCGTCAAATCCGCATCATTGAAACCTGTCTGTAAATATTAGCAAGAGGTGCTGCAGCAGCAGAGGGTGCTCGTAGGCTCGTAGAAAGAGGGGGAGAGTGTGTGTCAAATGTGATGTCTAGAGCGGAAGTTGGTCCGTTTGGCCAGTCGTCCCACATTCCACACTGGTGCAAACGTTGGCTGAACATCTCTGTAAATGTCTGTGGGAATTTCCCGCATTGTAAGTGTTAGATTTGGGGGAATCAATGAAATTATGAGCAATACCCGCAATTCCACACTGAAATTCAGGCCCTGAGTAGGGGTGGAGCTAAACTTTGCAGGGTGGTAGATCTCCAGGATCTGGATTGGGCATCCATAATGTAGGAGAAGTTTAAGATAAGCACACAATAAAGCTACAAATGAGAGATTAGTCTTTCTTTTTACCTGTAGACTTATTACTGTATATCAGGGCAATATGTATTAAAAAACAAGGTGGGTTTAATAGGGTACAATTTGAAAATGACAGGTCTCTGATCATATTGAATGTCTGACTGATCATCTTGCATACTTAAGTGAGCTCAGGCCTCATTTATCTAAATTTGGTAATATTTTTGTCACTGTCTTTTTATTTCCCTCTACAGGTTCACAGCAGGTGCTCAATAAAAAAGAAAAACACACAAAATTGATTTCAAATGTGCAGGAACAGTTCAGTTAACAGTAAAGCTGCTTTTTAAAGCTATTTGAAAATATATAACTTTATGGTGTCCCAAAGGCATCTAAAGCTGAATTCCGGAGCATCTATCCCAGGGGTCGGCAACCCAAATGTTAAGAAGAGCCATTTTGTCCTTTCAACAAATATCAAACCACCTTGGGAGCCACAACAATTGTGGCTGTAAATATATCTCAGTATATAGTAATGTACTAATATAGGTTAAAAAAATAACGATAACGCAGACTTAATTTGCTCTGCTTTAAGCTGTAGCTCAGCTATAGCCGCTTTTCTCGCATCTTGGGCAGGAAACCTTTCAGCAAAAATTGAATAATTTACTGTAACGTCTCTCAACGTTCGACTTTTTACAAGGCTGAAGTCTCGTTCTCCAGCTTCTTGGAGATGCACGATGCCAACCCCTGATCTATCCTCCTATAATGATGGAAAACACTCAATTTTAATACATAAAGCACATTGATTTGGCTTTGGAACTCTTGTCTAGCAGTCTGAGTTTCTCCAGTAGGGGCAATATTAGCACATAAGCTGCTTAAGTATTCATCACTTTGAGATGAAACAGCTGTAAGCCACAGATCTCAAAAAACACTTGTGTTTACACTAACAATTTTAAAAACCAGAGGTGAAAAATATTTATTATGGAAAGATATTGAGTTATTTATGTGGTTTACACTAAAGATATTCATTAAATCAGTTAGTGCTATAAAGTACAGAAGTTAATAAGAGTATAGAACGCAGCTTCAGTGTTTGTGTTATTCACTGTTGATCTGCTGCCACTGTTTCAACTGTTTCAGCTGACCAGCACAGGAGAGAGAAGAAAACAAACAGTGGTTTTGTCACTGTCTTTTCATTTCCCTCTGCAGGTTCACAGCAGGTGCTCAGCAAAAGAACCCACCAAGTTGATTTTAAAGATGTGGGGGCAGTTCAGTTAACAGTAAAGCTGCTGGGAGACAGCAATGTTCAAGCTAACTCCAAACCGCCTATATTGCCTAAACCAAAGCTGAAGACACTCACTGGAAAACCACTGCAAGCTGCTGATAGACAGGTGATTTGTTTTTATTTGTTTTTGCCTTTATTTTTTATTTATTTGATTTTAATTAGCTCAGTATTTAGCAAGTGTGCCTTTTTAAACTATTCAACTACACTGCCAGTCAAAGTTATTCATATTTGAAACCAGGGTTTTAAGGTTTATATAAGCATTAAATTGTATAAACTTATTACTTCAGGATTACATGAGGTGTTTCAAAGACCAGTTTCGTACCTTACAAACATTTGTTTTTCTTTTCTTTTTCACTAAAATCCTGGATGAAAAGCCTGCTTCCAAAAGTCACAAAGGTAAGTGCTCCTGCTTTGTTGGAATGAAAACCTGAAACCACACCAATCCTTTGCTGATAAGACTGGACACCCCTGTTGTAGATGGGCTGATCTTGCTTGCCTATTACATCCTGCATTGACATTCTCAGTCAGCTGAGGAACAGTAGCTCTTCTGTTTTTAAGCTTAAAAGTTTCAATATACAACCCCATTTTCAAAAAAGTTGGGCGCTGTGCAGAATGTAAATAAAAATAGAATGTACTGATATGCAAATCATGTAAACCATATTTTTAAAGGATTTAAAAAACTATTTTAAAATACTACAAAGACAACATATCAATCGTTCAAACCGAAATTTTAAATTTAAACCCATTTTGAATTGGATGCCCGCAACACATTCCAAAAACGCTATTTGAAAATATATAACTTTATGGTTTCCCAAAAGCATCTAAAGCTGAATTCCGGTGCATCTATCCCAGGGGTCGGCAACCCAAATGTTAAGAAGAGCCATTTTGTCCTTTCAACAAAAATCGAACCACTTTGGGAGCCACAACAATTGTGGCTGTAAATATATCTCAGTATATGGTAATGTACTAGTATAGGTTAAAAAAATTAATTTGCTCTGCTTTAAGCTGTAGCTCAGCTATAGCCGCTTTTCTCGCATCTTGGGCAGGAAACCTTTCAGCAAAAATTGAATAATTTACTGTAACGTCTCTCAACGTTCGACTTTTTACAAGGCTGAAGTCTCGTTCTCCGGCTTCTTGGAGATGCACGATGCCAACCCCTGATCTATCCTCCTATAATGATGGAAAACACTCAATTTTAATACATAAAGCACATTGATTTGGCTTTGGAACTCTTGTCTAGCAGTCTGAGTTTCTCCAGTAGGGGCAATACTAGCACATAAGCTGCTTAAGTATTCATCACTTTGAGATGAAACAGCTGTAAGCCACAGATCTCAAAAAACACTTGTGTTTACACTAACAATTTTAAAAACCAGAGGTGAAAATGTTTATTATGGAAAGATATTGAGTTATTTATGTGCTTTACACTAAAGATATTCATTAAATCAGTTAGTGCTATAAAGTACAGAAGTTAATAAGAGTATAGAACGCAGCTTCAGTGTTTGTGTTATTCACTGTTGATCTGCTGCCACTGTTTCAACTGTTTCAGCTGACCAGCACAGGAGAGAGAAGAAAACAAACAGTGGTTTTGTCACTGTCTTTTCATTTCCCTCTGCAGGTTCACAGCAGGTGCTCAGCAAAAGAACCCACCAAGTTGATTTTAAAGATGTGGGGACAGTTCAGTTAACAGTAAAGCTGCTGGGAGACAGCAATGTTCAAGCTAACTCCAAACCACCTATACTGCCTAAACCAAAGCTGGAGACACTCACTGGAAAACCACTGCAAGCTGCTGATAGACAGGTGATTTGTTTTTATTTGTTTTTGCCTTTATTTTTTATTTATTTGATTTTAATTAGCTCAGTATTTAGCAAGTGTGCCTTTTTAAACTATTCAACTACACTGCCAGTCAAAGTTATTCATATTTGAAACCAGGGTTTTAAGGTTTATATAGGCATTAAATTGTATAAACTTATTACTTCAGGATTACACAAGGTGTTTCAAAGACCAGTTTCGTACCTTACAAACATTTGTTTTTCTTTTCTTTTTCACTAAAATCCTGGATGAAAAGCCTGCTTCCAAAAGTCACAAAGGTAAGTGCTCCTGCTTTGTTGGAATGAAAACCTGAAACCACACCAATCCTTTGCTGATAAGACTGGACACCCCTGTTGTAGATGGGCTGATCTTGCTTGCCTATTACATCCTGCATTGACATTCTCAGTCAGCTGAGGAACAGTAGCTCTTCTGTTTTTAAGCTTAAAAGGTTCAGTGTACAACCCCATTTTCAAAAAAGTTGGGACGCTGTGCAGAATGTAAATAAAAATAGAATGTACTGATATGCAAATCATGTAAACCATATTTTAAAGGATTAAAAATACTATTTTTAAAAACTATTTTAAAATACTACAAAGACAACATATCAATCGTTCAAACCGAAATTTTAAATTTAAACCCATTTTGAATTGGATGCCCGCAACACATGCCAAAAAAGTTGGGACAGGTGCATGTTTACCACTGTGTCTCATCACCTCTTCTTTTAACAGCACTCCGTAAGCGTTTGGGAACTGAGGAGACCAATTGCTGTAGTTTTGAAGTAAGATGTTTTTCCATTCTTGTTTGATATAGGATTTCAGCTGCTCATCAGTTCAGGGTCTCCTTTGTCATATTTTTAATTTCATAATGCTCCAAATGTTATCAGTGGGTGACAGGTCTGGACTGCAGGCAGGCCAGTTAAGCACCTGGACTCTTTTAATACAGAGCCAGGCTGTTGTAATACATGCAGAATGTGGTTTTACATTGTCTTGCTGAAATATCAGGGCCTTCCCTGAAAAAGACGTCATCTGGATGGCAGCATATGTTGCCAAAACATGTATATATCGTTCAGCATTAATGGTGCCTTCACAGATGTGCATGTCACCCATACCATGTGCACAAATGCACCCCTATACCATCATGAATACTGGCTTTTGAACTGTGTACTGATAACAAGCTGAGTGGTCTTTAGCCCGGAGGACACAGCGTCCATGATTTCCAAAAAGAATTTCATGATGAAATGTTGATTCGTCAGACCACAGGACACTTTTCCACTTCACCTCAGTCCATTTTAAATGAGCTCAGGCCCAGAGAAGGTGGCAGTGTTTGTCGATACTGTTTATATATGATTTCTTCTTCGCGTTTTAGAGTTTTAACTTGCATTTGTGGATGCAGTGATGAACTGTTTTCACAGACAGTGTTTTTTTTCCTGAGCCCATGCAGTGATTTCCACTAAAGAATCATGTCTGTTTTTTAAGCAGTACCATCTGAGGGCCCAAAGATCACGGCCAGCAAATACTGGTTTTTGGCCTTGTCCCTTGCATACTGAGATTTCTCTAGATTCTCTGAATCTTTTAATGATATTATGTACTGTAGATGATGAAAAGCAAAAGTTCTTTGCTATTTTATGTTGAGAAACATTATTCTTGAATTGTTGCACTATTTGATTGTACAGTCTTTCACAGAGTGGTGAACCCTCCCCATCTTTACTTCTGAAAGACTCAGCCTCTCTGGGATGCTCTATTATACCCAATCATGTTACTGACCTATTGTCAATCAACTACCAGGTGCTTTTTTAGTGTTACACAATTTTACCAGCCTTTTGTTGCACCATCCCAACTTTTTTGGAACGTGTTGCTGGCATCAAATTCTAAATGGGCACATATTTTTCAAAAAAACAATAACATTTCTCAGTTTCAACATTTGATATGTTGTCTTTGTACTATTTTCAATTAAATATAGACTTTAAATGATTTGCACATCATTGCATTTTGTTTTTATTTACATTTTGTGTCCCAACTTTTTTGGAAAAGGGGTTGTACATGTCTGATAGTGTATTGAAGTTAGGGCAGTTGAAATCCTAAACTGACCCATGAAGACATGCTTAAGTCATGCCGATTTAACTGTTGGTGAATTTTTGTCACTCTGTTTTTAATTCAATCCACAGGTTCACAGCAGTTTCGCAAAAAAATAACCCGCCAAGTTGATTTCAAAGGTGTAGGAACAGTTCATTTGACAGTAAAGCAGCTAAAGGAAGGCAGTGTTCAAGCTACAAACTACAAACCACCTATATTGCCTAAACCAAAGCTGAAGACACTCAGTGGGAAACCACTGCAAGTCGGACAGGTGATTTGTGATCAAGTTTGAAATAATTTTTTATCTAAGCATTAAATTGTAAAACTTGTCTATAATCATTTAGTAATTATGCATCTATTTATGTGTTTGTATATAAGTGGGTAACACTTTATTTGGAGTGGTCCTTTGTAGATGATTAATAAACTCTTAACAGATTATCAGTAACACATCAGCAACATATCAGTGAAGTAGCAGTAGTGAAGCATCTGAATACATTGAAGTAAATATCTTGTAGATGTTCTGTTGATACATACATTTAGTATATGTGTTGTTAATATGTTGCTTCCATTATGCAAAACCTAAGCTTACCAAACCTTACCCAAAACCTAACCCTAATCCTGGCCCTAATCCTGACCCTATCCTTAACCTCAACCCAAAACCTAATCCTAACCCTCATATGTTTTTGACGTGTTACTGAGAGTCCATCGGGTGTTTGTTTCATCTAAAAGGACCACTCAAAATAAAGTGTCACCAAAAAGTGAATTGCATCCAAATTGTAATTTTCACAATGCAGTTTTGTATCTTTTTCTTTTGCATATTTAATCCTGAATGAAAAGTCACCATCCAAAAGTCACAGAGGTGAGACTCAATAGATTTTTTTGTTTTTGTCCTGCACAAGTGATCTTGTATGTTTGCGCATTAGTTCCTTACTAAGGTTGGCTACATGGATATTCAGTTAGTTTTAAAACCTTGTAGCTTACTGTGACCATCAAAAGTGTTACATTGTAAATGTATGTGATTGTCATAGTTTCTTTGACATGTTTGCAAGGTCTGAAAGTTTTATACAAACTTTGATCGTATGAAACTTACAAAAGCAACATTTCTTTCTGAATGGTGAAAATATGAACAATCTGGTGTTATTTCTCAGATTTATTGAAGGTTAATGAAGTGAAAGGCAAAGACTTTGGGATATCAGTGGATGTGTGTAAAGAGGAAAGCATGGCAGAGAAGTGGGACCCCCGTCGCTTCATCTTAACCGGTTTCAATGATACCTGCAAATACGAATTGGTCACACTGTTCATTAGTAGCTGCAGCCAAAATGCAGAACATACCTGGGAGCTTCTGGATGAAGACAGGATCGTGGTCACCTTCAGGGAAGATATTGGTGAGTTTAAACTGAAATCTGAGTTTGAACATAGGGCACATTTTGCATTGACTTCTTACATTCCCAGGGCAGTTACATTCCATTCTAGGGCAGGGTTTCTCAACATGTGGACTGTGAAGCACCCTCTAGTGGTCCACGGGCCTGTACTCAGAGGGAGGGAATAATTCGGAGAATTTAATATCTTTACAGTATAACCATTATAAATATTGATAGAGACGTACAAATAAAATATCGCAGTAGTGGCTAATTAAACGTCATCAGTCTGAGACAATGCAGCCGCGGGCACTCGATACAGACAGCGAGCCAGAAATGGAGAGGTTTCTCAGGGCACTTTGTTTGGTGAGGACTTATCACACCTTTTTCTTTAGTTCACTCCATTTTGACACGTGAACACTCCACCTGTAGTAGAGAAGAGATGCGTTTGATTTCAGCTGATGTATCATAGAGTGTATATTTGATCGAGCATCAGAGACCTAAATGGTTAAACTCAAACTGATAAACCGATGACAAAGAAGCAGATATCAAGTACGATTTATCATTAATTTATCATTATGTTAGTTGTGATGATGCTAATCCAAAAGCCCAGTGAGTGGAGTGTTTATTTCAAATGAATCGCAAACTAGAGACATCTCAAGACCCAACAAGTACTCTTTTGGAAAAGCCAGTGGAGTATTTTCAGTGAAAATGCAATGGACTTCAGCTCCAAAACACATCTACCTTGTACATTTCTATTCTGTTTTTTCTTTTTTCATGCTTTTTAACATCACTACAACAATGTGTTTTTTTGTTTTCAAATTTTGCAAACGTACTGACAACCAGAATGGCCAATCTGATCTTTTTCAGGACCTAATTTTCAGGTTTTTAGTGTCAGCATGTAAGAAAAGAAAAATGAAGCTGTATTAAAAAGTTGATTTTAGTTTTACTGTGAGCCATTATGCATTAAAGTTGTACAAAGGTGGGTCTTGGGCTGAAAAAGGTTGAGAACCCCTCTTCAAGGGCTTATGATCCAGTAATTACTCTTTTATAATTTATTATTCTCAAATTATAGCAGTGAGGAATTACAGTCTGGGCCCACTAGCAGGCCGTTTAAGCGGACACCTGCGTTGGTTTCAGTGGTCTTTATTCCTTCACTCTTATTTCTTTTTATGACTGTCACTGTAATGTCTCTAGATATCAAAAAGTTCTTGAGTGAATGCACCACCAAAAAGCCGCAGGGTATGGACATTAGAGTTTCCCATTTGGAGCTTACCGATTCAGTCCTGGTCGAGGGGGACATGAGCGCCATCAGAGAAGACATCCTCACTGGACATTTCAGCAGCAAAATGAGAAGTGGAGGAGGAGATATAAAATCTTTACTCTGGCTCAACAAACAAAAGAGTGCCGTTATCACCTTCAAGGATTATCATGGTGAGGCTTTTCTTATGTTCGTGCAAATTACGTAACTGCTTCAGATTATGAAATAATAGGCCTAATATTCTGTGTGGGTGCAGTAGAGTCCTTTATATTTCTCTGGATCCAGTACTTTATATTTCTCTGGATACAAGAATATGGCCTCAATAGCCTGTTGACAAAAAAAACGAGCTAGATTTGAGATTTAGAACAGATTTATTAGAAGTGGCCTAAAGTCTTTGTTCTTTGTGTCTTCAATGAACAGAGGTTTAACAAGATATTTTATGTAGAATAATGCTAAGTGGTTAACAACCTGTTAATCTGAAAAGAGAGGCTATGGCGGTTAAGATAAGAAGAGCTAAGGAGATCAAATGACAATTGGTTCTTGTTAGTTCAAATGGATTTAGAGGCTTTTATATTGAGTTTATTTCACTCGATTTCTCTGATGTTTTCACACCACTTAAGTTTGACACAATTATTATATAAATGCCTGTAAATAAAAGTGAAATACATATTCTGAGACATACTTTGGGTGTTATTGCACTAAGTCAAAAGTTCTAACTTCTCACTTGGCTCAGTAACCCCTTTAGAGAGCAGCAGTGAGTGATGTTTGTTCATTTGAGTTCGAGCTGTGTTTGTTGTCAGTTAGGAGCTGCTAAGTATCGACAGCTAGGAAGCAAGCTAGCTAATCAGCCAGTTTGGCTAGTTTAGGCTTGTACTTTAATAGTTGCATACAAATAATAAAAACACCCTCATTGTTAGTCACAGTTGTTTATATGGCAATTAATCGTCAGCTAAAATTTCATGATTGTGACATGCCTATTAGGGTATGTTCACATTACAGGCCTCATTACTCAATTGTGATGGTTCACTTTTATGAACGTAAGTGGCTCGAATCTGTCATTAATGTGAACAAACCTGTGTCCTGAAATGACTCGCATGCTCACATCCTAATGAATAATATAAGTAATGATAATAGTAATATAAATAATCAATAACGTGCTAATGAACCAAGTGTGCCATGAACAGCAAACAAACTAACAAGCGTTGTCCAAGCAAGACGTACGTGAAAAAGGATCAGATGCTTTTTCACTGTTTACTGGCACCTAACTTCAGGTTTGGGGTTGCTGCCTTGTTAACACAGCCTGCACAGTGGAAAAAACATGAATTCCAATTTAAGTGTTCTCATTAAGGTTGGATGGCCCCAAACTGGCTATGTATTTAACCTAGGACTGCCTATGAAAAGATTTGAAAAGATCAGATTTTTGTGTCCACATATCTCTGAAAACATCAAATTTGTGTCACATTAAAGCTACGTTCACATTACAAGCCTCATTGCTCAAATCCGATTTTTTGCTCAAATCCGATCTCTCCGACAGAATGGTTCATACTCATTTAGGTAAGTGACTCACATCTGTCATTAATGTGAATGAACCAGCGTCCTGAAATGACCCGCGTGCGCACATCCTACTCAGTAACGCCACTTGAATGACGTGCGTCATGTGCATCATCAGCAAACAAGTTAACGAGCAGAACGAGCTTCGCTGTGAAGATAATAAACTCTGATCAGCTCTCAGCTGCTCATTATTAGAGTGAGATAAAGGCAAAAAAGGTGAGATGTGTTTCTTTTCCACCGTTTACAGGCTTTAACTTCTGTTCGGCGCTGCTGCCATGGTAACGCTGAATGATGGCGCACACGCAGTGGAAAAAAGCACATGAATTCCGATCTGAGCGTTCACATTAAGGTCGCATGGCCATGAATCAGATACGTATCCGATCTAGGACCACATATGAAAGTGGCTCAGGTCGGATTTGAAAATGTTAGATTTGCATGTCCACACAGCCCTGAAAACATCAGATCTGAGTCACATTAGGGCAAAAAATTTGTGCCACTTTGACCTGGTAATGTGAACGTAGCCTTAGCAAATTAATGAATTTTTTGGTGTTGCTGCTGAAAGAAATTCAGGGCAAAAGTGACCAATCGTTCTTGTGTTCATAAATAGCTTTAGTTTCTGAAGTTTGTAAATTAGCACACCAGAACAGAGAACAAGCATAAAACCATATACATATCTGATATCCATGATTGACATTATAAAAAATGAACTTTCTTTTTGACAGAGACTTCAGGAGCAGTTGTCTATGACAATGACCAGTGATTGTTTTGCCTTTACTTTCTGTTATAGCTGCCTATGAAGTGGTGCAACAGAAACATCATCTTTTGGGTGCGGGTTTTACCACTGCTCTGTTCTACTCAAGGTTCCAGAAGGCTCTGATTGGAAAAATGACAACTTTGTCTGGCATACCTACAAACATCACCGTTCCTGTTCATGAGGAAGTTTTCAATTTCATTGGGAAAAATGAACCATTCAAAAAGGACTTTCAGAACCGACTCAAAATGGTTCATGCAAACGTCTTTTTTGGCAAGAGCACATCACCTAGAAAGATAGTGCTTGAGATGACCGTCAACAAAGAATCTTTAGCTGCATTGCGAATTGGACCGACTTGGGAGCACAAGGCAAAGAGAGAAGCCCAAGCCTTCCTGACGAAGTACACTGTAGCCGAGTTGCCAGTAAACGTCGATGTGTGGAAAAGGGTGATGAATGATTGTCTCTCACTTGTCTCAGTTGAGGCTGATCTCTCTTTCAAGGAAACCAGCTCTAAAATTGTAATAGTTGGCTTAAAGGACGTGGTCAGGATGCTCTTAGATAAGTCCAGAAGACTTTTGGAGAATGCAACCAAGGACTTAGCTGTGGACAGAAACATTAATAATGAATCGATGGTGTCAGACTGTGTTGAAATGATTCCTCTCAGATCTGTGCGAGAAATGGAGTTTGTAGAGTCTTGTATGAACTTGTCAGAGGTTCCCGAAGTCAGGAACATGGGCATAACTGTACTAGCTTCCAGAGCACAGAACTGTCCTTGTCTCAAAGTTACAGGAAAAAAGGAATATATTCAAGATGCTATTATTATGGTAAAGCAGCGGTTGTCCTCCATTGTCACAAAGAAGCTGACTTATTCCAATGCTGGTGAGGCCAAAGTACTTAAGAAACATGAAGTCAATGTAAATGCCAGATGTAAAGAATGGCATTGCAAGGTGTACTTATCACCAGGGCAAATTAGCAAGTCTGGCCGTACAAGGAGATTTGTTCACAGAATAAGCAGGTATATCACTTTAACAATAGCTGAGGGTGACCTGCATCAGTACACTGCTGATGCCTTGATTTGCCCAATGTCTAAATCCCTGTCTTTTGACAACGCTGCTGCTCAGCAGTTGCTTAACGTTGGAGGTTCTCAAATTCAGGAGGTGTGCAACAATCTTCAAAAGGAGAAGAAAGCTCTGCTTGCTGGGGATGTTTTCCTTAGTAAGCCAGGAAAGCTACATACCAAGTCCCTGATATATGCTGTATTGCCCAAAAGAAACCAATATCAGGCCTCTCGCCACCTGGAATCTGCCATATATCACAGTCTTCATAAAGCAGAAGATGGGAATGGCACCTCTATTGCAATGCCTGTACTAGGTGTTGGAACATTCGGTTTTTCCATCAAGGAAAGCTGCATTGCAATCAGAGAAGCAATACTACAGTTCAGCAATGACTATCAAAACTCCCCAAAGAATGTGAAGACCATATTTGTGGTAAATCCTGACTTCAAGACAGTAGAGGAGATCAACACCCTCATTGTACAGCTGGTATGTTTTCTTCAGGTTTGCAGGTTGTGTCCACCTACAGACAAGGTCAAATCTCCTAATTGAAAAATAGGGTGATTCAAAATATTAATCCAATTTCAAAGTGCCATATTTTTTACAACAATGAGGCGCCTAGGAACCAATCACATACTAACTGAAAGAGGGGGTCATAGAGTTTCTGACCATCACCGGAAGATGGCTCGCTTCAGTCTGCGAGGAGATGGAGACCGCTGAGCAGAAAGCGTTTTGTGTTCGCAACTTCAATAAGAGTGAATCTGTCATAAATGTTTAACGTAATTTTCGTCGGCAGTGAACCTCCAACAGATCAGAGCGTTCGTCATTGGTTCCACAACACTGCATGATCTCCGAAATCGCATGGAAAGAGCTGTGAGTGCAGCGACACCCCACATGCTCAATCGAGTATGGGATGAATTTGACTTTGGCGTTGATGTTGTCTGCACAGCTGGAAGAGGTTCATATTGAGCACTTGTGAAATTACATAATAAACTTTATGCTCATTTAAACCATTTACAATTTACTGCATTGTTCTATAATGATTTACCAGTGAAATAAATCATTTTGAAATAGGATGAATCTTTTTGAATCACCCTGTATTTTGCACTGGTGTGATATGTTTTAGCACTGTACTTGAGCACACTGGAAGTGAAATGAGAGTGATAATGACAGTATTTCCGGAGATACGTAGTTGGACAAATTAACAGTCTTAAATGAAACTCACGGAGACTCCCTGAAGTCTGTGACCCATAGACATCTCCACCTTCTGCAAGTCTTCCCTGATAGATTCCTTTAGTCCTATCTTTAGTAAGTTCAGGTGATTTGGTCAGTCAGGAGTATTTCCAGCTTTTGGCATAAAACTCTGTAGGTGCTTCAGTAGCATGTTTAGGTCGACCATCCCGCTTCACGTTAGAGCACCATTCCTTGAGATTCCCTGGTGAGCCAGGTACAGGTACAGTGTATGTTTAGCTCGTTAAATATATTAATGTATTTTCTCTCTTGTTTACCTTTTTCAAGCAATCAGCTGAAAGGACACAGTCAGCATGTGGAAGGATGCCTGAAAATCAAGGTTTGTCAAGTTATCATGGGCATTCATCTCACTCATGCTTTCTTTTGAATGCTGGTAGGGCTTCAATTTATACATATATATATATATATAGGGAGAGTGGAGAGTGTCTGGGGGAATTTTCTCATTCATCCAGAAGAGCATTTGTGAGGTCAGACACTGATGTTGGACAAGAAGGCCTGGCTCGCAATCTCCGTTCTATTTCACCCTAAAGGTGTTCAGAGGGGTTGAGGTCAGGGCTCTGTGTGGGCCAGTCAAGTTCTTCCACACCAAACTCACCCAGCCATGTCTTTATGGACCTTGCTTTGGGCACAGGGGCTCAGTAATGCTGGAACAGAAAAGTACCTTCCCCAAACTGTTCCCACAAAGTTGGAAGCATACAATTGTCCCAAATGTCTTGGTTTGCTGAAGCATTAAGATTTCCCTTCACTAGAACTAAGTGGTCTAGACCAACCCCTGAAAAAACAACCCCATATCATTATCCCTCCTCCACCAGACTTTACAGTTGGCACAGTGCAGTCAGGCAGGTAATGTTCTCAAGGCACCCAGACTCGTCTATCAGACTGCCAGACAGAGAAGCGTGATTTGTCACTCTACTGAATATGTTTCCACTGCGTGCAGCACAGAAATTTCACAAACTGACTTGTGGCAGAGGCGGCATCCTATAACAGTGCCTATATATGTATCCAGCGTTTTTAGCGTTCTCCTGTATATTTTATTTGGACTTGATTGATGTATATATTTTCTTTCCCAGTACATTTCTGTGTAACCGCAGATCTATACCTAGTAAAGACAAGTTGTACGCATCAGTAGCTTCATTTTAAGATCTTTAGCATTTGTTTGGTTTGTTGAGGGTTGACACAAGGTTTGAACCAGAAAACTTATTATGACAAACTTATTAGGACAATTCTTGAACTGTCTTGCCGGTCCTAATGAGTCAATTAAGGCCTATCAAGTTAATTCAGTTCTGAGACTTTACAGCTGGAAGGGTGTCCAGACTTTTGCACATGCCACAATTACTATTGTATATATACTTTTTTAAGTTTTAAACATTACCAGACAAAAACAGAAGAAACTACTGGGGCAGGTGTCTCATTTCCTGCTTTTAAAAATTCATAAAGAGGAAGTGGGCCACTCGCTGCTGCATATTTGAAGAAGTGTTTGTGTGCTGGCAAATTTCACTGGACCCTGTCAATTTCTTTAGTCATTGGAGGGTCACCAGTTCAGTAATAGGTTCATAACAAAGATTTCAAAGTCAAAACAGAGATTCTTAGTGTTCAGCCATTTGTTCTGTAATGCACAGTGTGCCTGATGATAAAATAATGATCTTGTTTTATCAAGGAAAACATATATAAATGTTTTGTCTTCAATGACTAGTGAAAAGGTTAGAGTGTGTGTGAAAGGTTACACGTCCATCGGTCTAACTTGGATGTGTCAGCAACTTTTGTTGTGCAAGTACAAACACTTTACCTTGGCAACCAACTGTATGGATTAATTATGGGTTATCATGTAGAACACTGTGAATGGCAGCATCTTCTGATAACGTCCACCATATGGTAGACAAAGAGTTTAATGCTAAAGAGTGAATAATAATTATGTTAGTCTCTGCAAGATAAGTCACTGTCTCTGCTGATATTGTCATTTAAGGTACACTGCGTAGCCAAAAGTTTGTGGATAGCCCTCCTAATGATTGCATTCAAGTATTATCAGCCACATCTTGCTAATATATGTATACAAAGAAGTTATTTAATCTCCATACATAAACATCTGCAGAGTGGGTTGTACTGAAGACCTTAGTGACTTTAAATGTGGCACTGTCATGTCATCTTTGCCACAAGTCAGTTTATGAAACTTCTGACCTGCTAGAACTGCCCTGGTCAACTGTAAGTACTTTTTTTGAAGCCAGACCACATATCAGGGCTAACTGGGGGCATTAGGAGTAGCACAGGAGTAACACTATAAATTAAAAAAAATAATTATTTCATAGATAAGAAAAAAAAAAGATTGTGATACAAATATGTACTTTTTGTGTATCTTAAAGCTGCATTTGGACATTTAAATCGCCCAACTTGATTGACAATTGCAATAGACGGAAAGCATCATCTTACATTTAAAGAGACACACCTTAGTGTGATTCTGGTTCCCATTCTTATGACTTTTTGAAAGAACCTCTTGAATACTGTGAATAATGTGTACCCTATATTTAGTGTAGCGTGGCTCATTCACTCTGTGATGTGGTCTGTAAAGTGTGTTCCAGGAAGATGACCAGTGTGGCATATCAAAAAAATGTATGTGAAGACGTGAAATACAAGAAGAACCTAGGAAAAGTTGTTGGCACACCCAGCACACACAGGTAATTTTATGTATTTAAATGTTTGTTTGAGTAGAGTACGCTTACTTTATCTGTATGAAATGGCAATTTTATGTGTGATGTATAAAATGTATTTGCACTCTGTTGTAAGAAAATAAACCTTTTATGATTTTTCTGCAGTTTAAATCTGTCACACAGTAAATCACCAATAAACATGATTACCTTGACCGTTCCAGGGAGGTTTTTATTTGAAATTGTGTTTATCATATATGCAGCATATTTGTTTGTTCAGTGCCCACAGCTTGTGGGGAAGTAAGTGTTTTCATTTGCTTTTAACAACTTTTGAAGGAAAAAAAGTGGATAATGGCTGCCAATGTCAAATATATGTTGAATATCATAGAATAAAGATTAATAACAGAGCAAGAATGAGGAGTTTTAAATAGTAGTGTGTTCTTTATTTTTTAAAGAATAAGTTGTTTACGTGGAGAGTGTCACAATAACAATAGTAAACAATGTTACATTGGTAGATATGTTCATTATCTCTAGTTACAGTACAAGTGTGATTGTTAGACAAAGGCCCCGTCCACACACATCCAGATGCTTTTTGAAAACATAGTGTTTTTTCGGCATTTCGGCCTCATCTGTCCACAAGAGGAAAGTGTTTTCGGTCACTAAAAACTCTGTTTTCAGTGTTTCAAGCTACGTTCACATTACAAGCCTCATTGCTCGAATCCGAATTTTTTGCTCGAATCCGAATTTTTTGCTCAAATCCGATCTCTCTGACAGGATGGTTCACGCTTGTTTAGGTGATTCAAATCTGTCATTAATGTGAACGAACCGGCGTCCTGAAATGACCTGCATGAGCACATCCTACTCGGTAACGTCATGTGAATGAATTGCATGCGTCATGTGCATCAACAAACAGACTAACAAGCAGAACAAGCTTAGCTGTAAAGATAATTAACTCTGTTCAGCTCTCAGTTCTTCATTATTAGAGCGAGACAAAGGCGAAAAAGGTGAGATGTGTTGCTTTTCCACTGTTTACAGCCTTTAAATTCTGTTAAAGCTGCCATGGTAACGCTGAACGATGGCGCACGCACAGTGGAAATAAAGCACATGAATTCCGGCAAACACAGGGTGACATCATGCCGTTAACTTGTGCATTCCTACAGCTGTTTGAAATATGCAGAACCATATAAATATTACTGTCAAAATGGAAATTTCTGTGTGTTTGGTTATTTGGGAGTTGATGACGTTTATAATTGAATTTGGCTTTTCCTTTTTTATTAAACCCTAGTGCGGCAGTGTCGCCTCAACTGCAAATATTAAAACTACCCAAATGATCCAAAAGATATGTGACTTGATGATTATTAACCAAAGTCAGTTTAAAAAAAAAAAAAGTCTAACTCCATAATTCCAGTGGAGCAAAAAGCTAGAAAAATAAACCCACAGCAAATGCTAGTTTTCTTTTGCTTTTCAAGCTGGCAGAAATCACATTTTGAAATTGTGTGGAATATTGAATTATGGTCTGATGGCCTGCAAGCAAAGGCCTACAAGTTCTTTGTGTCATTATTGCATTATAGCAATCATTATTGCATTCTTCTGTGGATGGATATATTGTTGAAAGCATTAGTGGTGTGGATGAATTTTTTTTTTGGAAAATGGAGAAACACAACTACATTTTTAAAAATATCCAGATACATGTGGACGAAGCCTAAATTCCATTCTATGTCATTCTCAGAGCACCTTAACAGCAATTCACTGAATTGTATTGTGTATTTTTCAGGCATTCAAGCTTTGCATTCTGGCACCTGAACACAGGCTTTGATGTGAGTACCACAGTAGTACAATTAAATATGTACCCAGCTTTGATCTTTCGATATGAAATTGTTCTGATCTACAGTTTCCCTACAATTTCAGCTGAATAACCTGGATCCAGAACTGAAGATGTTTTTTGACATGAGTGGCATCAGAGAGGCAGATCTGAAAGACAAAGAAATGTCTAAACTCATTTATGACTTCATTCAGAAGAGAGGTGGTCTGGAAGCTGTCAAAAATGAATTTAGGACACAAGGTGAGAGATCACAGTAATCCTAATAGAACAGGGGTCGGCAACCCAAATGTTAAGAGAAGCCATTTTGTCCTTTCAACGAAAATCAAACCACCTTAGGAGCCACAACATTTTATGTCCATTTTGCCATCTTGGCTGTAAATATGTCTCAGTATGTGCTAATGTACTAGTATAGGCTAAAAAATATAATACAAACACAAACGCTGACTTACTTTGCTCTGCTTTAAGCTTTAGCTCAGCTATAGCTGCTTTTCTCTCATCTCCAGCAGGAAACTTTTCCACAAAAGTAGAACAGTTTCTTGTAAAATGTCTTCAGATGTCTTGTTCAGATGTTCCCTTTCCACCTTAAATGGTGCCTGAGGCTCCAGAATATAACTGCTGCACCATTTAAGGTGGAACGGAAACATTCGAACAAGAAGCTGGCGAACGAGAAGCTGACTTCAGCCTCGCAACTTTTTAGTGTTTGACAGTTGCTTGTTCCAGATTAGCCCATTTGTCTTAAATCTTTCTCTTTACCTTTTTGTTAGCTACTAGCTAAGTGTGTTGTGGGTTGCTGTGGTGACCAGCAGTCTGTGCGCCAACCTTCAGGGTTAAAGGGTGAATTAGTAGTTAACTCCAGTGTTTAAGACCATTTATTGTTAAAACTGTTATAACGATCAGCAGAGCTTTATTTTACTGAAGGGAGGATTATTTTATGTTTATCTAAAAATCTAATGCTGCTGTGGAGCCGCAATAGGACAGTTAAAGAGCTGCATGCGACCCCGGAGCCGCATGTTGCCGACCCCCGTAATAGAAAGTTAAGGATATCGAAGCTAAAAATTTTAAATATTGCTTTTGAACAGTCCACAACCTTTGATTTGTTTAACACAGTGCTAGCCAAACAGCCACTGAGCAGCCTTACTACTGCACTGGCTGCAGTAACTTTCCCTGTAACGACTGTGGAGGTGTATGGAACCTCTCCTGCTGACCTTGCCAAAGTCAAGAAGCTCCTGGATGACCTTATCTCTGAAGAATGCACCAGCAGAGATGTCCAGTCTGGTTACCTGGCCAACCTTCAAGAAGCTGATAAGGAGGCCATCATCACCCTTAGCAAGAACAACCAAGTGCACATTCTTGTGGCTTCCTCAGACAGACTAACTGTGTCAGGGAAGAAGGACGATGTTCTGGATACAGTTTTGAACATCTCAAGTTTCATCCAGGCAGCCAAGGAGAGGGAAGCCCAGGAAAGTGAGATGAAGAGATTGAGAGAGACTCTGTGCTGGGAGGTGGCTGAAGGAGAGGAATGGGTACCACTGGACTCCAGCATTAGCTACCAGCTGGAGTTTCACAAGAAAGAGCAGAGCTTTACATATGAGGATGAGGGAGAGGTTTACACTGTGGACTTCAAGAAGCTGACACGGAGAAACAGCAGAGGAAAGTCCTGCAGGATAAGGAGAACCCTGATTGGTGACTCAGACACAGGTAATACAAGTAGATGGTACTACAAATACTTAGATGCTGATTAATGGCCAGTCATGGTTTACTTTTATTTAAATTAGGGCTACCACAAATCATTTGAATACTGGAGTAATCATTTGTTATTTGACTGGCCTCATTTTGGCCCAAGTTGTTTCCCTCACAGCTGCTTTCCATAAAAAAACAGGCTAGCCAAATAAAACTTCATCAAATAAATAAAAAATCTAACTAAAATGAACCATAATAGCAGTGAATAAATCTAATTCATTGTACTCTGAGACTGCTGGGATAGGCTCCAGCAGATACTCATAAATGCTATACAAGTGACTCCCGAAGCTGTACTTGAATGAGAGGGCTACAATCACGGATTTTGTCATCAGAACATATAGCGGCTGGGCTTCGGTCTGACAAAGAATACATTGTTGCTGCCTACTGAATATATTTTGAACTGTAGTAATGAACGTCCTTAAATTTATGGTTAATTATGACACATTGTTTTTAAAGGTGGTTTTGAAAATGGGTATTTGGGTACTGCCAATGGTATTTGAAGCCTGTAAAATGCTGTTTATGCCAGCCCTAATTTAAATATATTTAAGTCAGTCTTCATAGAAAAACACTAATAAGAAGTTAGACAGCAGAGATGGGGACCCAGCAACTCAGACTCAAGTCGTATGTTGACGAAACGTGTGAAATTTCAGTCTGAGAAAAAAAGCTGAACAAAAACTGATTCAGTTAGGTCACCAACCTAAATGCAGTAAATGAATGAAAGATTTTTTTTCAGTTTTTTAGTTCCCATATGGAAAAAATATATATGGACAAAGTAATCCATGCCAAAATATGTTCCAAACACTAAAATGTATTTCAGAATATACTGCTATGTTAACCAAATATTTTTAAACTACATTTATTTTTAAATATTTGGGGAAATATAACACATAGAAATGTACCATACAAAACAATGCAAATGTATTTATCAGATATGTTTGAAAATGTATGAAAATAGCCAAAATATTTGTCTAATGCGCTTTTTACTGTTTGATTCCTTTTGGCATGAATTTGTATCGCAATACCTTAATTTTAAATAATAGCCCATGGAGCTTTAACATGGCAAAACCATTGTAGGTATTGATACTCTGTGAAAATGAAGTTGATATCTTGTTTATTTGAAATACATTTTGTGTGAGTGTCTTACTGCATTCATTCATGGTTAATGCAAAGCACAATGCAAAACAATGCAGTTTGGATAGTAAGTATGCTGGCTAGTACAATATCTAATTTAACTTGTCATTTAAACTTAATTTTAGCAAATGACAAATCCCATTCCTTTACATCATGCTAAAATTTCAACTGGATTAGCTATTATGCTAGCTAGCTGCTATATGTGCTATGTGAACTACAGATTAGCCAGTTGTTTCAAGTTTTTTTGGCTCTTTACTTTAAAAAATACATTTACTGCATGTCACACTTCAGTTGTGTCCCTCAAACTCATTGTTTATAATGAAAGCAGGTGTGTAACTAGACTATACCAACATCAGGGGCTGAGGCTATGGCCCATTTGATGTCACATGGTCACATAGCCTGTCCTCTAGATTCCAAACGTCTCCACTATAGACTGTGAAAAACAATTTGCCAGATCAAATCTATTTTTAAATTAAAATATATATATATATATATATATATATATATATATATATATATATATATATATATATATATATATATATATATGAGGTATATATATATATATATTTACCTCATGTATAGTCACCAGGTGATCAAAAACAAATATATCTGTATCTGCTGGTGCACCCATATAACCAGAACTTTAATATGCATGTTTCATTGAGAGCCATTTACGTGCATTATCATAATTGTATTTCTGCAGTTATCTACTTATTCAAATGGTCATGTAAACGGCATACTCCGATTTCTTAGATCAGAGAAAAGACATCTAATTAACATCTGATAGACATCTGATTAAGAAATCCACTAAAGAGAGTTGAATTTCAGCTCAGTAATCAGATTTCTCAGTGTATGTAGACTCTTACTCTGATTTCTTTCGGATTTCTCAGTCTGCGAATGTGCAAAAACAAACTGCAATACCAGAAATGAGTGAGCAGCTTTGCCGCATAATGGCAGCAAAACACTTTTGGAGCAATGCTGAAACCAACTACACGCTTGACGAAATGAAGGATTTAAATATTCATCTTCTCAATGATGTATTTTCATATTGTCCTCTCTCAGCTGCTTTTGTGTTCAGTTTCTCTCCAACATCTTCTACCCTGTGTTACTACAACTTTTAATTAATTACTTTACAAGGGAAATACCATTAACCAGAAATAAACTGCATGTATAATAACGACTTGGCCATAAATAAATATATCTGTGTGAACTGATACCCAGAATCTCATCAGAACTCTAATGGTCATATAATATTCTGTGCTGTTTTAGCTCTTAAAATATACAGTACAGTGGAAATAACTAATGAGTCCATGGTGACTCAACATGAAGTCCTTTCCTGTAATCAGCTTTTCATGTTACTGTTTCTCTTGATGCTTTTTTTTTCTGACACACTTTGTGCCTTGAAAAAAATATGACTCCTGTAACCAGAAGGAAAACGCATATACTAGTGAAAGATATTTAGCTTGTCTGGCCTACTGATGCCAAAATACAATTAAGCTGAAAAGTTTCTTATTCAAATTGTTGTTCTACAGGGAGATTCACTCGAAAGAGGCCCCAAATATTCTGTAATAACTCTCGTTAGGACGAATCAATCTGAACGAAACAAGGCAATGTGCTCTTCAGTATATGGAGCCCCTGCATCGGAGTGATGAGGTAGGCGCCGTTGTTCAGGCAAGGAACGTTAAGGAACATGGAGCACTGTGTCGAAATGTGTCTGGCAGAAAACAGAGATCACTTTCAGCATTACATGTAATGCAATCAATTACACATACGTCAAGGTATGTAACATATTTTTTTGGTTAAGATTGCTTCATTATAATGGGAGTTGCAGCAGAATATTCAGGGCCTCTTTCGAGTGAATCTCCCTGTACTTTAAATGATGCAGTAGTTATGTGTTTAGGCACCTGCATTCTGCTGCACCATTTAAGGTGGAACGGAAAATTCAGGTAAGAAGCCGACTTCAGTTTCGTTTTTTCTAGCATAAGCAAACGTTAACATTAGCTAGCCTAACATTAAACCCAACCAGGTGAACAGATTAGCCTGTCTACCGTTTGTGCTGCTACCTATATAAGAAGCTAATGTTAGTGGTAATGTTACAGCACAATTTGAAATTGATTACAGTTCAGTTAATGTTAGTATATATCATCACCTTGTCTATAATGTTGAACTGTAAGCCACCACAAAAGTAAAACACCAAAGGAGAACATTCGGTTTACTTTCACTGCTGCAATGCGCTCTTACTACTGTTTACGCTGAAGTCTCCTGAGCTCTAACATCTGCGAATGTTGATGGGGAGTCAGTCATTGACTCTTAGCCAATGACTGACAGTTGAATTATATATTATATGATTCTTATTTTAATCGTAGGAAAGGATCCAAGGCTGTTGGAAAATCCTTTGCGGCTATAGCCTAACAGCCCGGACCTGAATGAAAGGCTTGTTACCTGAAGCCATGTCCAACCTGTTTACTGCAGCTAGTAATGAGACTGTACTAAAATTCTCAACTGAAGACTCAAGACTTGACTCAGACTCGCATGAATCAACTTACGAACATCTCTGATAGCCAAACGTTGTAAATCAATAATAAGCTGATGATTTGGAGAGACAAACATTATGGACAAAATATATCTACATGTGATTTGCTAACTACTGATTGCTGTTTTCCAGCCATCATTCAGTCTCCACCAACATGGACTAAAATGGATGGAAAGGAGCTGAAAATAATCACTCTCCATCCAGATTCCACAGAGTACAAAAAAATAGAGAACGACTTTCTACGCTCCAGTAGGCACGAATCTGTGTCTGCAATGCAGGTTGTGAAGGTATATTTGCAAGTTTCAAAATGTTGAGCATAATCTGATCATAATCCTGCATATCAGTCTTTTTACTTTGCCTACAATTTGATTCTTAGATCCAGAGAATTCAGAATATGCAACAATGGCAGAGGTACTCTGTGTTAAAGGAGACAGCGGACAAGAAATACCCCAACCAGATAAATGAACGCTTTCTCTATCATGGCACCACTAAAGAATTCAGCCAGAAAATCAGTAAGAATGGCTTCAATCGGAGCTTCTCTGGAAGAAATGGTACGTTGCAGATTTGTCTTCTTTATGAATGTCTTATGTAGTATTTATTGGTCGTACTGATCTTTACTCTGTCCACTTTTTAAGGTGCCAGTTGTGGTCATGGCACCTACTTTGCCAAAGAAGCCTGGTACTCCTGCCACGACCATTACTCAACCCCAGATGAGTTTGGACTAAAGTATGTCTACAGAGCCAGAGTCGTGACCGGGGCCGTCTGTTTGGGTCGACCAGGAATGAAGGAGCCGGACCCTCTGGACCCGAACAATCCCCAGGCTGGTCTGTATGACTGTGCTGTAAATAATCTGATGGATCCGTTCGCATTTATAGTGTTCTGTGATGCGGCAGCTTACCCAGACTATCTGATCATCTTTCTGCCATTGGAATTCACAAATCCTAAGCCATATTGCTTTTAAAATGGTAACAATACTCTCTTCTTCCAGTTTTTGTTTTATGTATTTCTTTACCATCCCGTCAGGTAGTTATTTCTAGCCATACAAGACCAAGGTCCAGTCTTTCTGAATGAGGAGAGACCAAATTACCTGTAACTGAAAGTCAAATGTTTCAAAAACATTTTTGGAATAATGAGTAATTCTGACAAAAAAAAAAAAAATATATATATATATGAATACTTTGCAGCATGTGGCTAAGTAATGCACAAAAACCTGGTTTTTCTGGTTGTTCTGGCTATTTCGCTTGCACAGATCTCCACAACGAGGGGCTGCTTTCCCTGCTCACTGTGTAACCAGCAAGCTTAGCTCATTTTCTTCAAAGGCGAGAATTTCTTTGCAAACACATCATGTTCAGCATTATGAGATTTCCCATTTTTATTTCAACCAGTGTCCAGTGCCTTTATAACATCTCTGGTTACACCTACATTGAACAAGTGGCCACTGGGGTGGAGGGGACTGCAAGAAGTGGATATTTCGGACGAAATGTACTCACGCTCAGCAGGTTAACCCATGGGCTAATCTAACAACCATAACACTTCTTTTTTGTGGAAATTTGTACAAAATATACATGAAATTTGTTTGTGAAATAGCTTTGTCTGGCTATAAATTTGGCGTAGAGCCTTTCTTTTTGTTGTCATTAGCTATGTAGCCTTTAGCATGCCAGCTAGCAGAATAAAGTTATGAAGCAGTTAAGTATAAATGATGACGTAGTTTGTAACGAAAGCCCAGCATATCAAACGTTATAATTTTGAAATATTAAGTATTTTAAAGTAGTGCTTGGCTCATAAACAGGTTTGTCCACCATTATTTATTTAGGCTTGAGAATGCTATGACCCTGCAATGAAACTGCAAACACTAACCCACGACTAGATTCCTTTCCAGTCATCACAAACTTCATGTGCCATTCTACTGATGAAACAGCGAACTTGCTGCCCTCTCATGACCTCTAGTGGCCAAACTGGGGAATATATTAGGGTTTTGCCTGGGCTTGATAAGGCCACATTTTTTATTGTATCCACAATAAACATTCACTTTGCCCTGAAGAACATGAGACGTCTGTTTGCCTTTATTACAGTTTCCATTCTTTTCAGAGGTTTTTCAAAGAAATCTGCAGGGAAATTTTCTCACACCTCTCAGTTGGTGTAGCATTTTCTGCTTCTCACCATCCAAGTAATCCCAAACACAATCAGTGATGTTCTCACAGTGGAAGGATGGACAGAAACACCTGTGGATTTTTTCAAATCTGAAGCAGCTTGATTTTCGTTGACCTTCTCCTTCCTTATGCAAGTGGATTATCTTATATCTAATCTCCAGATCAATTAATAACTTTTACTTACAGGCTGTTTTGAGTGGAAATTAAATCAATCAATGATGGTCTCTGACTTTTGCAACAGAAGATTACAGGAAGACAAGAGTTTTGTCATTTAAATGCATGTTATGGTGAATATCACTTAATATGACCAGAGACATGAACCAACAAGGTAAAAATGTGTTGAAGATTTCAGGTTGACTTGAAGTTTATTGTCTTCATCTGACATGCATCAAATAAAGCAAGAGCCACTTACAAGTTTCTGAGAGACCATGTCATAAAATGTTATGTCATATAAGTGTATGTAGGAATTATCTTAAAGGAAGGGGATCCATTTCACCCTATGGTCAGGACAACAACATAGCATTTTGCACTTTGAGTTGTTTAAGGGGAACTCCACAGTTTTGTAAAAAATTCTACATAATTTAGTTTGAGTCATTCAGAGTGGTTTGGTATGAAGTGGTTGTTTGTCGAGACTCAGATTTCTTTACAGTGGTGCTGATAGGAACCAGGGGTTGCCGTGACTACAACAAAAATATGGCCATTTTATTTACTATCCAAAACCACTAGTGTACCTACATGTATCTTGTGAGCTTTTATTTGTGGTGTTGATGATGGTAAAATAGTGGAAAATCTGAAGAAATATGTTTTGTTTTGGTACCATTTTGCCTCAGAACCCCTTCATGTACCCCTCCACCACGAATAGATTAAAATAAATTGATTACAATACGTTTTAGGCTAAAACTTCATGAGAAAACACAGTAAAACAATATCTGAGGCAAAAGGCAGCAGTTTCATAACCATTCATGTATAACTTTGTGTGAGGGAGCTTTTAGAGTTGGACGTCTGGTTCCTATCACCACCACTGTGAACAATTCTGACTTTGCAAGTTTCTGTAGAACAGAGCATCTCACACCAAACCACTGAATGAGTTTGTTAACATCTTGACCATTTAATTATGCCATCATTTTGAAAAATTGGTGGAGTTCCCCTTTAAGGCTATAACATTGTCATGCATGGTTTAGAAATATAGTCATTTTTACTATCTAGAAGTAAGTCAATTATAGATTATCCTTATTATTTCGGCCCTTATGTGTTAAATGTCTAGACAATATCTGTCAAAAATGGACCAACAGAGGTCAATTTTTCCTTTCTTTTTATTCTTTTTTACACCAGTGAAAATGCCTGCTGCCCTCTGAATTGTGTGAAAATGTCATGAGAAATTATCCAGAATTACTTGGGAAAAAGTCTTGCTGTGTTCACTTAACCCCTTAAAATTCCAGGCTAATTACATACTAAGATTAATTATTCAGTACAGGAACTTCAGTGCAAACTAGCTGAGCTAATCTTAGGTTATAGAAGTGTATAATAAAACTTCAGGCCTGCTGTTGGGCCCTGACCATTTAAGGGGTTAAATTAATTATTAAGAACATTTGTGTCATGTCATGTCTCTGTCTCTTTCACTTTCTGATCACCACCGTGCTTGGAGGCCAATTGTTCCTTTACGATGTATTACGATTGAGATAAGCACTTGCTTATCTGCCGATCCCTGAACTGTCCTTGATGCTGTGGAACTGAGTGAAAGTGACTGTGAAGATGATTTGAAAACATTCCAGGCTCTGGGCCTGACTGAGCTTTGTTGACTGAACCTAGTTAATGAAATTGTGTCTAGCTGCAAGAGATGGTGTTTGTTATGTCTGTGAACCAGTTCAAGTCAGAATAGTCATTGCTCTGTAACGATGTATCTGCAGCTATAAGGCCAGTTTGTCAAATTCACAGCAGAATGTGCATAAAAGTATTAACTGCTCTGTCTAAATCTGTATTAGCAGAGACAGACCTGTTTATTTAAATGTTCCAGTTTGATTTCTAAATATTGGTCCCCTGTTTATGCTGAAAATATGAAATGCAGTGTTCATGTATGTTCTATTTTTTAATCTCAGTCATTCTTTTTACCCAAGATCAAACATGGTAGGTCATTTTGGACAGAATGGTTTTTGACACAGTGTAAAAGGCATGTATTTACAGACCAGATTCAATGTGAACACGTCAAGAAAGGATGATGTATAATATTATTTGGACCATAAAATTATTACATTAATTAATTGATTATTTTCAGATTACAGTAATAGTTTAAGACAATTTTAATTTACTTTTATAACACAAAATGTAATAAAACTATGACAATATTGAACGATATATAAGCGTAGCTAATGAAATGTAGAGAGAGAGAGAGAGAGATCTCCCTCTCTCTCTCTGTCTCTCTCTCTCTCTCTCCATGTGTATATATATATATATATATATATATATATATATATATCATATTTTATATGAAAAAATGTCCTGACCAAGCAGAATGACATAGGCCTATCCACCGAAGTTAATGATGTTGCTGGTTTATTGGTCTATTTGCAGTTTGCAGTTGCACATCACTTTTATGAGCAGCCTGACAGAACATACAGAAACCTGCTGAATAATATTACTGTAACCGTAATGCAAACTCAAATTGTGTTGTTTTTTACTTCTTGTAGTAAATTCCTTGTGTTGTAATATCAAGAGATAATGGATTTAAAAAAAATTCGAACTTTTTTAAAAAAACATTTACCTACAACTTTGCAACCTGTTGATTACTCTACAAGGGGAAGGCCTTACTAACTAGCTGAGGAGTTGAATGGTAGCTCTGCAGGACCCCCCGTAATTAAGCTTATTGTCTTGGTGAAGGCTTGCTTTACCTCCAAATACATCTAACAAATTTAGACAAGGCAAGTTTGTTTATATAGCACTTTTCATACGCACTGATTCTTATAAATGAGAAAGTAAGATTAAAGATACTTCAAATGAAAGTTTAAAAAGATTTCCACATCTTTTTAAACTATATATATATATTTATATATATATATATATATATATATATATATATATATATATATATATGAATTAAAATCATGATTAAAACAATAGATTTAAAAGAGAAGAAATTAAACATTAACAATACGATTGTAAAAAATTTGCAAAATTGCTCTTAGATGTAACATTATTTTGCTGGCAGAAATTTGCTTCATACTAAGACTGAATAGACTATTTGTTTCATCTATCCCCTAAATAAGTTTTTCTTTCTTTTTTCAGTTTTTTGTTTGGTGTGTATATATGTGTGTGTGTGTGTGTGTGTGTGTGTGTGTGTGTGTGTGTGTATGGAACATTTCATGCTTTGTTTGTTTTGTAGTTATTTTCATAAGTAGTTCATATTGGTTTCTGGTAACTGCAGCCTTCTCTGTTTATGCACCTAATAGGCAAAAAAGGCTTGCCTTTCCTCAGCCAATTCCAGCACAGGAGGTGGGGCTTTCTGGAACACAGGTGGAGAAAAAACTAAGCCAGGGGAGTTTCCACAGCCTGTTTACAGATCTTCAAAGCCGAAGTTCATCTGGTTTATAGTGTGCAGTGAAGAGCCTGTGAATATGCGAGCATTGCACATTCTCTGTAAACAGGCTTTAAGATTTTGCTCGAAAATAAACACACCTGCTGTGGACTCGGTCAGTCTGTAGAGTCTGCGCTGGAAGGTCACATGGTTCACTCAGGTAGCTGGAAGTGTCTGCAGAGACTAGATTTCACTTTACTTTTGGAAAACGTCCATCATGGCTGAGAAGAAGTTGCTGCTAGAGGGTCTTCCAGACGATCTGGACTGTGTGATACCGAAGTTAGAGTTATATTTCAAAAACAAGAAGAGGTCTGGAGGAGAGGCAGCGCGGATACAGGAGCATCCAGAGGACAAACGGAAAGCTCTGCTCGTTTACCTGAGTGAAGGAGGTAAGACCTGATACCTGCACCATTAAACAGGGTTCATTAGGGGTTCTTTACTAAAGACAGAGGTTGTATATAGACCCAAAAACCCCTAAACCCCAAAACTTTCTGAATGTTTGAATGCATAAATGGCTCTAATATATGATGGAGTGTTGTATATGGTTTTTAAAAAACTTGTGGTTCTGTGGTTCTGTATCGCACCAAAAAAGGTTCTGCTATTGTTACAAGTAAAATAACCTACTTGGTACTATGTAGAACCCTTTTTACAAAGAGTTCAAAGAACCATTACAATGCATGAATGGTTCTCCGCATGGTTAACTGGTTCTTCTCTGTGATGGAAAACATCTTTTGTACAGTTCTTTAAAGAACTTTTTAAAATGGTTCTGCGGTTTTATGCAGCACCAAAAAAGGTGCTGCTATTGTTTCATGTCATAGAACTCCATGTAGAATCTTTGCAAAATCGCATAAATGGTACTCCGCTTGATTAATTGGTTCTTCTCTCTGATAGACAACCTGTTGTATATGATTCTTTATAGAACCTTTTTTTTTTAAACGCTTCTATTTAGCACCAGAAAGGCTTCTGCTGTTGTTACAAGTCATGGAACTTTTTTTTGGACCCATTTAGAACCCTTTTGCTGAGAGTGCAAACTAACGATCAGAATGCATAAACGGTTCTATACATGGTCAAATTGTTCTTTCTTATGGGAAATATTGTTCAAAGTTCAAAGAGTCATTTGAATGCCTAATTGGTTCTTTGTATGGTTAAATTGTGTTTCTCTAAGATTTATAAAAACTACTGTGACCTATTTGTTCTTTAAAGAACTTTTTAAAAAATGCTTTTGTGTAGCACCAAAATGGGTTCTGCTGTTGTAAAGTCCTAGAACCCATTTTTGCTAAGATTGAAGAGAACTGTTTAAATCTGCCTGTTTGCTTGAACTCAACACCAGGCATCTTTTCTTTTTGTGTAACTGCTGGCCCACAGATTGTTGTTAGGGGAGGGGGTTACAATGCACACTATATTGCAGTGCATGCTGGGGACTGTAGTGCAGCTCAGGGTGAAACGGGCTAATCAGAAAATGAAAGTAATTTCGCAGGCCGAACAGGACTGTGTCACGGGCCTGTTTGACACATGGGGCATAAAAGGTTTTTGCATGGGTAAATGGTTCTTCTCTGTGATAGAAAACCTGTTGCATATGTTTTTAATGAACGGTTCTATGTAGTACCAGTAAGAGTTCTGCTATTGTTACAAGTCCTAGAACCTTTTTTTGGGACTATATAGAACCCTTTTTGCTAAGAGTGAAGCATTTGAATACATAAATATTTCTTTGCATTAAATGGTTTTTCTGATGGAAAAACTGTTATAAAGGGTTCCTTGCAGCCTCTGCTGTGTTTCATTCTTTTGTTCATTTGTACTGAAACTTCTAGTAACTCAAAATGTTGAAATTATTGGTTAATGTCCTTTTCAACCCACAGATGCACAGAATGTGCTCGCTAGAGTCCATCAGCTTGATTTCAGAGATTTGGGAGTGGTCAAGTTAACAATAAAGGAGCAGGAAGATAAAGATGTTCCAGCTAAGAAGGTGAAACCTTCTGTGCGGCCTAGACGTAAGAGGGAAACAGAGCCAACTACTGCTAGTCAGGTGACTTTCATTTTTATTTTGCCAGTTTTCCAGCTGTTTATTTGTCCAGTTTGGTCAAGTCAATATGTACTGTGTATTTCTCAAATGAAAATGACAATGAAAAGTTATTAATATGTTTATCATTTCTTTCAAGATGTGAACTTTGTTCTGTAATTTTAAAGTCTGTGTGCTGGGAAACTTGACAAACAAGGAAGCATTCCTGGAAAGTTACATCACACAGCCAAAGCAATCAAGTTTCAAGGCTTGCATAAGTAAATACTGAAAACAAAAGTATACATAAAAAGTCATGCATTTAAATAATCTAAATGAATAAACTGATATTTTACGAAAAGTATGTAAGGCCATTTAAATGTGTGCACTTTGTTAAGAAGAGGACAGTAAAATAATTGACCCTTAATGCAAAATCTCTTAAAGTTCACTTTACTCTACTTGACTAAGCCAAGAATGATAAGTTCAAAAATGCCAAAATGGATTTGTCAGATTTATTTGAAAAACTCCTCCATTATGATGCTTTAATAATAATGTAAACAAAAGCATACACTGCAAAAAATAGCTTATCAGATCAGCCTAAATGAATTACTTCATGTGGTGACAAGTAAATTAATTAGTTTTATTCAGTCTCAATAAATACTTTGAATGAACAATTCTTTCAGTCGATGTAATTTATTGAGTCGAATAAAACCATTTGAACTGCTTGTTACCACATGAAGTCATTTATTAAGGTTCATTTGACGAGACACTTTTTACAGTGTAGTAAATGCCGCTCTCGGGACAAAACCTTATATCTCCAATTTTGTCTTTTTGAGTTTTTGACAGAATTTGAAAATGCCTGTTGGCCTTTACATTGTGTATAAATTTCATGATGAATGGACCAAAAGAAACGGCCCAAAATGACTTGGAAATAAGTCTGGTTTCATTGACTTACATTAAAAGTAAAGAAGGTTTTTTGCTTCTCCTGTAAAGTTACCATTTTGGAGATACGAGTTTTCTCTAAACAGCAGCGAATAGCCATGTATGTGATCAGTCGGCTGAGAAATCTGCAAGAGAAGAAATGTTTTTCAGATATTCTCAAATCTTAGTAAATAATGGAAATATGTTATCTGCTGCACCAATATCTCCACACGTTTTCTGCACAATCGTCCAATAAATCCATACGTGGCCCATACACTGTAAAAATGACTCATCAGATCAACCTAAAAATGACTTCATGTTGTAACAAGCAATTTAACTAGTTTTATTCAACTCAAAAAATACATTGATTCAAAGAATCGTTCATTCAAAGTATTTATTAAGATTGAATAAACCTAGTTAATTTACTTGTTACCACATAAAGCAATTTTTAGGATGATCTGAGCCATTTTTTACAGTGCTTAAACTGTGTGTTTAGGCTTGTGGGCCAGTTTTGAACATAACACACGGAAAGAAGGCGTCCGAAACTGCCACAAAAGGCCCTGAGTCTCCCTTCTCTTCCCACACTCACTGTGTTCCCCTCTTATCTAGTTGAAAAATGCAAACAGCTCAGCCTGCTGTTCCCGAGAGACACAGTATTCCCACCTAGACCATAAATCAGGAATCATCAGAATAACCACATATAATCTTATCAGCGTAACAATAACACAAGAGAGAAAGTTCAGGACCCCATTCCCTACACACTCATGTCTCGATCACACTCAGTCATCTTTATTTATGAGGAATGCTCATATTTGCCTTGACTCTACATGTTGGTCTTGTTTCTTTAGTTTTTAAAAAGAGAAGCAAGTTTACTAATGTTATCAATTCCAGCACATTATCATGTCTTTGTCTTAGAAAGTTCTATTATTGTCTTTTCATGTTGATGAAAACCTCTGATGAAATAGGCTGAGCCTGAAGGTCACAAAGGTAAGTCTTTCTTAGCTCTTTTTTTCAGAGTTTTAAAAATATGGCACCTGTGCTAAGAACATCATCACCAAAATACTTGACACTGTGATTTTTTCTGCGTTAGAGAATGAAGCGGACTGCAGAAGTCGAAGCCTGCTGGTCAGCAGCAGTGATTCTGTTGATGAAGACATACTTATTCTGTATTTTGAACAGTTCTCAGAGCAGATT
Organism: Colossoma macropomum; assembly: GCF_904425465.1. NCBI lineage: Eukaryota > Metazoa > Chordata > Actinopteri > Characiformes > Serrasalmidae > Colossoma > Colossoma macropomum. The sequence continues at coordinate 37,691,477 of NW_023494784.1, forward strand.
GAAGTAATAAAACATGGAGAAAGCAGCTGGATCCTAAACCTGGCCAGCCATTCAGGTAACATGTCTTATTTTTTTTAGAGAAAAAATACTTTTAGGTCCAGATTGAAACATTAAAGTAATGAGCCACTACAGGCCATGCGTTACTGCGATTTTATCATGGGAAGCATGTTCTAAAACTCCCTTCCCTCTGATAAAATTGCAGTAATGCACAGCCTCTCTTGGCTTTTTGCTTTTATAAAATGGCAGCCAACATGAACATGATAGAATACAATTTTTCAGAAAATAATTTATGCTATTATTAATAATAATCGACATGAACAAGTATTCCGCCAAGAAATGTAGCTCCTTTAGAGTATGGTATCCATTGACCACTGAATGAGGAGAATGTTCGATCGCCCATCGCTGTATATTGCGGTCGTTTCCTGAATTTTTTACTTTTTGTCATATAACAATGAACATATGATAACACAGCACTGTTTAATGCAAAAAAGCCAGGAGTCCAACTGGGCATAACTGGCCTTGTTCTGTCTGGGTGGGTAGGATGATCCTCCCTCTCCCTCCCTCTGCAGTTAGCATTCTCCTCCAAGCGTGTTGAGCTGTCCAATCACATTCCACTAGTTCCAGTTCAAAAGGACGCAGTGGCACATCACATGTCTTGGAGGAAGCATGTGCTAGTATTGTGTGATGGGTGAGAGGGTGGAATTGGACATGAGTTTACTGAGGTGGAAAACTGCCAAAAAAAACTGGTTCCACATTTCCGTCTGACTGAACACAGAATGAAACATGCCCATTGATGCAAGACGACAAACCTTGTGCATCATTCCGTACTGTGTGCTCTTCTGGGTCTAAGTGCGTTTTTTTAGAAACTGCAGCTGCCACGCACTGTAGCAAACAAAAATGCTCCAATTTTTGTACAGTTCTCCTCTGAAGGTCACTGGATCCTCTGAATTTGCGAGGTCATTAAGGAGTCGAAATTTGAATATTGCTACATATAACATTAAGGAGTCAAAATTTGAATATTGCTACATGAAAATTATGTTGTGTGAAAAAAAGTCCGATATTGTACTTCAACACTATTATATACCAACACTAGCTACTCAAATGTTAGGCTACTACTGGAAAAGCCATGTAACCACCATATCTGACAAAGCTTGCAGGTTTGTTTGGAGGTATTTTACTCATATATACAACATACATTGTAATACAGATCCAGTGAAATTTGGTGGAAAAGTCGAGATCCCCCACTTAGTGAGATGCTAAAAAAATAATAAATAAACACTTTTGCATTGTCTTCCTAGATTTATTGGAAATCCTTGCTGTGAAGGAACATGACTTTGGCATTTCAGTGGAGGTGTATGATGAAGAAAATGTGGCAGAGAAGTGGGACCCCCGTCGCTTCATTTTAACCGGGTTTAAAGATGCCTGCAAATACAAATTAGTTACCCTGTTCATTAGCAGCTGTAGTAAAAAAGCGGAACATACCTGGGAGCTTCTGGATGAAGACAGGATCGTGGTCACCTTCAAAGAAGACATTGGTGAGTTAGACTAGACGAGTGCAGGAGTTTTATTTTTTGGAAAACATCTTTGTTCAAAAAATGGATGTGGCAAACATTCTATACTAATACAAATGTAAAGACAAGCTAAAATTTCATAGCGCTGCGCTCGGAACAAAACCTCATATCGGCATTTTTGTCGTTTTTCAGTTTTTGACATAATTGCTATTCACATTGAAATTTACACACATGATAAATGGACCAAAAGAAACGACCCAAATGGACTTTTCCAGAAAATTCTGGTTCCATTGGCTTACATTAAAAGTAAATTACGTTTTTTCCTTCTCCTGTAAAGTTACCATTTTGGAGATATGAGGTTTTGATCCGACAACAGCGATATGTAAAGTGAAACTGAAAATAAGTGTTGGTCCTTGGGATACGCTTTCTTATTTTAGATGTCTGACTGATTAGATAAAAGAAAATGTTGATAATCTTTATCATGTTTGCAGATGTGAACAACTTCATGACTGCATGCACCACCAAAAAGCCTCAGGGTATGGACATTAGAGTCTCCCGCTTGGAGCTCACAGATTCAGTCCTGGTCCAGGGGGACATGATCCGGATTAAAGAAGACATCCTCACTGGACATTTTAGCAACAATATGAAAAGTGGAGGAGGAGATATAAAATCCTTGCTGTGGATGAACAAACAAAAGAGTGTGGTCATCACCTTCAAGGATCGTCATGGTAGGTTTTAGTATACCATAGTATACCATTGACCAGGTCAGTAGTTGGTAATGCATGATGTGAAAAAGGTTACACAAGTACTCTGGTGTTGGGTGAGTGTTGGATGGTCAGTTTGAGGCAGAGTACTATATGTAAGTGGAGTGCTTTGGAGCATTAGCACCCTTTTAAAGAGCATCTTGGACCAAAGCAAGTGCTCTTCTGCTGTTCAGTCTTGCTTTCACTACTCTGCTAGTTTGCAAGTTAGCAAGATAAAGGCTACACAGGCCTCAACAACAAACAAAGACAATACAGCACAATTTTAAACCAAAGCTTAAAGCCAGAAAAAAATTATTCACAAAATTTATGTAAATTATGTTCCAACATCTCATAAATGTTAAATGATTATCTTACTGAGACTAACCTAGCTGAGGGCAGGTGAATTCCAGTTGATAAATCTGCTCCACGTTGTCCCATCCTCTCCTTGTTCTGCGAGTGCCCACTTGTGTAACATTTCCAAGTGGTCAGTCAAAGTTGGCGCTGGCATGTTAAAAAAAGTATTAAAACGAGACTTTCGAGTGTTGGCAGTAGAGTACTCTACTGCAGTAGAGTTCATCGTACTATCATCCTGTCAGAAGGACAAGTTTCTCTTGCTAGTTCTTGCTCCAGGCCACATCCTCAGACTTCAGTAGCTGTTGTGCAGCAGCTCAGTAATAGGGGTGAAATCACAGGGCATTTCACGATATGATATGATCACGGTACATTGCCCACGATAATGAATCACGATACTGCGATACTGTGATACTCAATATATTGCAAGACAATCCTCTAAGATACATGACGATATCTGTGTAACTGAAGAAAATAAAATAATCATAAATAGGCAAATAGCAGGAATTATGTGTTTATTAGTGTCAATTTCACAGAATTTGACATCTAATAAGAAACACAGTACAACAAAGTGCATAGCTTAGCTTCATGCCACTTTAACACACATACACTGACTGTGTGTGTCATCATTCCGATGTAAGATAGCCATAAATAGTTCTGTGGTAAAAATGTCTAAAGGTAGAACACAACTTTGCCTAATTAAAATCTTTTCTAACTGTATAAACTTAAAGACAAATCTGGTACATCAAATTGGGAGTCCGTTTAGAGCATTTACAGCGCATGCATGTTTCAATAAATAAATTGATATTTGGTGCCAGTGTATCAATAACATATCGCAAAAGAAAGTGATATATTGCTGTATTGATATTTTGTCCCACCCCTACTCATTAGACAAATGTGGTAAATGACATAGCTTCAAATGACATTAGAAGAGAATTGGGTGAAACTGGATGATAACAGCTTAAATAACGGCTTAAAAGAGTGTTAGTGAATACTTTTTTCGTGAAAGTTATCAACACAATATGTAGCTATAGAAAAGCTACTTTCATTTTGAAAGTTGATTCAGAGAGCACCTGTAACTTTAACCTCTCTTTTCCTAGCCGCATATCGAGTGGTGGAACAGAAGCACCATCTTTGTGGTGAAGAACTTACCGTGCTTTTGTTTTACTCAAGTCTCCAGAAGGCTCTGACTGGTGAAACACCTACATTGTCTGGGGTACAAACAAACATAGCCATTCCTGTTGATGTGAGAGTCCTCAATTTCATTGAAAATAATGACCAGTGCAAAAAACACCTTCAGGATCAACTCAAGATGGTTCATGCCAAGGTCCTTTTTGACAAGACCACATTTCCAAGAAAGTTAGTTGTGGAGATGGCTGTAGACAAAGAGTCGTTGGCTGCACTGCAAACTGGACCAACATGGGAGAACAAGGCAAGAAAGGCAGCCCAAGAATTTCTGACGAAGTACAGTGCAGCTGAGGTAGCAGTTGAGCTCAAAGTGTGGAAAAGTGTGGAAAGCACTTGTCTTACACTCATCACTCCTGAGGCTGATATCGTTTTCAAGGAAATTGAGTCTAAGATTGTAATAGTTGGTCTTACGGAGGTGGTCAGTGTCCTATTAGACAAGATCAAGAACCTTGTGAAGGGAACAACTGCAAATTTAGTCATGGAGAGAAAACCCACTGCTACTGTGATTCAGAGGAACTCAGTAGAAAAGATCCCTCTCGAATCTGTGCAAGAAATGGAGTTCATCAAGTCTTTCATGAACTTGTCAGAGATTCCAGAAGTCAGAGACCTTGGGATAAGCTTGGAATATGCTTGTGACACTCCAAGTACACCTTTTCTGAATGTTACAGCAGCTGAGGACAAGATCCAATATGCTGTTACAGTGGTAAAGAAGCAATTATCCTCAATTGTAATGGAGAAGCTGATTTATTCTAAATCAGGCGAGTCAAAGGTCCTTGAGAAGAACGAAGCCAATGTTAAGGCTAAAGCCAACGAATGGAACTGCACCCTGTACATTGAGCAACTGGGCAAAGCTGGTCCTGCAAAGACTTTCAAACATAAAATAAACAGGTGCATCACTTTAACAATAACTGAGGGTGACTTGCATCAGTACACTGCTGATGCATTGATTTGTCCAATGTCTACAAGCCTGGCTTTTGACAACCCTACTGCCCAGCACTTCCTTGAAATTGGAGGTTCTCGGATTCAAGAGGTCTGCAACAAACTCCAGAAACAGAAACAAACTTTACTTACTGGGAATGTAGTTCTTAGTAACCCAGGCAATCTCAGTACCAAAACACTCATTTATGCTGTGTTGCCCAAAAGCTCCCAAACTTTGGGCCCTCATTACTTGAAATCCGCCGTAGTCGACAGTCTCTATAAAGCAGAGCAAAGCGGTAGTGCTTCTGTAGCAATGCCTGTACTTGGCTGTGGACCTTTTGGATTTTCAGTGAAAGAAAGTTGTAAAGCAGTCAGAGAAGCAATTCTGCAATTCATCGGTGATCATCGAAACACCCAGAAGAATGTGAAGAACATATATGTGGTAGACTCTGATGTGAAAATAGTGGAGGAGTTTCACCACGTTGTAGTAGAACTGGTGAGTTTCATTTCCTTTAACTTTTGGCAATGCAGTCAAACAGGTTTCTCTGTTATGTACAATACAGTGCAAAAGTCAGATACTACAGTACAGGTTATTCATTTTTCAGAAAAGGAAAAGAGGTTAGGAGGTTAGGTATAAGATAGTCCATTTGCATAAGATTGAGAAAGTCACATGAAAATAGTTGTAAAAATAGAGTTGAAAAATGATTAAAGGCTAAAGAGAAAATTGGACTCTTACCAAACACTTGCATGACCTGGCAGGCCATCAATACTGTTCCCATCAGATAAACAGCACTTAAAGAATAATAGACTGACCAAAGTCCAGGGGGGTGTTCCACAAAGCAGGATTTGTCAGTTTAGCCAGATAACTTAAGCCCAAAGTCAAGCCTGTCCAATAGGAACAGAGCTGAGGGACATTCCCATTGGACGGTCCTCATCTTTGGGTGTAAGTTATCTGGCTAACTGAGAAATCCTGCCTTGTGGAACACCCCCAGACCTCAACATCACTGAATGTGTTTGAGATTACTTGCATGGTGAGAAGCAGAAAAAAACAACTTCAAAGACTGAACTTTGGAGGTGTGTAAAAATATCCCTCCTGATTTCTTTGAAAAACTAGAAGTTAGTCTCTAGAAAAGAATGGAAGCTGTAATAAAGGTGATGAGTGGACACACTGAATACTGGAAAATATGGTATTATATTTAGTTGTTGAGGCTTTCATGTAATTTTCTGTTAAATATTTTTTTCTGCTGTTTTCCTGATAATGAAAAAAAAAAAAAAACTTAATGGTTGTTTCGAATGAATTAAACGAAGGGTGGTCTCTGACTTTTACACAGTACAGTTACCTGAAATGTAAAAAAGAGTACATACATTATGCTGTCATTAACTGATCTCTCCTGCTAGGGTTTTCCTAAAGCTACATTCCCAACAAGTACTCCTTCTCAGGTTGCCACACAAGCTCTGAAACCTAAACTCAGATCAGACACATCAGGTAATTTTCTTTATTATGGTTGGGGCACAACCCAATGTGGGGTAAAATGTTACATGGACTTTTTATGAAGTTGTGTATGTACGTCACAGAATTGACTCTATATAATTACACTGTATTATTTTAATGAACATGTTAGTGGCTGTAATGTAGCACTGTTTTGAAAAGTATGAATAACTCACAGTGAAAGCAAGCCAGGCTGAAGTACAGCTACCACATGGTGGAGTTGGTTTTAACCTAAACCTCCAAATGCAAATAATGAGGAAAGTCCATTTCCTCCATCTCCATTCAAATTTGTTACTTCTTTGGATGTTTTATGCATAGATTTACCAAAAAGTACTGTAGGTGACGTAAATAAGAAGTTATCATTTTATATTGAGGAACACCTCTTGTGGCTTAACGTCTTGTGTTTTTTATAGTAAAGCCTAAATTAGACACTTCTAAAATGTTTATTCTCTAAGCTTTATTTAATATAACCCGTCTCAGTATAATTGGAAGTATGTTATGTAAAAAAGCACTAATTAATTGTAATAATGCAAAATAAACACTTTTAAGACATTGCTATGCAAATTATTGAGCATAAATTATGACTAAAGTCACATCTTATTCATGCATCATTAGTATGTACTAATATAGGTCATAATCAATAAAATGCATAAAGAAAAACATTTAGAAATGTTTAATATGGGCTAACTGAACAACAAAGAAGACCTTAATAGAGCCCTAATACATGTTCGTTAAAATAATAAAGATACTAAGCACCAAATACGAAAATTAACACCAATAAAATATATTTTAGAATTATAATCCTGATATTGTTCTACTTTATGGTCAAAAATAAATCTGCCACGTTTGACATAGCATCTTTTTCACTAATCATATTTCTTTCAATGAGTCAACAATTTTTTATGCAGTTAAATCGGAAACCTTGTCTGGTTCATACAACATAGAATTGTACTGAATGAATTGTGTTTACATTGATTTTCCAGGCTTTTTAGGAACTATTACCTCTAGCCCCCCATGAGTTACAATAAACCCCACATACGTTGTGACATTTGCACTTATGCCACTTTCTCCTTAATTGTTAATACAGTTGGTGATGGAAACAAAGATTACATTGCCATTTGTAGCAGAGATCTGCAGGTTGCTCGTATACATGACTTATTAATGGATTGCAGTGCAGTGCTAAGCTTGACGGTGTTGCTCACTTTTAGTTTTTTCTATATGTGGTTTATAGTGATTGTTCATGGAGTGCAAGTATCTCTCAAAAAAGGAGACATCACCAAAGAGACCGTGGATGTTATTGTCAATTCCAACAACAGGGATTTAAATGTGCACATTGGTGAGTCATTTGTACACTTCAATTAGCAAAACCTCAACTTAACACATGACTGTATTGCTAATTAAGTTCAGGTCAATAGTGACAGAGCTCTACAGTTTACAGACTGCCTCCCTGTAACTGATTTACTCAATAATAGAAGAGTTGGCTGACAACTTTAAAGTTTCGATTAAACTTGTCTTAGGAATGTAATATAAAGTGAATCATGGCTTAAAATATTGTTTAGTGATTTGCAAGGCAGTATTGCTGCATGCTTTCAATGTATATTGTCTTTTGTTTAACAGGGGTTTCTGGTGCAATTTTCAAAGCAGCAGGGAAATCCATTGTGAATGAATACTTAAAGCATGGTAATTTCTTTTTAATGTATATTTGATTTCTAAAATTTATGTCCTGTATGAATAATGTTCAAGAATCTTGAGTCTCACAACGTTTTATTTGGTTTTGCTCCCAAAATCAAGCCATTTTTAACCAGTCAACCATTTTTACTTGGTGATAAGAAAGTTCACAAAAACATCATATTATTATAATATGTATATATATATATATATATATATATATATATATATATATATATATATATATATATATAAACATATTAGCATGTTATTTGTTATAAACTCAACTGACATGCACTACCCCTCGAAGGTTTGGAATCACTTGTCATATTAATAATGCTGTTATTTTATTCATTAATAGCTTTATGTACTTACTGTAGGTTGAAATTTTAGAAGGTAGACACCACAAAGTATTTTAAGATATTTTATTCAATATTAGTAACTGTTTAACAATATATGGTAATTATCTATTTACACTACTTCCTTGATAAGTTATCTGCCTTACATTTGATCCCTACTTTTTGAATACGTTCGTTCTGGATGTTAATTTTATTACAGTTTCATTCTTAAAATTCTACAAATTTCTCATTCATTAGAGAATCATCCATGGCTCACTTTATCAGTTTGGACACAACATTTATTAATTTATGTACAGCTTTCTACTAATTAATCAAAACTGCCCCATGTTTAGAGAGATGTGGATTATCCCTCCCAATAATTCCTGCATCCTTGTGACTAGAGTTTAGAAATAGTGTTGTGATTACTATTAATTGTTAAAGTTGCACTGTTTAAGCTTTTTTTGCTAAAATTGAAAGACGTATCAGAGTCAAGAAAATAAAAACAGGCTAAAATATAGTGAGTGTGCGCTGCAAAGTCTGAAATAAACTTTTAAAAGTGAGAGGGTCATACGTCTTACATATATTAACATCATATGCAAAGACTCAAAAAGAAGGTCTGGCTCGATGTTTAGGCCTCAAATGATCTCAAAATCAACATTCTGATGAAAATATGATGAAAATAGTAGGTCACTATTTTCATCATATTTTCATCAGAATGTTGATTTTGAGATCATTTGAGGCCTAAACATCGAGCCAGACCTTCTTTTTTGAGTTTCAACCTTCAGTTTTGACTGAATTCTCTTTAGCCTCTGTTCCACTGCAGGGCCAAATGGTTCCGAGTGCAGAGGGTAATAATTCCAGTGGCATTTCCACACATACACAATTCGACATGGAATGCTTAAAAACTGGGTTTTCTCAACACGGTTAGCTAACCGTGTTCGGGACCACAGAACTGTTCGATGGGATGAACTAATGACGTAACTATTCCCTGATTGGTTCTACATTCATGTCGGTATTGTGCCACAGAACCCTGCTGTGTTGTTTTAAATCTAAAAACAATCAAATAAGTTCATTTCGATCACATGAATGGCAAATAAATGAACGGTGTCATAGCTTCAATCCAACAACAATTGTTAATTGTTACACAGTGCTGCTAACTTGGAGAGAGTAGCTGATAAACACTGGCTTAGCTAGCATGCCACCAGCTTTGCTGGCCACAAAACAGGTTTGATTCTGACCAACAAAAGCTTTACTGATGCAAATTAAGATGATAATGAATGAAATCTGAGGAAGCGAAGTTGAGTGGCAGGTGTTGGAGGGACAGAAAGTCGAAATTAAACATGTTCTGTGGTTCTGTGGTGTTTGGGGCTATAGCCTCCCAGCGAGGCTAATGCTAGCCGGCTCCTCTCTAGCTTAGCTAGTGGCCTACAGATCCAAACAGCCCAGTACAGGCTCGATTCGATTACCAGTTAGCCACACTTTTGTGTAGTTTTCTTAATCATTTCCTGGTTCTGGTTTAGAAGCACAGAAGTGGGAAAAAGAAATTGTAGCCGGTCTTACGCGTTCACACAAGTGCAGCACGGCTCAGGAAAAGAGGCTTTTTAATTCTCTTTCAATGCACTTGCAATCATTAGATTCATCCACTTGGGGAAGAGGCACAACCCATGTTACACAACTCATGTTTAAATCACAACTGTGGTTTAAATCTAAAGGGTTTCTGTACCTTCTGGCACATTTTAATGACCTTGTGCATGATAGCAGATTGTGCTAGCTGTTCTTCTTTGATGCTAGAGAATGACAAGTAGTACAATGAAAATAGTAACAGTATTTTTTAAATATATCTTTAACATAACACCACGCTTACCACTAATCATATGATGAATCGGGTGGTATGAGCAGTGTGTCCTCCACAAACGTAAAATGAATCCTACACCACTGTTTGAAAACTATAAAGTTGTAGAATACTTGCATGTTTATAGAGTCATTTCATACATATACCTGCAGTAAGAATTGGTTTTATAATATGAAATAAAACTGAATGATGATTCCAGATAAATGGTGCTCTTCCCCCAAGTTGATTTAACAAGAGGTTCATTTCCCGACTTCTTGATTCAGGCCTAACAAGTCAATGGAGCAAATCAAAGTGAAAGTTTGTAAGATTTTTCAGATTTTGGGATTTTTTACACCAGGCTAGTTCTGTCCAGCAGTGTCTCTAATCTTGTGTGAATCTTGCCAGGTCCTAGATCAGATGATGTGATCTTGACAGGCGGTGGCAATCTTTCCTGTAAGCACATCGCTCAGATGTTTGGGCCCATTCATGCTGCAGACATCATAACCTCCATTGAGAAGGTCCTGAAACTATGCGAAAGTAAAATGGCTGCCACAGTGGCCATCCCTGCAATCGGGACAGGTGAGACCACAACCAGTCCATGACCTGCAGAGCATAAACACATAAATAGAGTTCATATTATTTCAACAATAGAGTTTCAAACAGATTGCTTTAGAACAGTGGTCATTACCCCTCCTCCTGGAGATCTACTGTCCTGCAGAGTTTAGTTCCAGCCTGTATCTAACATACCCATCTAACACAAATGCATCCCATCAACCAATCACGTGTGGCAGAGCTGGACCAATGTTAGGTCTCCAAGACCAGGATTGGTGACCACTACTTTAGAATGACCATTAGTCATTCTAGTGACCTGTGCTGCATTGTGTAAAGCATCAGAGTAATATAAACTTGCCCACCCTACAGGACAAGGTGGGATTTCAGCATATGCATCCATCAGTGCCATCTTCACTGGACTGGAGAACCATTTGATTCAGTCAAACTCATCTTGGCTGAAGAAGATAGTTGTGGTTGCATTTGATCAGATCATTTGGGATGCCTTTCGTGACTATTTCAGAGAGAGGAACAAGGTTTCATTCAATCATTCATTATAATGATTCATTTAATAATTTGCTGTGGGTCTTTTTTTAACAACACATTTATATGTATTATTATAATTTATGAAAGATTTTATGTTTTGCTTGTAATGCAGATATATTTCATTTTTATATTTATTCATTAGATCAAAACAAGGCCTTATTGTCAGTAAACTCTATTAATGTATGTATCAATTTGGGCTTGTTTTATAGGTGAGCATGGTTGTATGCAAAATATGGGCACCTCTACCCAAATTACATATTTTGTTCATTTTTAAAGTGATCCCTTGCTTTTAATCACCCCATAGTACTTGTTTCCAAAGTGCCTCTGGCTAATCTAGATATTTTTTCGCCTACTTCAAATGTTAACTTTGGTAATGAGGTTGTAGGTGAGGTTTCCTTCTGATGACTTTTCTAAACAGATCATGTTTGCACAAACAACGCTGCACAGTAGAATGGCACACCCTCCCGGCAAACACAGTTATGTTGTGAGAATGTTGTGACAACCTGTTGTTTTGGTGCCCACAATGTTGTCACAACATTGAAATGTAATTCCCCAGAAAGTTGTGACCACCTGACAACATTCTGACAATATAGTAGAAATTGTTCCATATATATTATATATTGTGAATGGAACTTAATGGAATTTTGCTAAGTAACCAACACATAGTCAGAACACCGTATAGCAGTGTTACTGAATAGTGACGTTGTGACAACGTTGTGACAACCTTATTCAGACGACATAAACAGCGCCACATTTTGACAACATTGTAGCAACGTTGTAAGAAAGTAGACAATGTTCTGACAGTGTGTTTGCTGGGCTGCTCCTGTTCAGCTAAACCTCCCTTCAGGTCCTTTACTGTCAAACGGTGGTTTTATTTTGCCTTTCTGGCCACCAAATCTTGCCTTGACTTCCACAGTTCCCCTTAACTGCCATTTCCTATTAACATTCAGTGGAAATTGCAAGCCTGAAGCATTTTGATATCCTTTTAAAGCCTTCTTCTGTTTTGTAGGTATCAGTTAGCTTCAGTTTCTGCTTAGAGGAGCTTTGATTGTTAGCACAAGGTTTGAAGAGTAAGAGGATTTATTACACTCTGGGATTATCATTAGCAGACAATCCCTAATGACAGTTCTTGACCTCCCTAACCAGTCCTAATCAATTAAGGCCTAACAAGTTAATTTAGTTCTCGTACTTTACAACTGGAAGGGTGTCCAAAGTTTTGCACAAGCCACTTTTTTAAAAATGTTAATATTCGAAATCAGAAATCAGAAAATTGGAAAGATGGAATAAATTTCTTTGTTTGATATTGATTTATTTCAAAAAGAATAAGCAAATGAGTCATTTGGGTCAGTCATTCTGCTTGTATCTAGTTCTCTTAACAGTAAAAATACTGGGACAGATCCATAACGCACATATTTTCATATTCATAAATAACAATTATTGGTCCATATTGCTCTGATCACCAACGTAATAAATGTATTAATTATATTAACATATTTTGCGAGGCATAGCATTGGGCCTCATTCACCAACCGTTCTGAAGATGAAATTTCTTCTTAAAATTCACTTATGCAGTTTTTATGAAGATTCTGACATTCACCAGTGTTGTCTTATTAGGGATTTGTTCTTAAGAACAGAATCTACACACAATCAAGAACACAAAGGTGCAAACGATTCTGCAGTTTAAGCCCACGTCATAAATCTGACAGACTTTTTCTTAGGACCTTTCTCAAGAACACATTTAAGAACAAACTTAGGACAGGGGTCAGCAACCCAAATGTTAAGAAGAGCCATTCAACAAAAGTCAAACCACCTTTGGAGCCACAACATTTTATGTCCGTTTTACCATCTTGGCTGTAAGTATGTCTCAGTATGTGCTAATGTACTAGTATAGGCTAAAAATATAATATAAATGAAACACAGACTTACTTTGCTCTCCTTTAAGCTTTAGCTCAGCTATAGCCACTTTTCTCGCATCTCCGGCAGGAAACTTTTCCAAAAGTAGAACAGTTTCTTGTAAAATCTCATTCTCATTCTCATTCGCCAGCTTCTTGTTTAAATTTTTTTATGGTCCACCTTAAATGGTGCCTGAGGTGCCAGAATGTAACTGCTGCACCATTGAAGGTGAAATGGGAAAATTTGAACAGGGGGCTGGTGAATGAAAAGCTGATTTAAGCTTCGCGACTTTTTAGTTTTTGTCAGTTTCTCGTTGCAAATTAAACATATCAGGAAACCAGCTGGAGTGCTTATATATGCAAATAAGTCCATTTGTCTCCAAATTATAGATGTTCGTCATGAATTTTTCTCTTTGCTTTTCCTTAGCTAGCTAACTAGATGAGACTGTTATCTGTATTGCTGTGACCAGCAGTCTGCTCACCAACATTCAGGGTTAAAATTTGGTGAATTAGCAGTTATAGGCTACATTAACTCCAGCATTTAAGACCATTTATTGTTAAAACTGTATTAGAACAATCAGAAGAGCTTAATTTTTTATTGTATTTTTACCTAAAAATCTAATCGTGGATTTGTAACAGGGCAGTAAAACAGGTTGCAGACCCCTGACTTGGGAAAATATTGGTGAATGATGCCCACTCTTACTGATGAGTTTTATGAATCTGGCCCAGTGTATTTAGATTTTTCATTGACGTTGGGTAATTTGGAGTTTAAAATCTTAAATCTTTTAAATCCCTTTTTCCTTTTTAAGCAGTCCCTTACAGGAACCATGGCAGCACATGCAAATCAAGGTTTGAATAATGTTTATATTATCAAAATAGACCTACCTTTTTAAGAACTCATCTCTATTTTATAATGGACATGTTTATTTTCAACCAAACTTACAGTCATGATCGAAGGCGTCAGAATTGAGGTTAAAAAAGGCAACATCACCAACGAAACAGTGCAAGCCATAGTGAACACAACCAACAGAGAAATGGACTTGAAAACAGGTTTGTTTACTCTGTATTTACCTATTTACCTTTCTTACTCAAATTGATTACCAATATAGTGTTATGTACCCAAGTCTGGGAAGCGGAGACTAATGTTGAAGATCTGAAATGATGGTGTTTGATATGTTATGCAGCGCATTATTCTTAATAGAAGAAAATGTTAAATGCTCTCAGGTGTTTCGGGGGCCATATTCAGAGCAGCTGGACCCTCTGTTGAAAAGGAGTGCCGAAAACTCGGTAAGTGTTCCCCCTGGGTAAAGTTCATTTAGCAAAGATAATTGCGGTAGCACTTGATCAGAACACTTGGGAGTGCCTTTAACTTTAAGGACACATACACCAGCATTCAAAAGTTTGGAATCACTTTGTTAATCACTTTTGTTAGTTTATATACAACAACATACAGTTGTATGCTAATGTTTGAACACTTGAACAATGTTTTGTTGATTTTCTAAGTGAAGGTAAGTTAGCATGTTCTCTACAGCGAATACACTTAATTTTTTTTTCTTTCTGCAGAATTTCTATTTATTTGCTGAGTTAAACATATTGAAAACACTACAACAGAAAATATAATGTACAATAACTTTTGCGTAGCCCACATTTTATGTTTTATTTTTTCCAGTATGTGCAGCTAAACCTCCCATCAGGTCCTTTACTGTCAAACGGCAGTTTTACTTTGCCTTTCTGGCCACCAAATCTTGCCTTGACTTCCACAGTTCCCCTTAACTGCCATTTCTTAATAACGTTCAGTGGAGGCCTGCAAGCCTGACGTGCTTTAATGTCTTTTTATATCCTTCTGCTGCTTTGTAGGCATCAGTTAGCTTCATTTGTAACATATTGAGAGAAAAACAGAAAATATAATGTACCATAACTTTTTACAGACCACATTTTATCTTTTATTTTTTCTTCCCAGTATGTTAAATTCAGCAAATAAACAGTAGTTGTGTGTTAAAATGTGTTAAAAGTGTGTTCTCTGTAGAGGATGTGTTCACTTATTTACACTTAGAATACAAACAAAGACGTGAGTGTTCAAACTTTTACATACAACTGTATCATACAAAATATAATAATTTATACAATGTTTTAGATGTTTTATTAAATATTTCAAGAATTATGTAAAGTGAATAAAATTATAAATAATAAACTGTAATTATCTTACATTCATTATTGTGAAGTTGTTTATCCTGAGATTTGATTTCTTCTTTTTAAATATGATGAATTCTGGATTATCATTTTATTCTACCTGAACTCTCAGTGTTATGCTACGGAGCCCCACTGGTGACATCCTGTATAAATAAAAATTATGCGTGGCCTCGACTTAGTAAGGCATGGGAATAAGATAATAAGTAAGGTGTGGGAACGAGATCCTAATGTGTGGCCACGACTTAGTAAGGCATGATCTCATTCCCATGCCTTACTAAGTCATGGCCATGACTTAATTATCTCATTCCCACACTTTTTTAAGGCCACACATTATTTTTATTCATATGGTATGTCACCAGCAGGGCTCTGTATTATGCAGCTTTTTCGCTCATTTTAAAATCTTCTGTAGGTCAGTTCTTCATTTTGGACACTTGCACAGTGTCCTTATTTTTATTTACAGTTTCCTAGCGTCCAGCTGCTTAGTTGAAACATTTGACAAACCAAACTGGTTTTGCATTACAGAAAACATTTAAAACTTTTCAGCAGCGATTCCAAACTTTGAACGCTACAGTTCAAACCTGCTGTTACTGTGTTGGAGAGAGAACTGCAGTCCTTAACTGGTGCATGCATTGCAAAAACATGCCTGTGTCTTCACCCGTGTCTTTGAAGGTCCATTGCAAGGTGATACGGTTGCTCTGACCAGTGCTGGAAAGCTGCAGTGTGATTTCATCATCCACATGATGGGACCCCGCTCCACTGCAGAGGCGAGGTTACGGGTGAAGAAAGTGCTGGAGCAATGTGAGCAGAAGAAAATCAGCACAGTTTCCTTCCCTGCTGTTGGAACAGGTATGAATTTTATGCTGTAAAAACTACTAATGGGGCATTTCATTCTAAAACTAGGAATTACTATGTTATTTGGCGTGTTATTGAGCATTCTGTAGCGCAGCATTATATTCCCCAGCCTCCTCAGTTTGACAGAATTCACGATTTTGTTGTTTTCTTTTATCAGTGTTCTCTCAATACCCAGCAAGCATTATGCAAATGCATCATGCAACCATAAAACCCCTCCCCCCAGCTGCAATGAAGAAATCCTGACTGCTAGTGTAGCCACTGCTATAGAGGCTAATAACTACAGACCTTCTAGCTCAGGGGTCGGCAAACTAAATGTTAAGAATAGCCATTTTGTCATTTCAATAAAAATCAAACCACCTTGGGAGCCACAACATTTTATGTCCATTTTACCATCTTAGCTGTAAATATGTCTCAGTATGTGCTAATGTGCTAGTATACGCTAAAAATATAATATAAACAAAAACACAAACTTACTTTGCTCTGCTTTTCTCGCATTTCCAGCAGGAGACCTTTTAACAAAAGTAGAACAGTTTCTTGTCAAATTTCTCTCAGTATTTGACTTTTTACAAGGCTTAAGCTCATATACGAATTTTTGTTCGTGTTCCATGCTGCCTGAGGCACTAAAACATAACTGCTGCACCATTTAAGGTGGAACGGGAGAATTCGAACAAGAAGCTGGCGAACAAGCAGCTGATTTCTCATTGCAAATTAAATGTCTCAGGAAACCAGCCGGAGTGATTATAAATGCAAATAAGTCCATTCGTCTTCAAATGATCAATGTTCGTCGCTGTCCAGAAAACACCACATATCCCCATTTTTGTCAGTTTTTAGTTTTCTACATGAAATGAACACAGTAGAAAAGTTCATGATGAATGGACTGATAGAAATGCTTCAGATTTGCTTGGAATGAAACCTCTTTACTTTCACTTATATTAAAAGGTATAAATGTTTTTGTCTTCTCTTTTAAAGTTACTGTTTAGGAGATGAATGTTATTCTTTGGTCAGTGATGATTTGAGAATAATCTTTGACTGATTTACCACTCAAACAATATCATTCTGTTTAAGGTGGAGGTGGTCTCAATGGTGAAGAAGCTATGATTGCCATTCTGGAGGCATTTGAAGATCATTTATTTCAGCGTTCATTCACTG
This sequence comes from Colossoma macropomum, assembly GCF_904425465.1. NCBI lineage: Eukaryota > Metazoa > Chordata > Actinopteri > Characiformes > Serrasalmidae > Colossoma > Colossoma macropomum. The sequence continues at coordinate 37,708,691 of NW_023494784.1, forward strand.
CTGTTAAACTCGTCTATGTTGTTGTTGACCGGGATGAAGTCCTACAACAGTTGCTGCAAGTTCTCAAAGAGTGGACAGCAGACCCCCAGGTAGAAAACATTAGGATGAAAGAAGCAAAGTGCAAAAGGAATACAAATCATTTGTTTCATTTAAAAAAGAAATGCTGTAATTAAATATTTTGAGGTATTTTGTGAAATTTCGAATGCAAAGTTTTAACACCCAACAAATCAACAGTAATTGGGCACCCAAACTTTGCATTCGACTGTAGAAGTGATTACACCTGTATTTCCATTTCTTTCCGCCACTGACTCACAAGCATTTATTCAGTAAATATAATTCAGTGAAAACAGATGGCAGATTGCTGACCAGTGAATTTCACTTCTGATAAATTGAAAAACATGACGCAACAAGCATATTCATCTCCCCATCAGGAGAGTGGAGACGATGATGGAGAATATGATGAAGAGGCCAATTTGTCTGAAGAAGAAAACCAAAGAGCGTCTTATAACTTTCAGTGAGTTCCTAGGTTTTTGAATGTATAATTGTTTTATAGTTATAAAACAATTATATGTGATTATATATTTTTTGTTGTTGTATGAAATATTATATATTTGTATGCTAAAGTTAATTACATGACGTGAAAATAAGTTAACAAATCCTCTACAGAGAACACACCTCTGCACATTTTAGTGCATAGTTGCTGTTTATTTGCTAAATTTAACATGTTGGAGAAAATACACATAAAACGTGCTATGTGCAAAAGTCATGGCACATTCTATATTTTATGTTTTATTTATTCCCATTTTGATAAACTCAGCAAATACATAAATATTGTGTGCTAAAATTTTCAGGAAAATATTGAATTATGTCCTCTGTCGTGGATGTGCTCACTTATTTTCACTTCATCAAAACATGTAATTTGACCAAGAACACCTGAACTTTTGCATAAGATTGTATATTTTTTACTTTTAGACTGGATTTAGCTCCTGTGATTTACTTATGAGTAAACTACAACTCACACTTCTTTTACTTGGGGTAAAATTTATGACAGAAGTAAAGAGATTTTGCATTTCACAGAGACTAGAAAAGTACACAGTGTAATCGTCTTAACTCTGACTTAATCAGGTCCACCTAATAACCTTATTTCCTTTACTTGGCTTTTTTTTACAACACTTCTGATGTGTTTTTGTCCAGGCATGCTGGACTCTTCTGGGATCCTGACACAGGTTTTGATGTGAGTACTGTAACAATAACTCACTGTCCCATTTTTTTTTTCTGTAGAGATAGCTGTTAGGAAACTGTCCATTTATCTTCAGTGCATAACTGTGTTTGGGTTACAGTCTGCATCATTTAAGCCTTCTAGAAACCAAACAGACAAGTTATTAATGTTATTTCTGACTAACTAATACTACTAGGCATGGAGAATCATTGGCCACTCTCAAAAACAGCGTTGGATTAGTTCCTTAAAGCCCTTTAAATACACTTACATACACTACATGGCCAAATGTGTGTGAACACCTGACCAACGATGGGCATCAATATAAAGTTGCCTGCTTTTGCAGCTATCCACTCTTCCAGGAAGGCTTTCCACAAAATTTTGCAGTGTGTCTTTGGGAATTTGTGCCCATTCAATCAAAAGAGCATTTGTTAGGTCAGATTGATGTTGGATGAGAAGGCCTGAATCACAATTGACAATCCAGTTCCCTGTTAGCACTATACATTCCAGTAGTGCTCTCCTGACATCCACCAAACCCAGATTAATCCATCAGACTACAGATAGTGAAGCATGATTCATCACTTCGGAGAACGTGTCCACTGCTCCAGAGTCCAGTGGCGGCATGCTTTACACCACTCCAGCCTATGCTTGGCATTGCGCATAGTGATTTGAGGCTTGTGTGCAGCTTCTCAGCCATGGAAACCCAATTCATGAAGCTCCAGGCACACATTTTTTGTGCTGATGTTGCTGCCAGAGACAGTTTAGAGCTCTGTAGAAAGAGAGGCAACAGAGGATAGGCGATTTTAAGACACTACACGCTTCAGCACTCACTCTATGAGTCTGCATGCTCTACTGCTTTGTGACTAAGCTGTTGTTGTTTCCATTTCACAGTAATAACACTTACAGTTGTCTGGAGCAGATCATGCAGGACAAAAATTTCACAAACTGATTTGTGGCAAAGGTGGTATCATATGACAGTGCCACGTTTAAAGACACTGAGCTCTTCAGTACGACCTATTCTACTGCCAGTGTTTGTCTATGGAGATTGCATGGCCATGTGCTTGATTTTAGACGCCTGTTAGTAATGGGTGTGTTTGAAGCACTAAACTTAATAATTAGGTGGGTGTCCACATACTTTTGGCCATATACTTTATTTAGTTTCTAACCTACCAGCTGTGTTTTTGCAGTGTTTTTTAATTTAACTGGCTGCTTTGAAATGTTGAGTTAACTGAACATCTAAAAGAAAGATAACAACAATAATCTGTGTCTTACATCTGTAATAATTTCTTATTTAAAAATTAGTGAACTCAAAATTCCACAGTTCGTTTATTACCTTTTTTAAAGTTAAAACACCATTTGTTTGTTTTTCTTTGCAGTGCATTGTAGCTCTAGAGTGGCTTAAGGGAACTTGCCACTTCAGGTTCAGTGGAAGTGCTCTTTTAAGAAAGACAAGCATAAGAAATAAACATACACAAACATAAACCCAGTTCTGCTTGGATCTAGATCTGCTGAAGACATATTACTAACTAACAGCACTAACAGCATTTTCCTAGCAATCCCATGGACACCACAAATGGGTCCGAAAGCCCTGATACTTCCATATAAACTGCTTCTTATGGTTTTATTAATAAATAATAACATCCTGACTCTGTCACTTGTAATACTTTCAGTTGAACAAGCTGGACCCAGAGCTGAAGAACCTCTTTGACATGTGTGACATCACTGAGGCTCAGCTTAAAGACAAGATAACGTCTAAGGTCATTTATGACTTCATTGAGAAGAAGGGAGGTGTGGAGGCTGTCAAGGAGGAGTTGAGGCGAGAAGGTGAGAAGAACGGATAATGGAAACATTAATACAGTACACACCAAATGGCCACTTCATTAAAGCCACCTCCTTGTTTCTACACTCAGCGTCCGTTTTTACAGCTCCACTGACCATATAGGAGCACTTTGTAGTTCTACAGTTACAGACTGTAGTCCATCTGTTTCTCTGCATACTTTGTTACCCTGTTCTTCAGTGGTCAGGACCCCCACAGGACCACCACAGAGCAGGTATTATTTGCATAGTGGATCATTCTCAGCACTGCAGTGACACTGACATGGTGGTGGTGTGTTAGTGTGTGTTGTGAGTGGATCAGACACAGCAGTGCTACTGGAGTTTTTAAACACTGTCCACTCACTGTCCACTCTATTAGACACTCCCACTTTGTGGGAGTAAAGTCAGAGACGACAGCTCATCTGTTGCTGTGCAGTTTGTCTTGGTCATCCTCTAGTCCTTCATCAGTGGTCACAAGATGCTGCCCACAGAACGCTGTTGATTGGACATTTTTGAACCTCCCAAATGATCACTGCTCTGCGATGGTCCTGACCTTTGAAGTAGAGGGGAAAAAGGGGCCAACAAGAAGCAGAGAAACAGATGGACTACAGTCTGTAATTGTACTACAAAGTGCTCCAATATGGTAAGTGGAGCTGATAAAATGGACAGTGAGAGTAGAAACAAGGAGGTGGTTTTAATGAAGTAGCCAGTTGGTATAAAACTTTCATAAAATTAGGTATTACTGGGTTTCTGGTAGCTGATGTGTTTGTCCTTTATGTGATATTCAACCTTAAAGGAGTCTTGCTCAACAATAAATATTTTTCAGAAGTCATAGTGAAGAGGAACTAGAGAGTCTTTTCTCTTGTACAGAGCTGACTAATTCACATACTCTTCATTCATAGTCATTTTAGGATTTTGCTTGAATTTAATTTGACAAGTAGTTAAAGCTGGTCACTTTTTGGAGTTTGTCACCATCTCTGTCTAGCTAGCCTTCAGGGTTTAACTTTCCCAGTTATCATTATGTTTTGTCTAGGGGGCAGCAGCATTTGCCACACACTGAGAATGTAGAGTGGGACACTAACTTGTCTAGATATATGTACTCCAGTATTCAACTGACACATGCCATTTGTCCCACTCTGTCTCTATTCATTTTATTTAGGGCTACATTAGAAACGACGATGCTTCTCTCTCTTTACTACTCTGGATAGCCAGTACATCTGTGCAGACCACAGTCTTTAACTGCTGCACCCACATTGTTGTAGAAAGCAGTTTACAAATTAAACTCAGTTGAATTAAATTGACCTGAATTTTAATAACCTGCACATTATTGTCACTACAGCATGTTAAGTACCTCCTAACTGATATAGATGGCATGGGAATTTTATATAAGCATGTTTGTGACTCTAAAATTCTAGCTAACTTGCATTTCTCTTTTTGTGCTGTGTTTTCAGAAAACAAAATACAAGTAGTTGATGATATAACACGAAAAACGAAGCTGAAAAAGAAGTGTAAGAGGAAAAAATTGACCAAAGCTGACATTGGGACACCCCAAAACTTCCGGCAAGTTTTTCTGCTTTTTTTAATCTTACATGAAATCACTTCATTCAGTCTAGCAGCAGGAAGTGTGTCATTGTATTACTTTACTTAAATCTGGGATGAGAAGTGATCTGTTGTTCAATCATGACTGCTGTTGCGAGGTTGGACAAGTTTTACAGAATGCTGGTAGTATCCTATTCAGCTTAAGGAGAATTGGTAGTAAGCATCTTAGTTTGGACTTCCAGTAATTCCCATTTAACTGTTTGTCCTGCTAGCAAATTGGTTTTCAGCAATTATGCGAATTGTAAATACAATTAAGTACAAATACTTTGTTTCTACGCTCATTGTCCATTTTATCAGCTCCACTTACTATATAGGTGCACTTTGTAGTTCTACAATTACAGACTGTAGTCCATCTGTTTCTCTGCATACTTTGTTAGCCCCCTTTTACCCTGTTCTTCAGTGGTCAGGACCTCCATGGACCCTTACAGAGCAGGTACTATGTGAGTGATTATTCTCAGCACTGCAGTGACACTGATGTGGTGGTGGTGTGTTAGTGTGTGTTGTGCTGGTACGAGTGGATCAGACACAGCAGTGCTGCTGAAGTTTTTAACCACTGTGTCCACCTGTTGTCCACTCTATTAGACACTCCTACCTTGTCAGTTCACCTTGTAGATGTAAAGTCAGAGACAGTATCTGTTGCTACACAGTTTGTGTTGGACATTCTCTTGTCCTTCAGTGGTTACAGGACGCTGCCCACAGGACGCTGTTGGCTGGATAAATTTGGTTGGTGGACTATTCTCAGTCCAGCAGTGACACTGAGGTGTTTAAAAACTCCAGCAGCACTGCTGTGTCTGATCCACTCAGACCAGCGCAGCACACACTAACACACCACAACCACGTCAGCGTCACTGCAGTCCCGAGAATGATTCACTACCTGTGGTGGTCCTGTGGGGGTCCTGACCATCGAAGAAGAGGGTAAACGTGGGGTAAGAGAGTGTATAGAGAAACGGATGGACTACAGTCTGTAATTGTAGAACTACAAAGTGCTCCTATATAGTAAGTGCAGCTGATAAAATGGACAGAGTGTAGAAACAAGGTAGGTGTACCTCATAAAGTGTTCAGTGAATATACATACAGTACTACACAAATGCCAGAGACCACCCTTAATTTATTTAATTTCCAGTCAAATGGGCCATTAAGTACAAGTCATTAAGTGAATATTTGAGAAAGTAAAAATAAGTGAAAAAATAGAATTTCAAAACTGGAGCTCAAAAAATGATTAAAAGCTACAGAGAAAATGGGACTCCTAAAAAACACCTGGAAGACCTGGTAGACACCAAAACTGTCCCCATCAGATAAACAGCACTTAAGGCTTTCATCTTTGAGAGAGAGGAGAAAATCAAGCTGCTTCGGATCTGAAAACATCCACAGGTGTTTCTGTCCATCCTTCCACTGTGAGAAGACGACTCAGCGCTATGGGTCTGAAAGGATGTGTAGCTGTTCAAGAAGCTCTTACTGAGAAAATGAAACAGACACATCAAACAAAGAAGCTGCTGTTGCTCTCAGAACAATGGACTGACCACCCCAGAGTCCAGACCTCAACATCACTGAATTCAACCAACTTCTAAGAGTGAGCTTTGGAGGTCTGGCTTCAGATTTCTTTGAAAAACTGAAAGCGCTAAATACTAAAACACTAAATACTAATATAACTGAAATTGTCTTTAGTTAGTCTGCTTTTTATGTATAAATAACAAATAACTGTCCAGAGTCATGGCTGTTTTAACTCAAAAGTTAAATAAACAAAGGGTGGTCACTGACCTCTGCACAGTATGCATTTATACATTTGTAAAAATAAAAATACTTTATTATTTTAATTTATTCAGTTTATTTTAGTTAACATTTCTCACATTAAGAAAGTATTAATGTCACTTCTGTCATCCCTTTCTTTGTGTCTGTTTTGCTCTATGTGCTACCCAGGCACATCGGCCATGTGGGCTTTGACGTGAGTACCTTATCATTCATATGGACACATACATGCAGAATATCCATAGTCCTAAAATACGCAGCCAAAACATACGTAGAATGAGTAAAAAAACAGAAAGGCTATTGCTTGCATGTTTTTTTGCACACTAATACGGTAGATGAAGATTATTTCTCATGGATCAACTGCTGTCTGTAATTTCAGGTGGACAGTCTGGACCCTGAACTGAAGAGCTTCTTTGACGTGTGTGGCATCAGTGAGGCGCAGCTTAAAGATAAGGAAACATTTAAGGTCATTTACGACTTCATTGAGAGGAAGGGAGGTGTGGAGGCTGTCAAGGAACAGTTCAGGAGAGAAGGTGAGGACAGTACATAACATGTATGAAGTTATAGATTTAGGTCCATCTTGCATAAAGCCACTAGCTAGGCAGGATTGTTGCTGTTGTGTTGCTAGCAGTCTGTGCTTGACCAGCAGTCTGCGCGCCAAACTTCAGGGTTAACAGTTGGTGAATTAGCAGTTATAGGCTACTTTAACTCCAGCGTTCAAGAACATTTATTGATAAAACTGTGTCGAACGATCAGCAGAGCTTTATTTTTCTGCAAAAGAGGATTATTGTATTTTTACCTAAAAATCTAATTCTGCTGTGGAGCCGCAACAGAGCAGTAAAAGAGCCGCATGTCGCCGACCTCCAGTAAGTAGGTTTGGATTTTAAAGTTTGCTGTGTTGTTTTTCCTCGTCTTTGTACATCTCAACTGTCTGATTTTAACTTAGTTTTATCATCTTTTCTGGGTAGAAGTTGTGTCTGTGGTGAGAGGATGCATATTTAATAATGAGGGTACTGAGGGTTTTGTTTATGTGAATCCAGCTTTCTGGTTGATTGCTATTGTTTTGTATCACCATAGAACTATTGGAATATGTACAGTTACGACTGGACTGCTGTAAGGAATAGCCTATATGCTGATGTAATGACGTTGCTGGACAACAGCGCAATTTGAAATTGTTACAGGACCACGGTAGGGAATGTAGTGGTGTTTATAGGCAGAAAATTATATTAGTTATTTTACTGGGATAACTGCAGTCAGCTGTTGTAATTACATACACAATATGGATAAAAGTATTTTATGAGATCCCATTCTAAATCCATAAGCATTCATATGGAGATGGCCCCCCTTTGCAGCTATAACAGCTTCCACTCTTCTACAAAGGCTTTCTAGAAGATTTTGGAGTGTGTCTGTGGGAACTTTTGCCTATTCACTTAAAAGAGCATTTGTGAGGTCAGACACTGATGTTAGAAGAGAGGGCCTGGTCAGGGCTCTGTGAGGGCCAGTCAAGTTCTTCCACACCAAACCCACCCAACCATGCCTTTATGGACCTTGCTTTGTGCACTGGGGCTCAGTCCTGAAACAGAAAAGGGCCTTCCCCAAACTGTTCCCCAAAATTGTCTAAAATGTCTTGGTCTGCTGAAGCATTAAGATTTCCCTTCACTGGAACTAAGTGGTCTAGACCAACCCCTGAAAAACAACCCCATATCATTATCCCTCCTCCACCAAACTTTACAGTTGGCACAATGCAATCAGGCAGGTAACGTTCTCCTGACATTTGCCAAACCCAGACTCGTCCAGTGCCATGTTTAAAGTGACTGAGCTCATCAGTACAACCAATTCTACTGCCAGGGTTTGTCTATGGAGATTGTATGGCTATGTGCTTAATTGTATCCACCTGTTAGCAATGGGTGTGACTGAAATAACTGAACGTAATAATTAGGAGGGGTGACCCAATATTTTTGTCTATAAAGTGTATGGGGGATAAAAGTGAACTGGTAAAGCCTTCAAGTAAAGAATATCCTTTTAATTACTTGATTAGTTTGTGGTTAGATTCATAATGGCATAAAAAACGGGAACTTTATTGTGTTCACATTTTCAGATATTACAGATAAGGTCAGTCTTTGCATTTTGTTCTAATGGTCACATATTATGTTCTGTACAGCACCCAAGCCTACTCAACAAAACAAAACAAACCCAAGCCTAGCCAAACAGCCTCACTACTGCATTGGCTGCAATATCTTTCCCTGTAACGACTGTGGAGGTGTATGGAACCTCTCCTGCTGACCTTGCCAAAGTCAAGAAGCTCCTAGATGACCTT